>NC_072413.2:83191086-83504920 GCF_028858775.2 Pan troglodytes
TACAGCTATAAAAGACAACATGTGAAACAAAAGCTAATCTGAGAAATATCTTACAAAAGATATGTTTACAGAAAATGCAAGTAGAAAGAAGGCTATCCAGGAACATGCATACCCAGATTTGCCTCTTGTCTCATTCATAAAATTAATTTATTTTTTTAAATCTAAGCCTAGGCCTCAGAAAGTTTTGGAAGAAGTAATATAAAAGAAATTTTTAAGAAAAAAAAATTACATAAAGCATAAAACATTTTTAAAAGTTCCCCTAGTTCAGGTCATGTAAAATATCCATGTCTATATTTTTGCTATAAAAGGTTGGTTGAGGAATTAACTTTTTTAAAGAACTATATTTTATTTCTCTGCACATTGCAGAATTGTATTATTTTATTATAATTTCAAGCTTCTGCTTGGATTGTAAGGTCCTTGAGTTTAAATTTCAAGTTTTATTTAGTAATAGATTATAGAGAGCAATGAACAATATTTGTTGAATGAATAAAAAAATTATCTTGTTAATCAAGACTTATCTATATCTACCTCTAATTTCTTTTATGTTCTTCCATGAAAGTACTTATGTAAGGGTACCCTCTTTAAGGATAACCATACTTCTTATTGTTGTATATTGCTTTCATCATATAAATGAAAATAAGAATGTAATTTGGGGGAATAGTCCAGAATTAAAATATAGACTTAGCATTTGGTGAGTGGTAAGTACTGTTAAAAGCAAAACTTTAAACAAATTAAATCTAACAAAATTTATTTGAACAAAGAACAATTCATGAATCAGACAGCACTCAGAATCAGAAGAGGTTCAGAGAGTCCACTTTGCAGCATTAGCAGTGGGCTTCTTAAATAAGGTAAACGTGGGAGCAAAGTAAAAAAATTACTTGATTTGCTACAGCTAGGCATTTGCCTTATTTGGGTATAATCTTATGGAAAGTCCCTGCTTGGAGATTAGTTGGTAGTTTCTGATTGGTTAAGCTTAAGTTTCATTTTACTGTTTACCTTGGGTTTCAGTTTGCCTATGTGGGAACCCACAGTGCTGGAGCCATCTCAGCCTAATGGCTTCCCAATTACATTTTGTTAACAGTATGCAATAAATATTTGTTAAATGAATACTTAATAATAATGGCTAATGAAATTGTGGACTTTTAAAAAGCTTTTCACACTTCTTTCTCCAGCCACTGTGCACAGTTACTTAGCTTATAAGAGTGGATAGAGGGGGGCTGCGTAGTAAGTCTTAAGACTTGCTCCTGTAAGGGAAGGAAGGAAATGCTCCCCCTAGGAAGAAAAGCTTTGGCTCAGTATATACATTTCCTTCTTCTCTTGATGCTCCATGTATTGAGAGTGTTTCTCATGTCTTCTGCCTTTTTGTTAATCATGTTTGGCTAGTACTCCTGGTCCAGATGTCCAGATCCTCTGATGTTCAGGCTTCTTGCCTGTGCACCTGAACCCTGAATACGTGATGTAGACTATTTAATATCTGCCTACCTTTTGGAATACCACAGTTTGCTATCTAGACTTTACCATCCTCAACTGACAGGTCTTCTAAGAATGCATGATTCTGACCTACAACCACTCTGATCGTCCCCATTTGACCTTGTACCACTCTAATTTGTTCCCTCTGTTCCTAGCCAGCTCTCCTTTCCAAAGTTTCCTTGGCCTGTAGTTGGCTTTGTTTTGCTTTCTTTCCTGGCTTTAATGGGAGCTCGGCATGTGGAACTCATAGGAAAATAGTACTAAGTATTGCACCTAGAGCAAGCACCTTCATAGAGCCACACTAATGGTTCACAGATAAAAAGAATCAAGGTAATAAGGAAAGTTGAAGAACAGAGATTATTTAGCCTGGGAATGTGAAGTCTGAGGGACAACTTAATAACACCCTCCAATTATGGGGAAGGATCTGTGAGCATCTTAAAACTGCACATTGAAGCCAGCTGGTTGTTTTTTTTTTTTTTAATTTTATTTTTATATATATAGTTCTATTTTTGTTTGTTTGTTTGTTTGTTTGAGACAGAGTCTCACTCTGTTGCCCAGGCTGGAGTGCAATGGCACAATCTCAACTCACTGCAACTTCCGCCTCCTGGGTTCAAGCAATTCTCCTCTTTCAGCCTCTTGAGTAGCTGGGACTACTAGCCTGTGCCACCATGCCCGGCTAATTTTTGTATTTTTAGTAGAGACGGGGTTTCACCATATTGGTCAGGCTGGTCTCGAACTCCTGACCTCTGGTGATCAGCCCATCTTGGCCTCCCAAAGTGCTAGGATTACAGGTGTGAGCCACCACGCCCTGCCATTTTTATCTATTTTTTTTTATTTTACTTTAAGTTCTGGGATACCTGTGCAGAATGTGCAGGCTTGTTACATAAGTATACATGTGCCATAGTGGTTTGCTGCACCTATCAGCTGGTTTTAATCACTACTGAGGACAGAAATAATGAACATGAGCATCAATTATAGCATAATGGTTTAGGGTTAGGCATGAAGAAGAATTTCCTGATAGGGATTGCTTATAGCAGTTTCAATGCAAAGAGAAAATGTTAAAAAAAAAAAACACAATTTAATCCAATATCCTAGACTTTCTTTGGGAAAATTGGAATATAGAACTTTGAGTGACTCAGGTTTTCAACTGGCTCAACAATGTTCAAGGTCATCTGCTTTCCAAGTGATGAGAATAAAGACTGAAGCTGACATGGACATTCTGAACTTTCACCGTCAGCTCCTCTAATTTCTCCGCCATCAGTAGGGAGATGACAGTACAGATGATAGTACACCTCACTCCTCATACTATTCTACTTTTCTGCTTCAAGTACTGATTTTGTGCTAAGGATATAAGAGCTGGCTATGACAAGGTGCCTATTACTGGCAACAATTAACATAGGGATTATTTTGTAGTGTATCGTATCACACAAAATAATAATTTAAAAAGAAAGAGTTGTGCTATCAGTTTTCTTTATCTTTTCTTCATTTGTTTCAATGATTTTCTCCAACAAAGTTTGTTGTGCTAGGTACTATGCTAATTTTAAAAACTATATTAAGTTGTGGTATCATTATGTAATTATCTTAATTGAAATATTATTTATCTTTTCTTTTGTCCTTAAATGAATTTATAAATAGAAATATATTTTAATATGTTTTATAAATATAAAAATATAAACATTTATTAGGAGCTTAGCGCTGTAAAGGGGGAGAAATATTTATCTTCTACACCTTAATTTCATTAGCTTAGGCCAAATGAGACTGATGAAAGACAGATTAGCAAGAGAAAAACGCGCAGATTTATTTAAGTTTTACGTGACTCATTTCTTTCATAAGGAAATGAAGATCTTCACAATTTCTTTAAGCATAAGCATTTTTATACTATGTTTGATCAAGAGTGAAAAGTCACGGGAAACTATGATAGAAAAGGAAATGATCTAAGGGCAGTAAATGGGGGAAACTCAGCAGGACCTGTTTTGATTCCTTGGCATCCCTTCATCTTTAGGAATTAGGATGCTCCTTTCCCCTGGGCATAGGGAAGGTACCTCTCACATGAGAGTCTTTCTTTAGGAGAGAAGGGGAAAGCTGGAGAATTCTTCTAGCACCTGTTACTTCTCAATTCCTTCCACTTAAAATACTCAGGCTGGGTGCGGTGACTCATGCCTGTAATCCCAGCACTTTGGAAAGATGAGATGGGCAGAGGTCAGGAGTTTGAGACCAGCCTGGCCAATACGGTGAAACCCCATCTCTAATAAAATTACAAAAATTAGCTAGGCGTGGTGGCACGCACCTGTAATCCTAGCTATTCAGGAGGCTGAAGCAGGAGAATCACTGGAACCCAGGAGGCAGAGGTGGCAGTGAGCCAAAATGACATCACTACACTCCAGCCTGGGTAACAAAGCAAGACTCTATCTTAAATAAATGAATACATAAATACATAAATAAATAAATAATGAAAGTATTCAATGTGCCAAGACACCATACTTTTAGTAGTGTGTTCTGAAACCCATCAGCTTTTAGTTTAGTAGATGCCCAGCCCCTGTACAAGAACATTCTATAAGCTCCCTGTTTTGCTGGTTGCTTTTGAGGATTTTTCTTCCATCTATGTGATTTCAGAAAGCCTTCTTTTGGAGGATTTAGGGTAATCTAATATGTCACCTATAGCATCTGAGAACTTGGCTGGTTGTATATCCATTTTCTTCTTCAAAATTACCCATGCAGATTGCACAGAGCCATCTTCCAGAAATCAGTAAAACTTATTTCCATGAATAACCTGAAGGAGCATCACCCGTGAGGTAAATTGCTCTGTTATGCTAATGTTCTTTCTAGTATTCCTAAGGCAGATAATGGTCCCTCTCACTGAGGCAAGTCAAACTGGTGAATAGCTCATTACCTTATAAAGAGGCTTTGCTTCTGTTGCCTAACCCTATCAGAAGCCTTGCTTTTTTTTACAAGATTCTGATTAAATCTATCATTATCAAAAAGCTTTCCCTCTGTTTCTTTTATTTCTGCTGTATACATATTTATGGATGAAAGGATGGATTTCTTTCTTCCAAGAGTCCACAACTTAATGGACTGGGGATTATCTGACAACGTGTGACCACCTAACATTTGCCAGAAATCTGACTCATTGGAGACTTACGGTGGGACTTCTTTGTTTACACTTCTGGAGACACTAACTCCCTCCTCACATTGTTGTATTCAGGGTCAGTTTTCCTTTTTTCTCTTTTGCTTCCGTATCTACAGAATACCTCTCTTTTGAGTCTTAACTCCAACCTTTCACTCCTAAGGATCAAGTCCAAATCTATAGAATGGTTTCAAATATTTGGAATTTTTAGTTTTAAGGCAATAACTGCACCTTTTAAAAATCACTGAATTGGCTGGGTGCAGTGGCTTACGCCTGTAATCCCAGCACTTTGAGAAGCTGAGGCAGATGGATCACCTGAGGTCAGGAGTTCGAGACCAGCCTGGTCAACATGGTGAAACCTCGTCTCTACTAAAAATTAGCCAGGCATGGTGGCTGGTACCTGTAATCTCAGCTACTCGGGAGGTTGAGGCAGAAGAATTGCTTGAACTCGGAGGCGGAAGTTGCGGTGAGCCAAGATCACACCACTGAACTCCAGCCTCAGTGACAGAGACTCCACCTCAAGAAAAAAAAAAAGAAAGTCACTGAATTGTATTGTCTTGAAATTCTTTCCCAAGGCTGATAATTCATTAAAGCAAACCAACAATTGCTGCTATAGTTAAACAAAAGTGGTGTACCCAAATGTGTAACAAGTTTCCTAGGTAATTCTGGTGATCACCACAGTTTAAGAAAATGAGGCTAAGGAAGTTGTCATCATTTTATCTCGGAATATAGCACATTAATATGCTGAAATAAAAAAAGCAGCCTTAAAATCCTTTTCTGAACTTCCTTCACCTCCCTGTCTCTCTGATCCCTTTTTTCCCAAAGCACCAGAGGGGATCTCTCTGGAAATTCTCTTATCTGAGTGAGAAAATTTCGACTAAAACAAATGCAATTGTCTTTAAGCCCCCTCTCTGGGAATCCTATTAAATGCCCGGGAGAAATTAACCACCAGAGAGAAGAGACTGAGGGTTGTCACCATGGCCGGACGGACTTTTCATCTCTTCTGCTGAGGGCAGCTTTAAGAGATTACTTGAGGGACTGTATCTGCATAAGAAGAAAAGCTTTGCTGGGAAGGCTGTTCTGTCCCTCACCTTTCTGTAACTCGTCCAAATACTATTGTTTGTCTTTCAGTCCCATTTGGCATCCAAAGAGAATCATTTACAAATCCATGCTGGTCTTTGAGCCCATTCATTTATGGGTTCCCCACCCCTCCCCCCAGTGAAGAGGATATTTAAGCATCAACCATCTGGCTCTTTTTTCTTTCTTTTTTACTTTTTTATATTATTTTGTGGCTGCCATGCATTCTGCATACTAATAAATTCATTATGTTTTTTTCTATTGTTAAACTGTCTCTTGTTACAGGGGTATCAGCTATGACTCTTTATGATGGGGAGAAAAGTGATTACCCCCTTTCTATCTATACACCATTGATCATGAGTCCTCTTAAAAACAACTTAAATTAATACAAATTTACTTGGAAAGTTTTATTACAGTGCTTTAAGATGTATTACCATCATCTGTCAGAAATGGCTGCTCTTCTGGTTCAGCTGGGCTTGCAAACATTTCCGTCGCTTCTCTACTCAAATGCATAAATCCTTGCCTACGCCTTGCCTTCATCTCTGCATGCTATGAGAAACTATATGCTTCTCTGTGACCTTTTGGGCTTGAGCCACACAGCATTCTTCTTAAACAGCATGCTTTGCAGCATTTAATTTGGGTCAGCTGTTAGACTTCTTCCAACAGCAAAATATAAAGAATGTACAAACATTCAATGTAAAATTTATTTGTAGTATCTTCAACAATAAAAAGGAAGTTTTTTATTGGATATTTAGTCTCTGGAAAAATCAAGTTATCTTTTTCTTTTCTTTTCTTTCTTTTTATTTTTTGTGATAGGGTCTTGCACTGTTGCCCAGGGTGGTCTTGAACTCCTGAGCTGAAGCAATTCTCCTGCCTCGGCCTCTCAAAGTGTTAGGATTACAGGTGAGAGCCACTGCATCCATCTAAAATCAGTTAAAAAAAAGAATTCAGTAAGTATTGCATGTCTACAGTGTGTGAGGCCTTGACACTTAAGTTTGTAACCTTGTTGTATGATACAATAAGTCAGGAAACAAAAAGGTAAATGGCACTTTTATCCTCATCAAAAAAATAATCATTCAATACAACAAAAGATCTGGCACTGGAAATGTAGATATTTTATGTCTGTTAAATGAGAATAAATAAGTGCATGAATGAATGAATATAACTGACAAATAAGTGGTACAGAGAATGCTATCGAATTTTAGGATAAAAGAAATGTTACTTTAGGCTAGTGTGATTCCAGAAACCTTTCTGGAAAAGTTAAAAATTAAGTTAAAAAAAAAAAGTCCAAAATAATTGAGAGGAGACAGGTTAAAATATTCTATAATTATTCAAGCTGACAGTAGGACTAGTTAAAAGTTGGCCAGTTTCTTATATTTTACAACTATTTAATTAATAGAAAATAACTATTTAATATTTGAATATAAGAATACCTGAGCAGAGAGTTAGAAAACTGCAAAGAGGCTGGGCGCGGTGGCTCACGCCTGTAATCCCAGCACTTTGGGAGGCCGAGGCGGGCAGATCATGAGGTCAGGAGATGGAGACCATCCTGGCTAACATGGTGGAACCCCGTCTCTACTAAAGATACAAAAAAGTTAGCCAGGCGTGGTGGCGGGCGCCTGTAGTCCCAGCTGCTGGGGAGGCTGAGGCAGCAGAATGGCGTGGACCCGGGAGGCGGAGCTTGCAGTAAGCGGAGATCGCACCACTGCACTCCAGCCTGGGTGACAGAGCAAGACACCGTCTCAGAAAAGAAAAAAGAAAACTGTAAAGATACAGTTTTACGTCAATCTGCAATAGTTTCTTTTCTTAATTTTGTTTTTGAGCTAACACACTGTGGCAGAGTGCATATTTTAAAAACAGCATTTGTCTTCTGGGCGCAGTGGCTTACGCCTGTAATCCCAGCACT
The DNA here is from genome assembly GCF_028858775.2 of Pan troglodytes. Lineage (NCBI taxonomy): Eukaryota > Metazoa > Chordata > Mammalia > Primates > Hominidae > Pan > Pan troglodytes. The sequence goes on from NC_072413.2 coordinate 83,198,664, forward strand.
TTGGGATGCCGAGGCAGGCAGATCACAAGGTCAGGAGATCGAGACCATCCTGGCTAACACGGTGAAACCCCGTCTCTGATAAAAATGCAAAAAAATAAAAATAAAAATTAGCTGGGCCTCATGGCGGGCATCTGTAGTCCCAGCTACTTGGGAGGCTGAAGCAGGAGAATCGATTGCACCCGGCAGGCGGAGGCTGCAGTGAGCTGAGATCACGCTACTGCATTCCAGCATGGGTGACAGAGAAAGACTCTGTCTAAAAATAAAAAAACAAAAACAAAAACAAAAAAAAAATCATTTGTCAGAATTCACAGCAAAACGCTTCTTCATAAACCGATTGCAGGAAGCAAGATAGTAATGGGTCTGTTGACGCCCAGAACCTGATATCCTGAAGTATGGCACCTCCGCATGCTGACTACTTTGATCTAAAGGACACTGGAAGGCAAGACCTCATAAGCAAGGTCTCTCTGACCTTCTGTCATCCTCTTATCTCCCACCCTCCTTTTCCACCAGTGCTTATGATAGAAACCAAAATTCCTCTTCTCCAAGTTGGTCATAGAAACTAGAACTTCTCTCCTCCAAAGCAAGCCATAAAACCTCGAAAGCTCACTGTCTCCCTTCTGTCTTCTCCGTTGATGACCCTCATTCCAGAGGAGTCCTACCGCATAACCTAGAGGAAGGAATGAGGCACAGAGAGGCTAAGGAGAATCTGGACAGGCCTTGCTGGGTTTTTCTCTACTCACTCTCTAACCAGCAGTTCATACCATTTTGTCCAATCCCATTTCTACATGACTGCCTATCTTTCATCAAATCTAAGCATAAAAACAGATAGTTTTCCTGGGATCTTAGTCTTCATTTTCTGAAGGCTCCTGTGTCACATAAAACTTTGATTAAATAAATGTGTTGTGTTTTTCTCTTGTTAACCTAACTTTTGCTATAGGAGTATCGGCCGTAACAATTATGATGGGTGAGGAAAGGTATTAGACCTTTCCAACCCTACAGGTCTACTGATTCACTGGAAGTCAGGTTACATTTGTAGAGAAGGTCACTCCAAATTGCTTAATGACCTACGCAAAATAACGTATTAAGTCATTTTTACTTAAGTGTGTGCTTCTGGTTGTGGGAATAAAACAGAAATGCTTTGGTCCCCAAAATACTAATTTTTACCTGCTAAACACATCCACAATACACATAAATACAGTAAAGAAAAAAGAAAAAAAAGTGAAACCACAGCATTCTAACAGCTGTTGCTGCTTTCCAGCTAATGGGCCTTATTTTGGGAAAAAGCAGCAATTACATGTTAAAATCTGTGTGTACATGTGTAGGGCAGATTAAACAGTGTCAGGGCTCAGGAAAACACTATTACACCCTCCCCCATCTGTTTAATATAAAGCAGTATTTTTTCTCCCACCTCTACCAACCCACACACAAAAAAGACCTGTCTGGAGGAGACAGAAATTAAACTTCCAGACTGAGTGGTCTGCTTTCCTGTCCAGCATAGAGGAACATTGATGATTTACTACATATTGCAAACTTTCATCACACAAAACATCACTTACAGCACTTATGTGATTAACTGATTAAGTCATTAGACACAAAGGTGCTTATCATGAGATAATTACATCCCAGGGATATGAAGAAAGAAACAGAGCCCAGCTTGAAACAGGAGTCCTTGCTATTACAAGGTCTCCTTCATTACAGAAAGGGTATCCAAGTAGGCAGGTGGAGGAGATGAAAGATATGTGTTTCTCCACCAAGAGAGTTGAGGTTAGAGGTCAAAGTGAAAAATCCTTGACATCCAGATTTGACAATTATGTAGACTCCACTAATCGGTACCAGGGTGTCCACAGGGCATGTGGACTGGAAAGGACTGGAAAGGTGCACCAGGAGGATGGGAAAAGCCAACCACTGAGCTGAATGCATTTGTTACAACTCCCCTGGAGGTCTAATTGCTGATAAAATTAAACATGCAAAGAGATATCTCTGCATGGCAAACTTATAAATCAAAGGTTTCTTAATGTGGTTTTGAAAACTATCAGATCATATCACTTGATGGTAACCAAGAAGGGAAATATTTTTCTCTAAGTGTTTATCTCAATAACACTGTATATACATCCACAGATACATGTTGAGTGTATTTGTGAATACATGCTTCTACAAACAGATATCCATATATACAGGCATATGTAAGAATGAAGATACAGAAGAGCCAATATTTACCAAGGTATGCAGGCTTGTAAAATTGTTATCAATCACTAAAGAGGAAGCTTATCTATCATCATTAGCATCGTTAAAATATCTTTAATTTTATAACTTGCTACACAAGAGTTTATGTGCAAATATATATACACACATAGAACTATTAAACTCTGTTCAGGGAAGATGTGGGGCATTCCTTTCTAAACAGGTTTTTTGCTACATGTGGTTTTATTTATATAAGGATGCATTATAGGGTTTGCCATAGCAAATGCAATGTATTGCCTTCGAGGTATAATGATAACTCAAAGCCACATTACCTATATATTTATTTGTTTATTTTTATTAAATTATATCCATATTTTTTATAAATGTAAGTGGTACAAGTGCAATTGTGTTACATGTATGTACGGTGTAGTAGTGAAGCCTGGGCTTTCAATATAACCATCACCCAAACAGAGTCGTAACCTGTAGGCAATTTCTCATCCCTCACTCCCCATTTTTGTGAGTCTCCAATTTCTCCAATTATTCTACTCTCTATGTTCATGTGTATACATTATTTGGCTCCAACGTGTAAGGGAGAACAAGCGGTTTTTGATTTTCTGTTTCTGAGTTATTTCACTTAAAATAATGGTCTCCAGTTCCATCCATTTTGCTGTAAGAGATATGATTTTATTCTATTTTATTACTTAGTATTTGATGTTGTGTGTGTGCGCATGCTCACATGTGTGTATACACAAATATAAATGTATATACACACACACACACACACACTACATTTCTTTTTAGAATCATCCACTGATGTACACTCAGGTTGAATACATATATTTGCTATTGTAAATAGCGCTGTGATAAACATATGAGTGCAGGCATCGTTTTATAACAAATCCTTTTTCTTTGGGTAGATACGCACTGGTGAGATTGCTAGATTAAATGGAAGTTCTATTGTTCATTTCTTGAGAAATCATCATATTATTTCCCATAGAAGTTGTACTAAATTACAGTCCCACCAGTAGTGTATAAGCATTTCCTTTTCTCTGCATCCTTGCCAATATCTGTTGTTTTTCGACTTTTTAGTCATAACCATTATGACCGATATAAGATGATAGCTCATTGTGGTTTTAATTTACATTTCCCTGATGATTAGTGATGTTGAGCATTTTTCATATGTTTTTTTGGCTATTTGTATGTCTTCTTTTGAAAAATGTCTGTTCATATCCTTTGCCCACCTTTTAATGGATTTATTTGTTTTTGTGGTTGTTAACTTGTTTGAGTTCCTTTTAGATTCTGCATAGTAGTCCTTTGTCAGATGCATAATTTGCCAATATTTTTTACCCATTCTGTCAGCTGTTTACTCTGTTGATTATTTCTTTTGCTGTGCATAAGCTTTTCAGTTTAATGAAGTCCCATTTGTCTGTTTTTGTTTTTCTTGCATTTGCTTTCGAGGTCTCAGTCATAAATCTTTTGCCTTAGCCAATGTCCAGAAGAGTTTTGTTTTGGTTTGCTTCTAGGATTTTTAAAGCTTCAGGTCTTACATTTTAGTCTTTAATCCATCTTGAGTTAATTTTTGTATATGGTGAAACATATGGTTCCAGTTTCATTATTCTATATATGGCAACTCCATTTTTCTGGCACCGTTTATTGATTAGGGTATCCTTTCTCCAGTGTATGTTTTTGTTGACTTTGTTGAAGATCAGCTTGTTGTAGGTATGTGACTTTATTTCTGAGTTCTCTATTCTGTTCCATTGATCTTTTTGTGTATATTTATGCTAGTACCATGCTTTTTTTTGGTTACCGTGTTATAGTAGTATAATTGGAAGTCAGGTAATATGATGCCTCCAGCTTTGTTCTTTTTGTTTAGGATTGCTTTGGCTGGCTTTTTGTTGCTGTTGTTCCATATGAATTTTAGGATTGTTTTTCTTTTCTTTTCTTTTCTTCTTCTTCTTCTTACTTTTTTTTTTTTTTTTGAGACAGAGTTTTGCTCTTGTTGCCCAGGCTGGAGTGCAATGGCCCGATCTCGGCTCACTGCAACCTCCACCTCCTAGGTTCAAGTGATTCTCCTGCCTCAGCCTCCCAAGTAGCTGGGATTACAGGTTCCCACCACCACACCTGGCTAATTTTGTATTTTTAGTAGAGATGGAGTTTTGTCATGTTTATCGGGCAAATCTGGAACTCCTGACCTCAGGTGATCCCCCTGCCTCATCTTCTCAAAGTACTGGGATTACAGGAGTGAGCCACCACCCCCGGCCCTAGGATTGCTTCTCTAGTTCTGTGAAAAAATGATGTTGGTATTTTGATAAGAATTAACTGAATCTGTAGATTGCTTTGGGTAGTATAAACTTTTTTTGTTGTTTTTGTTTTTGAGAAGGAGTCTCACTCTGTCACACAGGCTGGAGTGCTGTGGCGCGATCTCAGCTCACTGCAAGCTCCGCCTCCCGGGTTCACGCCATTCTCCTGCCTCAGCCTTCTGAGTAGGTGGGACTGCAGGCACCCACCATCACACCTGGCTAATTTTTTGTATTTTTAGTAGAGACGGGTTTTCACCGTGTCAGCCAGGATATTCTAGATCTCCTGACCTCGTGATCCACCTGCCTCGGCCTCCCAAAGTGCTGGGATTACAGGCGTGAGCCACCGCGCCTGGCCAGTATAATCATTTTAACAATATTGATTCTTCCAATCCATGGGCATGGAATGTTTTCCTATTTGCTTTTATTATCTACAATTTCTTTCATCAGTGTTTTGTAGTTTTCTTTGTAGAGATCCTTTACCTCTTTGGCTAAATCTATTCCTAGGTTTTTGTTTGGTTTGGTTTGGTTTTCTAGCTATTGTAAATGAGATTGAGTTCTTGATTTGGATCTCAGCTTGGTTACTATCAGTATATACAACGACTACTGATTTTTCTACATTGGTTTTGTACCCTGAATCCTTAATAAATTTATGTGTTAAATCTAGGAGTCTTTTGGAAGAGTCTTTAGGATTTTCTAGGAATCAGATTACATCAGCAGCAGCAAACACAGATAATTTGACTTCCTCATTTCCAGTTTGAATGCTTGTTATTTCTTTTTCTTTCCTGATTGCTCTGGCTAGAGCTTCTAATAGTATGTTGAATAGTAGTGGTGAAAATGGGCATACTTGTCTTATTCCAGTACTTACGGGAAATGCTTTCAACTTTTTCCCATTCAGTAATGTTGGTTGTGGGTTTGTCATATACAGTTTTTATTATTTTGAGGTATGTTCCTTCTATGCCTAGTTTATTGAGGGTTTTTAATCATGAAGGGGTGCTAAATTTTATCAAATACTTTTTCTGGGTCTCCTGAAATGATCACATGGTTTTTGTTTTTAATTCCATTTATTTGGTGAATCACATTTATTGATTCACCATTATAAACCGTATATTAAAACATCCTTGCATCCCTGAAATAAAGGCTACTTAGTCACAGTATATTATCTTTCCAATTTGCTATTAGATTTGGTTTAATAATATTTTGTTGGAGATTTTTGCATTTATGTTCATCAGAGATGTTAGCTTTTCTTTTTTATTGTGTCTTTGCCTGACTTTTGTTTCAGGGTGATACTGGCTTCATAGCATGAGTTAGGGAGGATTCTTTCCTCCTTGATTTTTGAAACAGTTTTGTAAGATTGGTACCAGTTCTTTGTACATCTGGTAGAATTTGGCTGTGAATTCATCTGGTCTTGGGCTTTTTTGTTGTTGTTGTTGGGAGATTACCATGTTTTCAATTGAAAGTGATTATAAAAAGAGAAAAAAATACCAAGAAAATGCAAAATGGATATTTAGATAGAGAAGATATTTGCTTTAGCAGAGATAATAAAAAATGGAAAACTTGTGAAGTCCCTCAAGTTACTCTGTGGTTCCAATCACTTAAGATTACTGGAATATTTATATTTCAGGTTTGAATCTAAATTGTCAATTTTATCAATCTTTTCTAAATACACTATACATGAATTAAAAATATACATGTTAAGGATGGAGTCTGATGGTATAAAACTAACATTAACCAGAAAGTCAGCAGATCTAAATTCAGGATCAACATCTCTCCTACCAACTTTGTGTTTGAAGAAACTCACCTAGCATTTCTTTACCTTAGCCTTTATATCTGTAAAATAAATCATCTAAATCTGTCCCTTCTCCTATCCACATACCCTCTATAACCTACAACATCTCTCTCTTTCACACATACACACACACACACACACGATAGGTCAAAACTTTTCCAAAATCACTGGGAAAGCTGCTCAATTTTTTTTTTAAAGTCTATAAAATGCTCATTTTCTTTTCAAATAATTGTATTAGAATAGACAATTCATTAGTACAAAGCCAAAGTTAGTAACATGCTCATGATTTTATGTTATTCTTCCCTGTGTTTCCTTATTGCTTATCCATTGTCATGCAAGAATGTGATTCACAGATGACAGACTAGGACTCACTACGTGCTATGGTCCTTTCCCTTATGATCTTGTAACCCACATAAGAAAAGTAAGTGAACACACTACTCAAGAAAATATGTAACTGAATATTAATTATGGCTTAAAAATTCAAAGCTCTATAGGCATTTATAAGAGAATTTTTCAAAAATGAGTAGAACAAATGTACAACTTGGACAAGGAGAAGAGCGAGAAGGCTGTCTGAACAAGCAGTGCATACAGTAGTTTGAATAAAAGTGCAGAAGTGGAAACAAGGCACACTCAGGGGAAGTACTCAGCAACAGAGGCTGCACACTGAAGGCTGTGAAAATCTACCCCACCGAAATATGGTATCATCTGCTACTCTTAGTTCATCCTGGTTTTACAACTAGTTTATAAAATGCCATAAAAATATTTGGCTTCAAGATTTTTTTTTTGGTTGTAGGTGAAAGATCTATGGATACTATTAATATTTTTAAATATAGATAACATCTGGGAATATTCCGCACTGATGAGGTCTTGGAGAAATGAGCACCATTTACAAGTGCTGGTGAAAATCTCGTCAGACCTATATTTCTAAGAAGCATGTTGGCAAAATGTGTCAAAATCCTTAGAAGTGTTTTATATTCTTTAACTTAGTTAATTCTACATTTAGAGATTGTTCTTCAAGGAAAAAAAAATTACATATAAATGCTTTAAGCACAAAGATGTTTATTATGGTTCTTATAATAGGCGAAAGTAATAATAATAATTTAAAGTGTTTAACAATGGGTATAGGTTATATAAAGTATAATACAGCCACATAATGAGTATTATACATAGTCATTAAAATATTGAATAAGTGCATTTTCCTGTCAATTAAACACAATACATTAATTTGGATATGTATGTGCATGCACACATATACAGAAAAGTTCAAGAATCACTTAAATTCGAAATCTTAACAGCTATTAACTCAGAAGTGGGATAAAAAGTGTTTCTTCTTTTATATGTGTATATTTTATCATTATTTCACAATAAATCCATACTATTTGTGCACTAAAATTTTCTAAAAGCAAGAACATCAATGAAGATCATATTTATAACATGTGAAATATATTATATTTTAATTTGAGGTATAAATATACAAATGGCATACACAATTCATTTGGCACTGTTGACATTATTTCTCCCTGCTGGCTTTTATATTTATTTATTTTTTTGAGATGGCGTCTCGCTCTGTCCCCCAGGCTGGAGTGCAGTGGCACAATCTGCTCACTGCAATCTCTGCCTCCCAGGTCCAAGCAATTATCCTGCCTCAGCCTCCTGAGTAGCTGGGATTACAGGTGCCCACCACCATGCCCAGCTATTTTTTATATTTTTAGTAGAGACAGGGTTTCGCCACGTTGGACAGGCTGGTCTCGAGCCCCTGACCTCGTGATCTGCCCGTCTCGGCCTCCCAAAGTGCTGGGATTACAGGCGTGAGTCATGCTGGCTTTTTAAACAGTCTTTCTTCCTGTACTACATGATTCACGTTCTCCTATTCACTTCTCACCTCTCCGGTCAGTCCTTCTGTCTGCGGTACTGGCCTTTTTTCTTCTGCTGATTCTCTACAAGATGCAGATGCATCTTCAAGTTATGCTTTGTTTCCTACCTTTTACTTCGCCCGCTTTTCCCTCCGGAGCTCATCTACTAACACCTGTATATTAATCATGCACTAAATTTTATCTTCAGCCAGAACTGCGAGGTATTTCCACATGGATATTCCATAGTGACTGAAACTGTACATAAGGACGCTGAATTAATCAGCATAGCTCAGAAATCTAATCCTCTTCCTTGACTCCATTTATTGGCCGTCGATCCATAATTTATAAACTGAGCTGAAAACTGGGAAGCCATCATTGACTTTTCCCTCTCCCTCACCCCTGCATTCTTCTAATCAATCACTGGCCCTGCTGACTTTACCTCTTAAATATTTCTGGCATGTATCACCTCCTCTTTCTTAAATACAACTGTCCTGAATCAGCACATATCATCACTTCTCTAAAGCACTGCAACAGCTTCCCAACTGGTTTTTGTGTCTTAGGTCTTGCTCCTTCTCATGTTCATTCTACAAGGCTTGGCCAGAAGATCATGCTTCAGCCATAAATCTAAATAATTCACTCTCCTGCTTTAAATCCTCCAACAGCTCCTCGTGGCCTGTAGGATAAATTCTAAGTTCCTTGATGCAGTTTGCAGGATCTTTTTTTATCACGCCCTTGCTTTCTGAGAATTTCATCTCAGCAAATACAAACCTGCTTATATTTCCATCCACACATTGCCTTTCCCTCGCCATTATCTAGCCACTTTGCTTTAGCGTTTATCTTCTTTTCCATCCACAAGACCATTGAGCAGCTGATTCCTACTTGACCTGTTAAGACTCACTTGAGGTTTCACCTTCTCCAGGAAGTGTTACTCACTCATCAGACAAACAGTGGTGTGCTGACACCAGCTCCTGGAAGTTCATGAGAAAAAATTATCCAGCTTCAGGAATTTTATGAGCTAGTAACTAAACACAGGCAGTAATAAAAATTAATTTATGTGAATTTGTGATTAAATAAATTATATGAAAAACAAAAGCAAAATATACTTAAACCCATCACTTTCTAATTATTTATGCCATTTTGTTTTGTATTTATTCTCTTCAGGTTACTTACACTTATTGTATTTTTATGACAGAAATGTATGTAAAAATGAACACATCTCTTCCTAATTGCACATTCACTAGCATTACACTGGCTGGAATGAAAGAATTTATACCATAGAAATCAGAAAATATTACAAATGAAGGTTTAATTTTTTGTTTTGTTGATTAGGCTTAAGAAAATGATGAATAAAATTATAATAATGCAAATTAAACTTTAAAACTATAATATATCTATAGCTCTTACATTATCAATAACACACAAAACATGAGGAAATATTCCAGTATTTAAAAACCACCATCAGATTCAGCCAAGAAGTTTCTCATGCCATTGACAAGTGAGGGAACTTCCAGCATACATCTTCATCATTTCTCTTTCATCTTAATAAAAATATTAACCAACATTTGTGTCAGAATTTTTCATTCATCAACTGTATAGAATTTACAAAAAGAAGCCAGGTGCAGTGGCTCATGCCTGTAATCCCAGCACTTTCGGAGGCCAAGGCGGGTGAATCACCTGAGGTCAGGAGTTCGAGACCAGGCTGGCCAACATGGCAAAACCCGGTTTCTACTAAAAATACAAAAATTATCCAGGCGTGGTGGCGCATGCCTGTAATCCCAGCTACTCAGGAGGCTAAGACAGGAGAATCACTTGAACCCAGGAGGCAGAGGTTTCAATGAGCCGAGATTGTGCCGCTGCACTCCAGCCTGGGCAACCAAGTGAGATTCTGTCTCAAAAAAAAAAAAAAAAAAATACAGTAAGGAATATATATTTCATTTTTTTAAATCTCAAGCTATGTATCTATCTTTTATATCTGAATTATAATAAATGTATACAAGCATATACACATGTAAAATTTTTCTTAGCCACTTGTGAAACATTTACCAGCACACCATTGTCCTACAGTCTCCTTTCTGTGAGTAGAAATGCACATGGTTAGGGTTTGCTCTACTCTCTTCCTGTCTGTCTTTTTCACTGCACTTGTTCCCTCGTTGTGTGATCTACTTTGGTGTCTGCCTCCTGCATAGACTGTGATAACCTTAAAGCTGGGAGAAAACATACCTCAAAAGTACATAGTGCTCATTCCTGGATGGAGAGATTACGACTATTTGCTTTAAAAATATTTTTACAACTTGATTAATGAGCATACGTCTGTTAAAACAATTATTACCTTTATAGTTTGCAAAAAGCAAAAAAAACTTGTTGCAAAATTCTGGTTTATTCTTCATTTCAACTCTTAGTACACTCCTGCTACACAGGGTCATGTACTTTCGACCTTTACAGCTGTTTCATCTGGTATTTACTTTCATATTTCTGAATATTAGACTTACACTGCTATACTGATGCTATTCCTTTATTTCTCTCTATTATTTGATGATATATCTATTTTTAAAACACCATCCAAACATACACTCATGCACATATGCACATCTTCTCTCCACCTTCCCAGTATTTAAATTGCAATTTTGAACTAAATCAGCATCTGTTGTATTTTAACTATGTAAATATTGTTCACTACTGAACCAAGTAATGTACTTTAATTTTGTTTCCTCTATTATACAAATTTCTGTTTTACCTGAATGTACTACTTGTTTCGCCTGAACTGTCTTGCTGACAGCTGTGGTTAGTTGAAGTAGCAGCAGCAGCAGCGACCACATTAATGATAAGGATCATGGGAGTAGAAATAACAATAGGAACCCTTCTCTTTTCAAAGGCTATTGCCACTGACTGTCATATAATTCAACGATCTTTCTGATCCCTTTCCCTCATCGTATTTGTAATTAATATCTGCCACATATACACTGGTTTTTCTTCCTCTTCTTCAATTTGGGAAGTATCCAGTATCATCCTATGTGGCCAACCCCATAATCCTTTATTAAATCTTTTCCTTGATTTCCTGGATCCTGTAGACATCTCTTAGCCCCTCAGAATCATTTCCAATCAGAATATTCTTACATGCAAAATGGATTGAAGACTTGAAAATGTGACCTTTCTCAGCTTGGACTCTGATCACGCATATTAGAAACAGTGAAAAAAAATTGATGATTTTTATTATTTGACATTAACGTTTAATTTCATGTAGAAACTTTGTGACTGTAAGTAATGAGCTCAAATGCTTTTAAGCAACCTGGTTATAATCTATCAAAGCAGCTGTGTGAAAGTTGGCAATGAAGAATAAAACAAACATTCAAAAATATGAAAGTATACAGCTTTCTATATATTAACATGGTAATGGATGAGATGGTTTTGGAAAAGTAAGTAACTGGGTTACTTTATTTGTCATGAGATATTTATAATTTTAATTTCTGCTGTACTTTTAAGGTCAAATATAATAAATGAGACTTAAAGCAACTGAATTTGTTTTGTTCTGTTTGTATTGTTGCTTTTGTTTTTAACTGAAGCATTTTAGAAACTGTGTATTCCACTCCCAGTGTCCTCTTTATAGATAGGGTCATTTCTAACCCCCTAATTTGGGTTTCATTACATGTTGTCGTTCCATTGTAGAGTACCCAGTCTTATACAGCCATACCTGACCCTAAGCAATTACAGAGAATACACAGAGTTCAACCAAAATAGAAAATGAAAGCATGAATGCACTTGTATTCCCATGTAAGGAAAAATACTTGGGGCAAGAAAAGTAGACTTCAGGACAAAAATATAAGCAGACCAAGATATGAGATCCCATTATTTACTGAGCACCTTCTCTCTCTCTCTCTCCCTGTGTATATATACACACACACATATATGTCTATATATACATATATACACATACATACATATATACATACATATGCGTGTGTGCGTTTGTGGAGATATATATGTGTGTGTGCGTATATATACATATATGTATATCAGTCATTGAACCAGCTGATTTACAAGTAATATCTTACATAACCCTCTCCAAACCAAAATAAGATGTAGAAATATTGTTCCCATTTTGTAAGTATGAAAATTGAATCTTAGAACGATTAGATAGGCCAAAGTCACAAAAACTTTGTGGTAGAGTTTCAGTTGGAGTCCAAATTAGTTAGAAACCATTCTAAGTATGTTTAAAACTATTTCATGAACAAATAAAATATTGCTCAGATCAAACACTACCCTGTCCCCTCAACGATAAAAAAAATGGAAATGTTGAATGAAAAAAACAAAAGGAATATGACCCCAAGGAAAACATCCAGCACTTTCCAAATGAAGACTAACTTGGAGAATGAAAGTAATTCCTATCTTGTTTTCCAAAGAAAACAAGCAGAATATTCAAAGGCTAGAAGAAAATCACATCCAGGACTTGATTAAGAAATGATTTAAGATTCTTCTAACTCCCATATCAATCTGTGTTTAGGTTTAGATGTGCCCCAACTAGTATTATTTCTAATTACACATTGCACTAATATTATTCCTGGTATCCAACAAAAATTTTTTAAAAAGTCAGAAACAAAGCAACTGTTAATTTGCAAGGGGAAAAAAACCTCTAAAATATTTAGAATTCAGTTAAATGTAATTCATATTGGAAATATTTCAAGTTTTGCCTTTATCTTAAGTTCTGATTTTGACTGTTAGACTTTTCTACATTTCAGAACATTCCAAATACATGTCAATTTATTTTAACTTCTGGAAAAACGTTAAGAGAAAAACCATTTATAAAAGCAACTGAGCAGCTGATAGAGTCTACATTGACTCAACCAAGAGTTCACAAATGTTCTTTGGTAACAGAAAAGGTAAAAGAAGTGTGGAATTTGATCTGAAGATTATATATTTTAATTTTGGAAATATTGATCCATTGCAAATGAAAATGGAAGTCCCATTTTCTCTAGCTTGACTAAAATGGTTTCCCACAAAGACTCTGGGACCATATTAACATCTTCTATCTTATGTAAATTAGAAGTTAATGAACATAAAAACCATTAGTCTTCACTTATGTTCTAGAATTGAATCGATGCAATTGATTTTAAAGTTCAGAAGCACTCCATGTTTCAGTAAAGCATATAGAGGCTTTTAAGACTCTGATTTAGCGCTATAAACAAGCCCATCAGATTGATAAGAATTCCCAGAAGAAACAGAAAGACAGCAGTTACTGAGCTTGGAATTCTACATGCATGACATGAAATCCTGCTTCTTTTCTTAACCTCATTCCTGACCTACTGAGGAGACAGGGTAAGTTATGCAAAACAGAACATAATGAGGTTCTCATGTTCAAATTACATGAAGTCTCCATTCTTCCATAAAACTACACACACACACACACACACACACACACACACGGAGAGAGAGAGAGAGAGAGAGTGAGAGAGAGAAATAATCATATAGATGCTAGAACATATTCTATAACTTACATAAAACAAGTTGAATTTTCATTTGAGTTTGAGGAGAAATATTATGGACCATGTTCAGTGGTGACCCAGTAACTCTTTCTGAATAATAACTCTTTCTGCTCCCCCACTGGGATTTCTGGGAGCTTTGCATTTACCTCACAGTGGTATGAGCCATGTGGTCACATCCTATAAAGTCATCACTTTCTAAGGTCATCAGATATATGGAGAAAAGGCCAAGCAGGCTTCTTACTGAAGTCTTTAACCCCAGAGTCAACAACAGTGCACCATCAATTTAGTTAGAAAACAAGAATGACTTAGTGTCCCATTTCTGAGCAAAGATTTCTTCTGAATTAAGCCTCGTTTTTATTTAAAACAAGAAAACAAATGAACAAACACTGCCTGATTGGAGTTGTAGTCTTCTCTTTTAACAGATGCAATTGATTTCTCCAAGCAAGTACTATTTCTTTGAAGTATACTTAATTATCAAGAAATGACAGGGTGTGGTGGTTTATGCCTGTAGTCCCAGCTACTCAGGAGGCTGAGGCAAGAGGATGGCTTGAGCCTGGGAATTTGAGGCAGCAGTGAGCTGTCACCATGCCCTGGCACTCCTGAGTGACAAAGCTGGATTCTATCTCTAAAATAGAATAAATAAGAAATAGGAATTCACAGTTTTAACCTCTGCCATCATCATGGGTGTGGTTTCCTGGTTCATCTCCCCACCCCTGCCCAACCATGGCTGCTGAAGAGTCCAAAAGGAACAGTCAGTGAAAATTATGAAATTTGATGATCTGATCATCTCAAAAACAACTACAAATTCGAGAGCTTTTAGTTTCTGTAAATTCTACATAATTTACAACAAAAACTGATAAAGAAGATTAGAAACATCAAAATATTTCTCCAGAGGGCAAAATCTACTAGCTCATCAACAGAAATTATATATGTGAATAAATTTATATAACATATATAAGTATATATAATATAGTATGTCATATGTATATATTATATATTAATATATTATGTGTAATATGTGTATGTAATTTACTACATGTATGTTGTGTATATTAGATAAAATAAATATATATGTATATAATATACACATTACATAGTAATATGTACACATGTTAATAATATACACATATTACATATTACATAGTATTTGTATATAATATCTAATATATGTATATATATTATTTGTATATATAGCATATACACTATATATGTATATATGTATATATTATTTGTATATATAGTGTATACACTATGTGTACATTATATATTGTATACATTATATACAGTATACAGTATATTGTATATATTATATATAATATAATGTGCATTGTATACATTATATACACATATGTATATATACACAAAATATATATTTATATATAAGATATATTATCCTGTATACATATATTATGTATTGTAATATATATATTTTCTAATAACCATTTTTATTCAAAATTAAGCTTCACAAATACCAATATTTTCGTGTTCACTTTTCATTTTGTACTATTAAGAGTCTATACTTGAAGCTACAAGCTACAAAGCCTTTTTCAAATTTCCAAAGCCAGCTCCCTAGAAGTATAGGGGAGGAAAAGTAAAAAATTATGCCAAGTATATGCATCTAGCAAAAAGGAAAGCAAGTATTTCTCTACTATCTGCCTGTCTATAGGTTTTTGACAATGACCGGGGTAGTCACCTACACACTGAAATCAAGCGTCTACACAATGAGATTCCTTCGGCCCTCCCAACTGTTCAGTCCCTGGTATTTGTTACAGCCGTGCATTGCTGTGCCGCTCTGATTTAAACCGCACATTGCTTTTCCCTTTCATTTCTGGCCAGAGCCCAAAGCCACGCAGCAGGTGCTGTCTCAGGAATGTCACCATGTAATAAAAGTATTGTAACATAACACAGAGACAACGGAGTTCTCTTTGGATGTACTTGGATATTCTCGACAGACTGCATTCTTAATAAGACAGTGTCTCAAAGCTCGAGGCAGAAGAACAGTACATATGTATTTTTTGATTCCAAATAATAAAAAGTCTTCGTATTAGTTTTGCTTGAGCAATGAACCCCAGTGCTGGGTGAAGGGAGTTAAGAAAGCAACTTCCAGCAGCTGCATATCCTCCCTCAGTCTGCACAATGTTGAAGAAATAAGGTTCAGGCAAAGTTCTTCAAAAGGCAGTTTTTTGCACTCCTTTGGTGCTTCATAGAATGACACCTTAATTGCTTTCTTAACGGGGTTATGCGGGACTGACATAAAGAAAACACACTTTCAGGGGAATGAGAGATTTCCGTGATTCAATTCAATTGAAAGGATTCAAGAGACTGTGAGAGCAGAAAAGTTAAGTTATGCAAACTAAAGGAGTTAGAAACAGGACAATAACAACTTTGAGATTAGATGCCGCTGCTTTGGGATTTAAGGCTTTCAGTTTAAGGACTGAGCCTGGGTGTGTCAAGGTCATGATTCCCTGAAAAACAATAAAGTCCATGTTTTTATGATGTTTTTTGTTGGGCCTGTGATTTGAAAACAGAAAGTGAATGTTCCAAGACAAGATAACAAGTTGGACTATTTGTTTAGGAACAGATTTCATATTCTAGCAACGATTATAGTGCACATACCAGATGCAGATAATACTATCCTCAAATTTGAAGAAATAAATTTTATTTTCAGTTAAAACATTGACCTGAACTGTTTTGACTTCTTTAGGTGTCCTTGGGAAAAGATCTTCTTTGAAACTGGGCCAAGGGCATAGCAAGTGATTCAATAATGCCCTCATAAGATGTATTTTACATGGATTCAGAAGCATCTCGGGTCAGCTCATGCCTCTCACAAGGCATTACAATTTTATGCAATAAAAGATTTTAAAACATTCCCTATGGGAACTGAGTAGGTAATATTCCTAATGGAGAATATCATCATTATCTCCCAAACTCATATGAGTTGTATCCCAGAGACATTCTTTCTTCTTTCCATAGATGAAAAAGAACTCAAGCAAGAATTACAATGTGCTTTTGTAATAGCCAGCATCTTAAGTATCTGCCCTTCAGCTGTCTGTTATTTTATCATCCTCATATACAGCTAGATTTGATGAGAAGATGGAGCACCTGCTCTACCCCAAAACTTTATATTCAATAGCTCTTTGGTCCCCACAACCTGGTAAAATAATTGGCTTTCTATTTTTAGATGAGAAAATTTAAGATCAGTTAGTAACCAGCCCGAGGTCACACAACTGGCAGGCAGAGAACCAGAATTTGAATCTATGTCTGTCTGACATGAAAGCTTATGTTCTTTGCATAATAGGACACTTCCTTTAGCAGAAAATATGTATGGTAAGTTTTCACCCTTAACATACTAATTGTCACACGATAGTATTCATCACTTAAACTCTTGCCCTACTTAGAGATTTTTTTTTTAAGTTGAACTAAATTAAGCTGCATGAAACTCAGTGTCAAATATATCTCAGAAGGTTTGGGGCTTGAATGGAAGCGAAAATGTTGCCAAGTTTAACAGCCCACTCTAAACCTTCTGGGCAGTAAGTTTAGAGCACAGATTGAGTCTTTTAAGATTCAAGATTTCTTGTATTTGACAAGCTGTGATGTCCTGTATAGAAGTAGAAAGACGTGTAAATGAATTACTTGGATATCAAAGGGCTCATAAACTGGGTGATATCAGATAGTTTTTGTACCTATTACACGTATTCCATTAAGTATTTTAAATTTGGTGCATTCCATTCTCTGGGTCTGTATAATGCTTCTTTTCCCCAATCAGATGTCTTTGGAAATTGTATGACTTCATTTACCCATGCATACTCTTTTTAAAAATCAATACATAAACAGAATAGGGATGAAGAAATAAAGGGGTAGAAAGAGAACTGTAGCTTATAAAGGAATGGGATACATTTATGATGAATTGGTAGAGTGTTTTTTTAAAAATTGTGTGTGTGTGTGTGTGTGTGTGTGCTCAAGACATCTGGTAAACCCAAAACCCAGAACATCCTCTCTTTGTTCAGCATTTAAATTTGGACAGTAGCTTGATTTCAGCTACTTTTCTTAAACTCTTTGGTTTGACAAGCTGGGCTTTGTGTCCTATGACAACAGCTTTTCTCAAGAAATTTCTGGTACTTTTTGATTCTGGTTGGACTGGAAATACCACAAAAACAACTTTCCTTATGGTATTTTGGCACTTCGACCATCAGGACCAGATGGTACACAGAAGTGCAGAGGAAGCATTGGATATGAATAATGATACATTTTTAAAAATCATCCAGTCTTCTCTAACTTTATTGCATTTCAGATGAAGGTTCATGCCAATTTACACTCTGATCTGAACATGTTCATCCATTTCCAATGGAGGGAAACTGAATGGCAGGATGTAGGTTGGTTTGGATTTAGAACAATTCCTATTCTTGATTTTGCCTGATGAGAATTAATCCCAGCATTTTTTTTTAGACAAAAAGGCAAAGCCTTAAAATGTGGTCTTCAGAAGAAAGTGTGGGAGAGCTTACAGATAAAGTACTAATTTTGACTATCAAGTTTAAACAGAAGGAAGAATCATCATCTTAACCCCCAAGGCCAAGAACAATGATGTAACTGCAGACAAACATTAAATATGATCACAAATGTGCCCAATAAATGCGCCCTGTGTTTGGTGTAATATGTGCTAAATTCTCAAGATAGAAATAGAACTCAGGTCTTAAAGGTGATGTGTTATTTTTCCCCAAGGGAAGTTGAATTGTTGCACTGGATGTTGGTGTGAAGTTTTGCTTCTTTGTTTGTGTATATTCCTTATTATTTTGTCTCAGGAAATGGAACCTGGGGAAGTATGAAAAATTCACCAGTCACCAATCCTCACTAAACCATTTATAAAACATAATTAATAGAGAAATATCTAAATTTAACCTTATATGTTGTTGGTACCTCTGATGAAAATGCTAAAATGAAACAAAGTAGCTAGTGGTTAAGAAGCAAGGATTAAGATGTAATTAGATCAAAACAAAAATCAAATAGAAGAGGGAGACTGGATATTCTAAACGACTTTTTCCTAAAACTTGTTCCTTAGAACTTTAGATTTGCTAGGGGACTTGCTGGGATAAACAAAATCAAGTAAGCTTTTGATTTCTTTTCACAATATGTTGAAACTCTTCTAGAGAATGACAAACTAGGTAGGTTTTCCAAATACTGTTTGTCCATAAAATCTTTTTTCCAAGGGAGCAACTTGCCAGAAATAATTAACGAAGTTTCAAGGATCAAAAAGATAACAAAGTTTTAAAGGTAACCAACTTCTGAGCATTTTGAGGCTACTACTAGCCTATTTCCACACAGCTATATATTTAAAAGACAGCCATATTTGTAAACCCTTAGCAAAGAAGTATTAAAACAATTCTTTACTTATAAAATATACATGTTGCTTCCATTAGACTGCTTATAAAAAAAATCAAAATTCAAAATTAAATCTGAGAGAGTTACCTCTTATTCTCTGACAGAAATCTGTGTGCAAGAGTACAGAATGGACATCAACAATTTATCTGTCCTATTCAACTATAATAAAAGTAAATAAGATAATTCAAAATGTCATTGCTATATTAGTTCGCCATAAGTGATCTTTGGTAATTACCTTTGATAATTAATGTTGGACTTTCCTCATGTTTTAATTACTTAACACCATTTCATATGAACAGAAAATACACATATTCCTCACTTTTTTGTTTTGTAATGTTCTGGCATGATAAAGAAAAAGTAAAAGCAATCTTAAGCAAAACCTTCTAATAGAAAGCAAGATTTACTAGGTTTCTTTGAATTAATCTTTGTTGTGGCAAAAGAGAGCTTTAATTAACAGAGATGATCAAATGTAAATCAAATGTCTAAAGGAAAGAAAATCACTATGACATTTTCCTTCTTTGCATCATAGAAAACTAACAGAGTAAGTATTCCTCATAGTCCAAAATACTCCAGGAAAACACATCTGACTACCAAGAAAAAAAAAAAAAAGAAGAGACTATTTAGGGAATCTTAATCTCATATAAGGAGACTCTGGTTCCATCTCCATTGATTTTCTGATGCATAATGTTTTAATATGGATGTCTGGAAATACTTTTAATTGCTTCAGACTAGTTCTGATACAATTATTTGACCATTCTTGAACTCAAAACAAAGATTTAAAATTGAAGAGTTCTTCATTGGAGCTTTGTTAAATATAATTTTATTTCAAGCATAATTTCATTTAATAAAGCAATTGTTTTTATTAGCAAATTTCCAAAAGGACATATATTAAGCAAACCAAAAGGACTTTGTATGATTCTATCTGAGGAAGAAAAATGCATTATTTGACAAGGTAATGTATTTGATGACGTTAATAACAATGTCAAGGTCCTGCTCCCTCCTGTGTCCAAATTTCCATGATTAGACACAACAAAACTTTGCAGTTTCTTTCTGTTGAAAATGGAACATACGATTAAATGCCTGAAATGTCTTAAACAGGGTTCTTATCCTCCGAAGTATTGACATTTAGGGCCAGATAATTATTTGTTGTTGAGGGCTATCCCGTGTTTAGCAGCATCCTTGACCTTTACTCACCAGACATCAATAGCACTCCTCCCATCCAGTCAACCAGTTGTGACAACACAAATGTCTCCAGACATTGCCAGGTGTCCCATGGAGGGATAAGTTGTCCCTCCTTTGGAACTGCTGGTCTAATACACTGCTTTCCTGGGCATGATTGATAGAGAATTTATTTATGGAGCTCTGTAGACAATTCCTATGTGCTTGCTGCTTTCTTGTAACTCATGTAAAACGGGATTCCTAGAACAGTTTTGCAAGGATATTGACTTCTGCTCAAACTAAGCTTCACCATTCTGTTGTGCTCAATACTTTGTTGTCTCCGTTTTATAAATTCATTACTAAACAACAAGGATTTCCCATAATAACATTTTTACACACTGTATAAATCCCTAAGAAAATAGAAATCGTGTCATTTCTGAATCACAGTTTCTGTCTAATGGGCAACTTCTGTTTCCTCTAAGTCTTTGGGCAGATTTATATTTTTTTAACTTATTAATTGAACATATTTTAACGTTATAAATAAAGCCAACCTTCAATAGTCAACTTTGATCATATCCAGGTCAAAGATCATGTTTTTTCATGAGACCTTTAAGATGCTCCATGTCAAGACCTTACTAACTTATAGCTTCACCTCTTTCAACACCTCGTCTTACAAATCACATGCTAAAAATGTGGAGATAGAGTTCACATCATGCCCTATTCTGTCTTATACCTTGGTGCCTTTGATTTTATCATGCCTTGTTTAGAAATACGTTCTTTATTATTTTTCCATCAATTAATTTTGGGGGGGAGTTTTCTTTGGTGATTTCCAATATGAAATTACATAGATCAATCCTTAGAAACTGATTTAGTGTTTTCAGGAAAAAATATTGACAGGGAATTTTATAATTGTTTTTAAAAAAACAATGACAAGTAGACATACTAAACCACTGGCATCATCTGACATCAGCAATAAGTTCTACAAGATATTTAGATCTGGTAGCTGAGAGATAATTTCTAATTTTTCTGTTTACTTAACCTAAATCTGGAATGTAATGACAAAATGCACATAAGTAACAGCTGTGATCATTTAAACGATTTGCTGCTTTTGTTTTGTCTGAATCATGATGTTTTGTATACAAAATGATTACCTTGTGGGAGTTGGGTGATCAACCCACTAAAGTTGGTTTTTTGAAACAGGGTAGGTGGAGTATGGAGGTTTCTGAGCTGCTTCTAAGAGGTGAACGGGGTCTGTGACTATTTTTCCATCTGTTCTTTTGTGATTTACACAAATTCCATGCAGAAAGAGGAGCTGCTACATCTGACAGAACTCCCCAAACTGCACTATAAACAGCAGGGAAGGCCACCTGCTACTCTCCAACTTATGTTACATCAAAGCAGCCTGGATCGCTCACCCTGATTGGCTAACAGCAGGTCTCCAATGAAAAATGCCTGCTTGATTCTAGAAAAAATAATTAGCAGGCCCCAAATCATCGGAGTATTATCCAACAGGTTGTAAATTTTAAGGGTAAGGGCAAGACAAGTATCTAGTTTTTGTTCATTTATGTTTTGAAGCTCCGTGTTTTTCTCAACTACTTTTGGTAATTTGTTTTATTAGAAGCTGCATTCACTCTCCCTTTCACATCCAGGGTAGGCTGGAGTGCCAGACGGTACATTGAAAATAAGGGGTGAAAAAGGGATTTCAAGAAAATGACTGTTACAGGGATGCATTTCTCTTTTCTTTTTCTGTTTTCTTTTCCCTTGAGGGCACAGGCAAAATAATTGGGTTTTGTTTGTTTGTTTCCATTTTGTTTTACCATTCTTTTTTTTTTTTTTTTTTTAATACTTTAAGTTCTGGGATACATGTGCAGAATGTGCAGGTTTGTTAAATAGGTATACACATGCCATAGTGGTTTGCTGCACCCATCAACCCATCATCTACATTAGGTATTTCTCCTAATGCTATCCCTCCCCTAGTCCCTCACCCCACAACAGACCCCAGTATGTGATGTTCCCCTTCCTGTGTCCATGTGTTCTCATTGTTCAACTCCCACTTATAAGTGAGAACATGCAGTGTTTCATTTTCTGTTTTTGTGTTAGTTTGCTGAGAATGATGGTTTCTAGCATCACCCATGTCCCCACAAAGGACATGAACTGATCCTTTTTTATGGCTGCGTAGTATTCCGTGGTGTATAGGTGCCACATTTTCTTTATCCAGTCCATTCTTTTATTTTATTTAGAAACAGTGATCTCACTTGTGAAGAAATATCATTGAAAAACTTGGAAGTTGGAGTTATATGTGACTTCTGGACCTGATAGTTTTCAAAGAAGGAAACCTAATGTCCCATAGCTACTGTCTGCACAATTCCACCTGTCAGATCCCTATCCACTCAGCAGGTAGCTCAGTCACCAACTGCAGAAGTAACTTAAGAGTACCTCAACAAGTCTGAGTTCTTTCACTTTCTGCTTTGACAAGTTGATCAATTACAGCACTAACTACAGACATTTGAGGTGACTTGTTTACTGCCATAATGTGGAACCAATCTGGAATAATTTTAAGACAATACAAGCTATGTTAATGCATGCATGACTCATGTCTTCCAAATTACAAGTTTGCAAAACTCTTTTGAGACTAAGATGACATATGCCAAATGTAATTTAATATTTATACTCACCTTTATTGTTGTTGGTCTGTTTTCAGAGTTTATAGACAAATTTCCTGCAATGAAGTTTAAGGAGTAGATTTATTTTTAAGTTCCAGGTTAGGTCCACTAAGTGATGAAGAGTAGAAGTCCTTCTGTGTCTTGACTGCCTGACATATAGCTTGGGGAATATATGGGAAATGTTTATTGAATGACTAAGTTGATGCATAAATGAACATATCTAAATGGTAAGCTCTATACAGGCATGCTTTGGTATTATAATAGCCCTTCTCTGGTATTCAATTTAAATCTTTTTATAACTGCCTGTCTACTGAGGGTTGGAATTCTAACAGAGACATGTCAGGGTGCAGATGTTTCTGCCAAGTTCAAATCATCCAGACCCCTAGAAGGAAATACAGCTTTATCTATGTCAGAGAGGTTCCTGTGAATTCCTAAGCTGCTTTAAAACTGGCAGTACCTGCCTGGGGCTATATATCAGCCTGTAGACACTTTGGCAGAATTGTGCGGACAGTTGAAGAGGCAGGAATGTTGGAGGTACACTGGCAGCACAGTGTGGGAGAAACTTGCATAGCACCTGCCCTGCTGCCCAGCAAACCTGTGATCCTTGCAGAGATGTATTCATGAGTAGCTGAGAAGTCAAATGAGCCTGCATTTAAAGAAGAGAAAGCAGCAGCAATGGCAACAAAAAAGACTCAAACCCAATAAAAGAAATTAAGAAAACTTTATTTTAAAAGAACAATTAAGCTCACTAACTGGACAGCTCATTATTGGACTTGGAAGCGGACCATCTGACAGCCTCTGGGATGGTTGTGCAATAGCCTGAGATACTCATAGCTAGTAATTGAAAAAGAGGTCACAGGAGGGTTTTACAAGTCTTGAAAGAAGTCTTCACTTTGCATTTTTGGAGAGCTTACAAAGGCGGCCCCAGGGGAGGAAAGGTGGAGTGGCACATTCCTGGAAATGATTTCACCTGCAGCCATGGCAAGGGTCAAAACTGAAAGAGATGGGCTAGTAAAGGAGTCTGGGCATTTGACACACATTAGGGCACTCAGTTTCAGAGAGGAAAAGAAATTGGCTGGGCGCGATGGCTCATGTCTGTAATTCCAGCACTTTGGGAGGCTGAGGTGAGGTGGGCTCGTGGTCAGGAGTTTGAGACCAGCCCGACCATCATGGTGAAACGCCGTCTCTACTAAAAATACAAAAATTAGCTGGGTGTGGTGACGCGTGCCTGTAATCCCAACTACTCAGGAGGCTGAGGCAGGAGAATTGCTTGAAACCCGGGAGACAGATGTTGCAGTGAGCCGAGATTGTGCCACTGCACTGCAGCCTGGGCGACAAGAGGGAGACTCCATCTCAAAAAAAAAAAAAAAAAAAAAAAAAAACAAAAGAGTGCAGCTCTCTAATTGGGCTCTTTTACTTACTATTCGTATATTCGTATAATAAGAGCCACATTCCTAGACTGTATAATGGGATTAATCACAGTAAGTACCTTGTAAAGTTCCGTGAGAACCAAATAAGTGGACATTTATTAAAGAAAAAAAACAGAGAGATAAAGAAATTAAGGGTGCCAAGTTCACTGATTCTTGCCCTGTAAATAAAGTCAAAGCCCTGTATTATTTCTTGGTGTCAAAACTCCTTAAATATATTCATTTGTTCCTTATAATTCATTTTAAACAATACAAGAAATTAAGAAATCAATTGAGATTTTCCAAAATGTTTTATTTTTTTAAATTAAAAGATGTCTAGGCTGATCACATCCTCCTAGCCTGCTTAACAGATTCCGTCTTTCTGTACGAATCAGATACTTGAATTTTTAACCTCATACTAAGTTATGGATTTCAGCTCATGTGTTTCTCTTCAGCAAGAATGTGTCCAGTTCCTGAACTAATCTCATCTTTGGCAGTGGTCCCCTACACCCCATGGTGACGCTCTGGTATTTGGAATGTCTGTTTACATGATGGCCTCCTGCACCTGGGACAGCACAGGGGGAGCTTGCAAAGAAACAATAAGCAGGGGAAGAACAGGAACTGAACCAGGCCAGAGAGTAATCATCCCCAGCAGCAGCAGTGCTTATCTGCAAACACTCCCAAGACCGCTGTCACCTGAAAATGCCCTCTGTCCTCTTTGAAGAAGGAAATGCTGTCACAACCTATTAGTCACAGAAATGTTCCCTGGGAATTAGTATGCTTAATAGATCTACTGATTAATTAATAGAAAAAAATGGAAATACCCTTTGATCCTCTGACATTACTTCCCAGGAAATTATCCTACTGATATGCTCATGCACGTGCTCAAAAATATATGTTGGGCTGTTAACTGCAGCATTATTTGTAGTAGCAAATGACTAGGAAAGCTGAAATGACCATCAGTAGGAGACTGGTTAATTAAATTATAACACGTCCATAGAGTGAAGAATGATGAGGTCATTAAGTAGACAGACAAGGGCTCCACAGCTGCTGGTAGCAGATGATCTCTAACATTGTTAGTTTCAAAGGAAAAAGATGTGCAAATAAGGCACGAGTCAAGAGAGAGACAGAAAGGTAGGTAGGTAGGTAGATAGATAGATAGATAGATAGATATGTATATGGAAATTTTCTGGAAGGATCTAACATAAGTCAACTGTTTTGGCCTCTGAGAAAAGCATGAGGTGGGAATTACATTCTATACCATTTTGTAGTTTGCATTGTTTGTCATGTGCATATATTGACAGAAACAGTAAAAATTTAATACTAAGATTGGCCTCCTGATCAGGTAGAATAGCAGAGACTGCTTTTGCAGATCAGTAGCATGGGGCAATGGGTAGATGATGGTCATGAATGCCATAGTTCTGGTTTCTTCAATGTACTCTCCAGTGCATGATTCTTGGCAATTTACTAAGACTTTCCAGGCTTGTTTCCTCATCTACAACAAGCATAGGGTTAAAAAATACCTATTTCCTGTGGACCCTGAAGATAAATTAAATGGCTAATTATTGAAAGTGAATCTTCTCACACTATTTTACTCTCACCTAACTTTTTCCAGGGTAGTCTTCAAGACTTAATTAAATTCTTTAAGGTTGAGCTTCCTCATTTCTGAAATCAGGATTTTAATTGAATCCAGCTCACGGGGTTTTTGCGGTGACTATACAAAATAATGCATAGAGAGCAATCCATAGTTTTTGGCACAAATCAAATTGCTAAATAAATATTAATGACCATTATCATTGTCAGAGGACCTACTATTATGGATCAGAAGTTAGGCAAACCATACATCTATAGGGATTGCTACAGAAGGTTTATCTCAGCTAATCAGATAGCTGGAGAACTACTTACAATAGAGTCTCTTTCTTCTACTTTGCCTCATCAAGAGATGCTTCCTGAAACCATAGTGTCTTATGACTCTTTGGCAAATTTATTTCCCCCTGCTTTTCTGGGTACCAAATCAGGTCAAGGAAATTTCCTCCTAACCGCCCCCCACCCCCATTAATTCATTTGCATTGTCCCAAAGAAGGGATGATAGATTTTCTACCTTGATGTGTCTTAGTTTGGATTGCTCCAATAGTAAACACTAAGTAATGAACTGGTGTGAGTCAGAGAAGGGAGAAGTGCCAATAAATTCTTCTTTTATGAATGAGTTATGAATGAGTTATCACTGTGGGCAACTGGGGCTGAATCCTATTGGGCATGCTCTGAGAAATAATATAGGACATGCCTCAGAATAACTTTATTAGAGGCCGTGGAGGCTGGGTAATTTCTCTACCAAATTCTATCCTCCATTAGTGGAGTTGTCCTCCACTAATCCTACAAGTCACCTGCTTCAAGGGAAGTCTCAAAACAAGGGGAGGTTTCTCAAGAAGAAGGAGCTGATTCTACCAGCCCAGAGGATTGGAGGAAATTTGGGATTCAAGATTCTCAGCATCAACCACTCAAATACCCTATCCTGGGGCTCAGAGATTCACTCTTTTCATAATTCCTGACTTTGGCAAAGGAGATCTGTTCAGAATGGGCATTTGTTCTTTTGCAACTCCGCCACTCTTATAATTAGAACCTGGTCTTGATTTTTAGCATAATATGCTCAGTAATTGCAGGGAATAAAAAATGTTCTACAAAGCATGGGGGATAACGTGATTTGGCTGTTTCCTCACCCAAATCTCGCCTTGAATTTTAATAATCCCCACATGTCAAGGGCAGGGCCAGGTGGAGATGATTGAATCATGGGGGCAGTTTCCCCCATACTGTTCTCATGGTAGTGAATAAGTCTTACAAGATCTGATGGCTTTATAAATGGGAGTTCTCCTGCACAAGCTCTCTTGTCTGCCACTGCCACTGTGTAAGTTGTGCCTTTGATTCTCCTTTGCCTTCTGCCATGATTGTGAGGCCTCCCCAATCATGTGGAACTGTGATTCCATTAAACCTCTTTCTTTTATAAGTTACTTAGTCTCCAGTATGTCTTTATTAGCATCATGAGAACAGGCAATTCAGGGGAATATTGGCTTTCAAAGCATATCATGACTTGACAACTTCCGAGCCTGATGCTTTTACTAAGACTTTCAATGTAGTTAATAATGATTAACTTGCTCCACAATTCTTATAATTATTAATATCCCATATATTCCAAGTACTACTGCTGCTGCATAGTCCAATGTCTTACCTTCCTCCTGCAGTATACCCCAACTAACCATGAATAAATGCCTGGGAAATTGTGATGCTAATTGCATGCTAGGGGTCATAGAAATCCCATTTATCCCAGCAGTGAGATCATTATTGCCATGAGTAATCCCATCCCAACGTCTGATCCTGAAGGTTTATTTCCAGGTTCACTTCCGCGTGTCAACTTCTGTAGTCTGTTTTCACAAAAAGTGAACCTGAAGCAAGGGCTTCATTCTGGAATAAAAGCCAAGGGAATAGGGGGATGGGAAAGACTGCAAAGGAGGTGTCAGTCCATTCAAGTTGCTGTAACAAAGTAGCATAATTGGGTGGATTAAACAACAAACATTTATTTCCCACTGTTCTGGAAGCTGGGAAGTCCATGATCAAGACATTGGCAGGTTCAGTGTCTAATGAGGACCCACTTCCTTGTTCACAGAGGGCCATCTTGTCACATGACAGAGAGGGTGTGAGAGCTCTCTCTGGCCTCTTTTATAATGGCATCAATCTTATTCACAAGGGCTTTACCCTCATGACCTAATCACTTCCCAAAGGTCCATGTCCAGTACTATTACATAGGGGGTTATATGCATTTTGGGGAGACATAAACTTTCAGTCCACAATAGTAAGTAAGGAAGAAAAGCCAATATCAGGTGGCTTCTCCTAAATGCAATTAATTGCTTGATTCTATGAAACCATCCTGTGAGAAATCACAAGAACTGCATATCAGAGCAGTCAGCACCGGGGAAGATAGGAGGAAGAATGTATTCATTAGCTCCTAACATTCACTGGACAAAAATATACCCCATAGAAGTTTAACACCACCGTCCCCCACAACGCACGCACACACACACACCCACACACACACACGCGCGCGCGCTTACAAGTTGCATATGCATGGGCATTAAACTCGATCCCATGGGGGCTCATGCCTAAAGGTCCACAGAAAAATGACCAAATGTTCTGGTGTGCCTGCGACTGAGGGGTTACGTGTGTCTTTATTAGCATCATGAGATGCTGACATCATCAGTCTTAACCCTGGGTTAAGAGACTTCCCAATGCTAAAAGCAGGAAATTCCTGGGAAAGCTAAGACTAGTTGGTCACCTTTTCACAAGGACTCCTAGATGGGAGGCAAGAGGTAACTGTACTATTAGAGTGTGCTTTTGTGAAGGTGATCAGAGATCACACAGATATGGCAATCTCTCCAGCAGCTAGAACAATGGCTTGGAGTCTGAGAAAATACAAAGCAAGGCATAATCTGATATGGTGTTTGAATTTTTTCCAGAAAATTGATTCAACCATTCAATAAAATAGTCTTATTTTAACACATCCATCTTGTTTTATTAAAATCTTGTTTTATTCCTCCTAGGAAAATCAGATTTTTAATCCACAGTATCTTGATAATTCCTTTAGGCCTTTCTTTAATTGACATGAACTCTTTTTGATTTTTTTGCTTAATTTATGGTAAATTAAATTATGATAGAGACATTTAATGCTTATTTTCCGTGGCATTTGGAAGATAATACTATATTCAGTTGTGTCATCCTGATTAAACATTTTTTAAAGCCAAAAAAAAAAAAAGAAAAAACCATTAAAAGACTTGGCAAATGCAACCAGAATAAAACTTGAGAAGGTTGTGCATAGGCTACATTGCATAACAGAATGAACAGTGCACTGATCCCTTTCTGGAAGGACTATGGCTCAAATTACAGTATGTTTTATGTCCTTGTAAATGAAATCATTTGAGGGTCTCTTGTCACAGATCATATATGATTTGCAACACTTGGCACAACTTTTTCTCTGTTCTGGAAATACCTTACAAATGAGCTAGGATCTCAAGAGTGAGTTCTATCATTCCAGGACAGGAAGTAAGCCTACCTAGAATTTATAGTTGTGAGGAAGCCCCAGGAAAGTGGCAATCAAGACTGGTTTCCCTTGGGGTACTAGAAGTGGAAAGAACTCATCTTAATTAGCATTATGACTTTTTTCTTTTTTGTTTGAAAATTGTATTTCTTTGAAAAACTAGGCAGATTTGGGTTAGGTAGGCAATTAAGAAAAATGCAATATGGTAGAAATACACTATTATTTTACTTATCTTCTTTCCAAACGTTGTACATAAACTGCTCAAAGTCATATGCAAGTTTATGTGTTTTTAAAGTGAGACTAAAAGTGATTTTTGAAATCCATATTGTTTTCTTGAACTCCAAAGTTTCTTTCTAATGTGAACAATAAAAATTTCAAAATATTGGGAGGCCAAGGCAGGTGGATCATCTGAGATCAGGAGTTCGAGACCACTCTGGCCAACATGGTGAAACTTCGTTTCTACTAAAAATACAAAAATTAGCCGGGCATGGTGGCACACGCCTGTAATCCCAGCTACTTGGAGGGTTAGGCGGGAGAATCGCTTGTACTCGGGAGGTGGAAGTTACAGTGAGCTAAGATTGTGCCACTGCACTCCAGCCTTGGCAACAGAGTGAGACTCTGTCTCAATAAAAACAAACAACAACAACAACAACAACAAAAATTCACAATAGCAGGTACTCCGTCAAGGCTAGAAGCAGCCTGGTATATAAAGAGCACAAGACTAAGTACAACATGTTGTGGAATGAAGTGTGTCCTCCAAAAAAACATGTTAAGGGGCTGTGGAGGGCCCGCCTGGGAGGGTTAGTGATGTCTTTGCAGGTGTAATCAGGCT
This sequence comes from Pan troglodytes, assembly GCF_028858775.2. NCBI lineage: Eukaryota > Metazoa > Chordata > Mammalia > Primates > Hominidae > Pan > Pan troglodytes. The sequence continues at coordinate 83,228,779 of NC_072413.2, forward strand.
AAAACGAAGTCACACCAAATTAAGGTGGGGCCTAAATCCAATGCCTGGTGTTCTTATGAAAAGGCCATGTGTAGACACAGGGACATGGAGGCACACTGCGGGAATGCCATATGACAACAGAGGTAAAGTAGTCACGCAGCTGCAAGCCAAGAAACACCAAGGACAGCAGCAACCACCAGAAGCCAGGAGAGGCATGGAACAGATTCTCCCTGAGAGCCCCCATAAGGAACCAACCTGGCTGACTCCTTGATTTTGCACTTGTAGTCTCTGTAACAGTGAGAGAATACATTTCTGTTGTTTTAAGCCACTCGATTGTATTTTGTTATGGCAGCCCTAGGAAATTAAAACTATTAGCCCTAAAGCCCTGGATGCTATTCCACTACAATACCTGCTACTGAACAGCAGCAGGACCCTGGGTAATATGGCACCTTCTGGAGTCTCACTGTACTTACCTGTACAGTGACTGAAGGGCTTTGAATGGATGTCCATAGCATCCCTTTTAGTTGTAAATTTCTTGGGGTCTATAATTTCAACACAAGAAAAATAAGAACAATCCCTAGTGACATAAATTCTATCAGGATAGAAAATTGGACTACTTCATTCATTATTTCCTTAGTGCCTAGAACATGTATTTATTTTATCTTTTTAAATTAATTAATTTTTGTTAAGACGGGGTCTCTGTCACCCAGGCTGGAGTGCAGTGTTGCAATCAGGGCTCACTGCAGCCTCAGCTTCTCAGGCTCAAGTGATTCTCCTGCCTCAGCCTGGGACCACAGGCACACACTACCATGCCCAGCTAATTTTTAAATTTTATTTTTGTAGAGACAGAGTCTCTCTATGTTGCCCTGCCTGGTCTTGAACTATGGGCCAGGCAATCCTCCTGCCTCAGCCTCCCAAAGAGCTGGGATTACAAGCATGAGTCACTGTGCCTGGGCCATATATTTATTTTTGAATGGATAAATATACCAATGAATAAGTAAATCTTTGTTTAAACAATTCTCTTTATCGTAACTATTGATTCAGTGACTCCCAAATTTGACAGTCACAGTAGTTGGTAAAGTTCTTATACATAAGGTTAAAGAGAAGTATTAACTGAAGATAAAAGTAGAGAGTAATTTCTAGGAATTTGTTCCCTTATCTCAAATAATCCTGCCTTAGTAATAACCTTTTTGTCAAGTTTCAGAGTAAACATCCTCTTAATGTATTCTCAACTAGTAGGCTAAGTGCTCAAGAAGCATTTCCGCTAAACATTGATAATGAAGGAAAGAAATTAGTTTGAAAACATTTATCCCCCTACTCAGGAGAAAACCATTAATTTCTAAGCAGCTAACTACAGTTCCATAATAATTATTCATTCAGTGCTTGAAACATACCTAAGCAAAATGCATGGAAGATCACTGTGTGTCTAAGCACAGATTAAATTGAAAGATGTGTGTTCTTATTTTAAAACAAAAGCTCACCAGTAAGGCCCACTAGTCTGCAACCCACCAACTCTGGGAGAGAAATATGTTTCTTTTGTATATGGAGAGAAACAGGAAGCACTGATAGTGGATGCTAATTTTTAAATGCTGTGAAAGACACAATCAGTTCCTTTGTCATACACACACACACACAAAAGGGTGTATTCTAGGGTATCTCTAAAATCTTTTAGCAAAGTCTTAGTACCCAACTCAATCCCAAAGCTTCCATTTCAGAAATGGAATTGGCCTCTAGTACAGCTTTTATAGAAACAGCATTCTCCCCGTGCTTTTGTTGTATTTGTAGAAATGGCTTTCTCCAAAGTCCCATGTTTTGGGACCACAGGCTATGGCCCCCCTCATCCATGGACACTTGGTATGCTATCTTCCTGGAGGCATAGTCCAGATGGAGCAGACCCTCCCCTGTCACCCTTGCCCATTTTTCAGACCATTTTCTTCTCTCTGAGTAATAGTGCTGTTATGAGTTCTGAATATTTCTCCCCATGCAGACTAACAAGCTGGTGTAGTTTTCAGGGCAAAAATGCTGATGTACTGCCTTGATTTCCCAAGTCTCACGTTATGAGAAAGTCATTACTGCTCTTGAGCTTTCAAAGAATTGAGTGATCTCTATACTGAAAAGGCACATCTGCCTAGCAAAAATATTCCATAATTGTGCATGGTCTCACCTCTCTAACTGAGGTATGAAACTATTACAATAGGACTCCTGTTAACAACAAAATCGAATGCCATCCTTCACTCTGAAGGTGACATATGTGATTCTCTCTCCTTTACTCAGCATCCAGAGGGAAACACCCCGGCACCAGCGACCTGTGAAAAGTAGCGCAATGCCAGATCTCAATCTGCATTCCAACTGCCCATCAGAGGTTTCACTTTATAAATTGGTACCAGACAAATCCGAAGAAAAAGCCAATAACATTTCCCAAAGAAACGCAATATTACAGACTTGCCTTGCCAAGAAATCTATAATGTGTCTCTCCAAGTTAACTTTCATATTTAAATATGTCCACTTCTGAAAAATAACCATTGCTCTACAAATCAAGGGCTCTGAAAAGCCCTGGGAAAACAGAGATCTGTGCAGAAAAAAGAAGATGAAAGTTGGAAGCAAGAGGGAAGAGACAAAGATGGTCCTTTACATTTATTTCTCCCTTGATCAACATTGAATTACTTTGTTTGTTTGCTTGTTTGTTTGAGACTGGGTCTCTCTATCTACTCCTGAATATCTGGGACAACAGGCACAGACCACTGAACCTGGTTTTGAATTACTTTCAAAGTGGTGTTTTTAGAAGAGAAATAGAGCAAAGGGTAAGAAGAATCTGGCATGTAGCATTCTTTGCAGGTATCAGTTGAAGCTGTATATACGTATCCATGTGTTTGTGGGTAAAAGTGGGCTCAGGGATGGGGCCCAGGGATCCTTCACTTAAATAAACACATATTTATGTATATTTTTAAAATAATCAAAGTGACCTTGAGAACTCAGTGTAGCAGCTCCACTTTATAGATGAATAAACTGAGGATCAGAGAAACAAGACAATGAGGCAGAGATCAAAAGAAAGAAACTTTCAATGCTCTCTACACCTCCAAAGCAGTCAAATGAGTTATATGGTCAATTATCTGAGAAGGAAAATGTTTGCCAAACTTGGTGTCTATGTTTCTGCTTCCCTCCAATTAACTTCCCAATCAGATAGAAAATAAAATTCTTATGTTCTTCACGATGCGTAGATACTTTTGGGTTATAATCAATAAAGCAAAAACCAATATCCTCTTGTTAGATAGTCTTAAGCAATAATTGTATAAACTAATTCATGCAAAATAGCAGCCTATGCTTTCAAGTAGCTCTTGAAAATGAAAAATAATTACATAATGACGTATATAGATCAGTGCTGTAGCAATATGGTATCACTGAGGGGATTTTTATAAAGTACAAGTCATTATGCTCCTCCTACTGTGGGTGAAACGTTATTCCAGGTTCTGTGGATACAAAAGTGAACAAGACTACCAGATCTCATGGTACTTAGAGTCTAAAGAAGGAGATAGAGAAAAAGAGAAATATAACCTAATTACAAGTAGTGATAATTGGTATAAAGTAAATGATATAGTTTGGATATTTGTCCCCAACCCAATCTCATGCTGAATTGTAATCCCCAATGCTGGAGTCAGGGCCTGGTGGGAGGTAATTGGATCACAGGAGAAGATCCCTCACGGCTTGGTGATGTCTTTGCAATAGTGCTTGAGTTATCATGATATTCGGTCATTTAAAAGCTTGTGTGGCCAGGTGCGGTGCCTCACGCCTGTAATCCCAGCACTTTGGGAGGGTGAGGTGGGTGGATCACCTGATGTCAGAAGTTCGAGACCAGCCTGGCCAACATGGGGAAACCCCATCCCTACTAAAAATACAAAAATTAGCTGGGCATGGCGGCATGTGCCTGTAATCCTAGCTGCTTGGGAGGCTTAGGAGAATCGCTTGAACCCAGGAGGCGGAGGTTGCAGTGAGCCGAGATCGCACCACTGCATTCCAGCCTGGATGACATAGCAAGACTCTGTTTCGAAAACAAAAAAAAAGAAAAGCTTGTGACACCTCCCCACTCCTACTCTCTCTCTCCCTTGCTCCTGCTTTCACTAGATGATGTGCCTTGTACCTCTTTGCCTTCTGCCATTATTGAAAGCTCCTGGGGCTTCACCAGAAGACAAGCAGATGCCAGCACCACGCTTCCTGTAAAGTCTGAAGAACCACAAGTCAATTAAACCTCTTTTCTTCATAAATCACCCAGTCTCAGGTATTTCTTTATAACAAGGCAAGAAGGGCCTAATACAGCAAATGTCAGGACAAGAAGATAGAGAGCAGTAAAGGTCACATCTTCAGAGATGATAGAAGAACCTTTGAATGATATTGACCAACTAGCTGAATGCAGTAAATGAAGGAAACAACTGGACATTTTGGGAAAGATATTCCAGGATGAGAGCGGACACTGCAATGATCTTTGCTTGGCTTGGTTGGGATGGGCAAACTGGTTCTTGTTACTGGAATCCTGAGGGAGAAGTGGGGGTTAGTGGGAAATAAGTTTGGTGACATGAACAGATCATCTGGAGCCTTCCATGCTGGATTGTGGAAAGAGGATCAATGAGGAGTTTGGCATTCCATGAAGAGAAAATGTTGGCTTTGAGGAGGATGGTGGTAGTGGAGATAGTGAGAAGTGGCCATGTTTAGATGTGTTTTGAAGGTAGAGATAACAGAATTAGATGATGCATTGGATGAGAGGGTTGAGAAAAGGAGAGGAGGTAACTCACATTCATTAGAATAAGCAACTTAGTGAATGTTTGTGATTTTTAACCCAGATGGGCGCTCAGAGTAAGAAACAGGGTTGGATGGTTTATTTGGTGGTAGGGTTTGTATTAGGCAGGGTTATCTTAGAAGGACAGAACTAATAGAACACACACACACACACACACACACATACACACACATATAAGGGAATTTATTAAACATTAACTTACATGATCACAAGGTCCCACAATAGGCAAGCTGAGGAGCAAGGAGAGCAAGCCTGAGTCCCAAAACTGAAGAACTTTGAGTTCAATGTTTGAGGGCAGGAAGCATCCAGCACTAGAGAAAAATGTAGGCTGTGAGGCTAGGCCCATTGTCTCACCTTTTCATGTTTTTCTGCCAGCTTCATATTCCATGGCAGCTGATTAGATTGTGTCCACCAGATTAAGGGTGGATCTGCCTTCTCCAGCCCACTGACTCAAATGTTAATCTCTTTTAGGCAATACCCACACAGACACACCCAGGATTAATACTCTGTATCCCTCAAGCCAATCAAGTTGACACTCACTATTAACCATCCCTAGTCCAATCCTTGTCAACTTGAACCCATACACAGCTCATGAATTAATACATAATCTTCAAATAAAGACAGTAATGAGGTCATAATTTTGCCTAACATAATACAGCTGTCCTTCATACAACTGGAAACGCACAAATCCCCAACCCAAATACTATTACATAAAGTTAACAATACTTAAATGCTGATATGATGTAACAAATCTTATGTCACATGATAAAGGAAAAGAAAATAAGATGAAGATATTTCCTTAGTACAAGTGTATACCTGCACAAACATGTTTTTAACAAAAGAAGGAAGAAATGCTCATGACAATTACAGTCCTTGTTTCTGCAGCTGGTCATGTGATCGTCGCTGGTATTGATGACTACTTTCTTCTACTACCTATTCTGTATTCCCTTTGCCTTCAGCAATCATCTCAGCAGGTAATGGCTTTTTCCTGGTGGAGTGACCTAAACCTTTATTCCTGAAGGGTATGGGTCATTTGTAGTCCCGTCTGGGTTGGGCTGTTGTAGTTTCCCATTGACCTTAATCACAGGGCATGGTAATACTAAGAGATGCCCTAATGGATCTCCTGTATTCCATGCATACTCTTCCTTACCTTCATTGTGGAGTAGTAGGCTGATTTCATCATGATAGTCTGGGTCAATCACCTCAGCCAACACTGTAGCTCCCTTTTTAGCCTGTTGACTTAAATGTAGGAAGAGCACAAAGTGTCCAGGTGGCAATCTTAACATCCAGTTTGATGGGATTGTTGTTGAGTCTCCTCCTGGCAGCATTCCTCCCTCTGGAACTAAGACCTCTAGGCCAGCAGAATGTAATATCATGGGAACAAGAAGCAAAAATTTTGCTAGAGGATCACTAGGGGTGATGGTGAGTGGCATCACTTCCCCTTCCACCCCTTGATTCCTGGACCCGTGAATCCTGGCTATGAGAGAAACAGTACCATGTACTGAATGCTGATTCAGAGCATACACAGCCTTCTGGAGAACTTTGCCTCAGCCCTGCCAAGTATTGTCACCTAATTGGCATTGTAATTGTGACTTTAAAAGGCCATTCCACCGTTCTATTAATCCAGCTACTTCAGGATGATGGGGAACAGGGTAAGACCAGTGAATTCCATGAGCATGAGCCCACTGCTGCACTTTTTTAGCTGTAAAGTGAGTGCCTTGGTCAGAGGCAATGCTGTGTGGAATACCATGAGGGTGAATAAGGCATTCTGTGAGTCCATGGATGGTAGTCTTGGCAGAAGCACTGTGTGCAGGACAGGCAAATCCATACCCAGAGTAAGTGTCTGTTACAGTGTCCTTTCCATGATGGAAGAGGTCAAATATAATCAACCTGTCAGCAGGTAGCTGGCTGATCACCCCAAGAAATGGTACCATATCAAGGGCTCAGTGTTGGTCTCTTCTGCGGGCAAATTGGGCACTCAGCAGTGGCTGTAGCTAGGTCAGTCTTGATGAGCAGAAGTCCATGTTGCTGAGCCCATGCGTAACCTCCATCCCTGCCACCATGGCCACTTTGTTCATGGGCCCATTGGGCAATGACAGGGGTGGCTGGGGAAAGAGGCAGAGTGGTATCCACATACCTCTTCCCCAAATTTCTTTGTCACCAATTTTCCAATCATGCTTCTTCCAAATCCCTGACCATCCAGCCTAACCATTGGCTACAGCCCATGCATCAGTATATAATCACACATCTGGCCATTTCTCCTTCCATGGAAAGTGCACATCTAGGTGCACTGCTCAAAGTTCTGCCCACTGAGATTTCCCTTCACTTCACCATTGTCCTTCAGGGATGTCCTAGAAAGGGATTATAGTGCTGCAGTCAGTGTTCCACAGAACTAATAGGTGATATATATAAATATATATCTCCATATATATTTATATATATCATATATTTTTATATATATATCCATATATATAAAATATATATAGGAGTTTATTATTAACTTACATGATCACAAGGTCCCACAATAGGCTGTCTGCAAGCTGAGGAGCAAAGAGGGCCAGTCGGAGTCCCAAAACTGAATAACCTGGAGTCCGATGTTTGAGGACAGGAAGCATCCAGCACAGGAGAAAGATGTAGGCTGGGTGGCTAGGCCTGTCATCTCGCCTTTTCACATTTTTTTGCCTGCTTTATACTTGCTGGAAGCTGATTAGATTGTGCCCATCAGGTTAAGGGTGGCTCTGCCTTCCCCAGCCCACTGACTCAAATATTAATCTCTTTTGGGCAACCTCCACACAGACACACCCAGGATTAATACTGTGTATCCCTCAATCCAATCAAGTTAACATTCAGTATTAACCATCCCAGAGAGGGTTTGAAAATCACCTGCTGAGGCTGAGTGGGATATCACATTTACAAATGAAGCTGTCAAATGGACGATTTATTTTTTTATAGAGGAAACTGAAGTTCAGAATTGACTACTATTAGTCTTAGATGTGTGCTAAAAATCTGGATTTTGTTAAAAGCTCTCATTGTTTTGGAATCATGGCTTCAGCAAATTCCTAAATGTGGTGACTCCCACCATGAAGTCTTAAAAGATTCTTTCTTCCCTCCCTTATAAATTTGCCAGAAGGAAATCGAATTTTTTTGTAAGTTTGCCTGAGGACAATGTATTTTTAAAAAACCTTAATTCCAGGGTTGAATTGTATCTCACTGAATATTTGTTTGCTATTCTGTTTGCTTTTATTTATTTATATATTGAATTTGGCAGGACCCATGATTAGCTTAGGCTGCTTGAGATCAGGGTGCTATGGTTTATTTATGCAATACCATTCTTCTACAGTATTAGCTGAATAAATCCAAGACCGATTTGTTGAGTATTTGGGTGTGTGTTTCTGAGAAGCAACAGATAGAGTGGTCTTTTTTTCAAAAAAGTCTTAAAAAGGCATATGCTGCTGATTTCACAGTCTTCTGAAATGATCTCTCAGCATTGAGATCCAAAATTTTGAAGCCTTATGGATCTGGCCTTGCACATAGTTATCTAAACTCATTTGGCCGATAAATATTTCATTTGGCCTGAGAAATCTGCTTTTGCTCTGTACACATTTACCAGTGTCACTCTACTTCTTCATTTTGTCATAAACCACATGCAAATCTGTGACTGTAGTTATGCAACAAATAACTTACCAGGGAAAATGAAAATAAATATGATCATGACATGACATACACATCTTTTGATGGAATTTACTAAATTAAATACATACTTAAGTAAAATGTATTGAATTTTCTTGTGTCTTATTTCCATCATTTATATCTGGTAAATTTTTTTTGGTTCAACTAGTGATTTCTTATTTATTTATTTATTTTTGAGATGAAGTCTTGCTCTGTCACCTGGGCTGGAGTGCAGTGGCACGATCTTGGCTCACTGCAACCTCCACCTCCTGGTTCAAGTAATTCTCCTGCCTCTGCCTCCTGAGTAGCTGGGATTACAGGTGTGCGCCACCATGCCCAGCTAATTTTTGTATCTTTAGTAGAGACAGGCTTTCACCATGTTGGCCAGGCTGGTCTTAAACTCCTGACCTTGTGATCCACCCACCTCGGCCTCCCAAAGTGCTGGGATTACAGGCGTGAGCCACCGCGCCCAGCCCCATGATTTCTTATTTTTAAGTGAACCAAAACAACCCATTGCTTCTGCTTTTCTGTTGACCTTCCGTAGGGCTTTTATGATTTATTTTTATTTAATTTATTTTTGCTACAAATTTCAAAGATTCATATAGGGTTTTTTTTTCTTATGTCTGTGTTGTACCTAGACTTTAGGTTTATAGTTAAGGCTGATGATCATGAAATTGTTTATTTGGCAAACAGTAGCAATACTTTTTATAATACTGATTATCTCCATTAAGCAGCTGTTAAAGATAAGAAGAGAAAATGAGGTCCTTTTCATTTTCATGCTATATAAATACAGGTGGCTGATTTTAATTCATGGTTACTCAGGGAAAAGAAAACTGAGGTGACATAGCAATGGGGTAAGCAGAGGTAGAACCTTAATGTCATTAATATTCTCACTCCTCTGAATCTGCTCTTGTAGGACATCCCCTCTTGCTTGTCACCAGGAACCCATCCCTCTCCCCCAAGATTTAAGTGAGCTCTACTTTTATCTGTATCAATTAGAGACTGCTGTGCCATAGCAATGATACCTGAAGAATAAATCAGTGTTCAATCATAATTTAAGGAGCAAGTCAAGGCTTTGTCACAACATAATGATTTCAAACTTCTGGTTGCTTAGACAATTGCGCAGCTAAGATTACTAGATTCATAACAGAATATGAGACCTATAAAATATCATCAGCACGGAAATACCCATGCATGATGAAGTTTTAGTCAGGGTAATGTAAAATAGTGATATCACAAGTACAGATCTGTGGGCAAATTGGGGATAATGAAAAATAAAGAAGAAAATAAGAAAGATTTTGAAGTTCTATTTTTAATTAAAGTTAGTGGAACTCTAAAAAGGAAATTTCTAGCAACCCAATAATAAAAAGATGTTAGCAGACATTGAAGATATGAGACATCTTCCTGTTAAAGTAGGTCAATCAAGGGCAAAGTTCAACATTACAGTCCATATGTTTATATTTAGAGTGTATGTTTTTGATTCAATAATAAGCTAGTTAGCTTATTAGTTTTGATTTCATCTTTTCTGAACTGTGCCTACATTCTGAGAGGAGTGAGATATTTATACATCCTGTTTCCTCTTATTTTGACATATGTCTCCAATAATATTTAAATAAAATGCAATGAAAGATAATGGAATATTTCTTTCTGACTTTTGTTTTGCCCAAAACTCCCACTGAAAAACATTGATAAGGGAAAAGGTCAGCTGAGGAGCCAAAAAGATCATAAATTTTGTGATTTTATTTTCTCATCAAATTAGACACACTGTAGTGCTAAGAAAGAAAAAGATTTCAGTAATATGAATGTATGTATAGTGGACAGGCTAAACTTCATGTCACCCTATTCATGAGTTTTAGTTTTGACCTGTAAATCTCTTTACACCTGGGTTAATTAGAAACTGTACTCATAGGCCCTAATTGGCACAACTTTCTTTTAATCTCCCACTGAGTTGACAATGCCTTTTCCTACATGTCCAACCCTGGTAATCCTAGAAGGAAAGGTTAAAGAAGAACAACTTTGTGAACTTTCTCCATGACATACAGCAAACCTATTTTCACTTTCTCTCTTTAGGACAATCTTTCTCCACAGTCTTCTAAAGAGTCTGTTCAAATATACATTTAAAATTGAAATTTTAAGTTCAAGGCTGAATACCAATCACAATAACACTACTCCCCCAATTCCTCACCATACCTAAGTGTGTGTTAGCTGGACAAAAGGCTATGCTCAGAAATGGAATGGATTAGAACCATGTAGACGGGGAGAAGTCATCAGCATCAGGTCTTCAGTCCCTGATGCATAACCAAATAATTAAATATACTTGAGTAAGTCATTTCCCTCCTTTATCAAAAAGAGATGCTATTTATACACTTTCTTTCTCACTTGGTGGAATGAGGGTAAAATGTGAAGTATTACTCTCTTGCTATTCTTTTAGCAAACATTTCTTTTGAACCTGTGAAATTCACTTCATTGTGCTATGTGTGGAGAACACAAGGCAGAGACATGGACCCCTCTGAGTTTAAAGACTATGAATAAAAAAATAAGGAATATGCTCATATAACAACGATAAAGCAGGATAGAATGCAGAAATCGTTCTGCAGCAGGAACAGAGGAAATATTAGATATGTGATATGGTTTGGCTCTGTGCCCCCCACAAATCTCATCTTGAATTGTAACAATCTCCATATGTCAAGGGTGGGGCCAGGTGGAGATAACTGAATTATGGGGGTGGTTTCTGACCAAACTGTTCTCATGGTAGTGAACAAGTCTCAGGAGACCTGACGTTTCATAAATGGGAGTTCCCCTGCACAAGTTCTCTTGCCTGCTGCCATGTAAAACGTGCCTTTGCTTTTCCTTTGCCTTCTGCCGTGATTGTAAGATGATTGTAAGGTCTCCCCAGCCATGTGGAACTGTGAGCCCATTAAACCTCTTTCCTTTATAAATTACCCAATCTTGAGCATGTCTTTATTAGCAGCATGAGAACAGACTAATACAGTGTGATTAAGTACAATGAAAGTTTCGTAGGAGAGATCAGTTAGATTTGGCAGCTCAGGGAGATTCTTTGGAGGAGGTGCCATTTGGGGTGTGTTTGAGCAATAGATATTACTAATCTGTTTAGAAACAGAGAAGGACAATGAGAAGAAATTCAGAGGGTGAAAGATACCTAGTTCAGGAACAACAAATAATCATCATAGAAACATTTATTAAACTCAGAATATGTACCAGGAACTAATCCTTGTGAATATTAACTACTTGATCTTTATAATGACACTATGAGTAAGTGCCATCATTGTTATCCCCATTTGAGGGATTAAGAACTTCATGCACAGGGAATTTATAAAGCTTGTCAAGGTCATTCAGCTAGTAAGTTGGAAAAGAAGGGTTTTGGTTTAGGCTACATGACACCAGGACTCACACTCTGAACAACATCTCTGGAGGGTCATATTAGACTCACACATGGTAATAATTAAATAAAATGTGTGAATGAGAGTGAAGGGAATAAGGTCACACTAAAGGCTTTAAAGAAGAGGATGGAAAGTCTTAATATTCTGGCTAAGAATTGTTGAAATTTTTTAAATGGAAGACAAGTTATTTAACATCTATGATGAGAACAGCACAATTATAACTATGCTTACATTACACAGTATAAACAAATGCATAGTATTCATGGGGTTGCAAATAAGGAAACTGGCTCTAGCTAACTTAAGAGGAAAAGAAGTGAAGAATTGAGAAATGAAGCCTAGGAAAGGGGACGAACTAGACAGTTTTGGCCATCTACACTGAAAGATCTTCCTGGCACAACGTCTCACCTGGAAGGGAGACATTAACAATGACAGCCACTAGCGGCTTACAGTTTTGATGTCTTTGTCCAATTTTAAGTCCCTGAAAGAGGTTAGTTTTTGGCCTCAGTTTGAGCTAAGAATCCATACTTGGACCCATAATCATATCTGGCTTGAAGTCCAAAGACACACAGAACTGCCGTGTCAGTGTAACAGGGTTCGTTCTCAAAGCAAAGAAGATGATAAAAGCTGGGAAGATGCATCAACTTTAATACTCAATGATTTGAAAAGCCTCAATGTGGACAATGAATAAAAGGGAGATACTGGATGTGAGGAGACCAGTCACAATGCAGTGGGGATGATCTTAGAGTTAGGTAACAAGTGTTTATATGAGGGTAATGTATGTTGAAATGGAAAATTAAGAAGTATGTGATTATCAGACATGGGGACAGAATTTCTAAAAAGTGAAGAGTCAATAGTCATGCTGAAGTTTTCAGCTCAAGTGACATGGAATATATTATTACACACTCATTCCTTGATGTTCAAACTCAGCCAGCATTCACAGACACCACACTGGGGAAATAAACAGCACCCGTGCTAGGGTTTACCTATTGAAGACTGCCTTCCTGGCACACTTTGCAGGTCTTGTTTAAAGCTGACATAAACTTGTTATGGTATATGTGTTACATTTTATATAAGTTTCACCTATAATAGTATTTTTTTATTATTTCTCTAACTACAGGTCCTGTTTCTGTTACATGAAAGAACTTCTACTATATTAAAAATATCATCAATAGAGATATTTATTTTTTAAAAGTTCCCACTCTAGATGGGATAACATGAAAGTCACTGGAATTCAAAATATATGAGACAACATTTGTATGCAAGTGACTTGTAATCTGGAAAGGAATCAGGACATGAAAGATAAATTGTGAGCCAATGACTAAGATAGACAATATATGATACAGCAATTCAGAAGAGGCTGGGATAGTCAGAAAATACTTTATAGAAAAAATGATAGGACTAAAATTGAGTCTTATGAAAGGGATTCTGAGAAGATTCAGATAATGTAAGATTCCTAGATAACTGTCGATATATTGGATGGACATGAGGAAGTCCTGGATAACAATGTTGGAAATAGAAAGTAACACTTAGCCTACTCTATGTGCCAAGCACCATGAGAGATACTTCAATAAGTCATGTCATTTAATTCTCCCCCAAATTTCCAACTGCCTTAGTCTATTCAGGCTGGTGTAAGAAAACACCATAGACTGGGTAGCCTATAACAACAGAAACGTATTTATCACAGTTCTAAAGGCTAGGAAGTCCAAGATCAGGGTGCCAGCATGGTCAGGTTCTGGTGAGGGCCCTCTTCCAGATACAGACTGCCAATTTCTTGCTGTGTCTTCACATGGTGGAAGGGGCCAGGTAGCTCTCTGGGGCCTCTTTTGTAAGGGCATGAATTCCATTCATAAGGACTCTACCCTCATGACCTAATCCCTTCCCCCAAATCCCCACCTCCTAAAACCATCACCTTGGGGGTTATTTTAACATACAAATTTGAGGGGGACATGAACATTCAGACCCAGCACCAACCAAGATGCAACTTATTATCTCCATTTTATAGATGATAAAACTGATTGAGAAATAAGATATCTTGTTCAGGAGCACAACGATGGAGATAGTCAGAGCCCAGATTGTAGTAAGCCAAGTTCTTTTGGCTGCATCTCCTGACTTTTCAAATGACAGGCTAACACAAATGAACTTTATTTTATACTATACAGGTTTTACCTTTAGCCTCTCTAACAACTTTTCAAATACATTTATTCCCCAGCCTACCAAATATTCAACTTCAAGCTTCAGTCTACCTTAGATATTTCATATTTAACTAAAGTTTCAATTTTCAAGTCAATATTCCTAGCCACAGGCTCTCTCTCCAGTTCCAAACCTACGTTGCCCATTGTCCATTGGACACTCCTATCTTTCCTTCATATTTTAATTTTAGGTTCATAATAATTGGCACCCAGTAGTCTCTTTTCCTCTTAAAAACTCTTTCCCAACATAGTTATTTCTGCTGAAGGGTCTAGTAAGTCCCTAGTCATCCAGGCCCAAAAAATCAGTCATATTGGCATCTTCTTTTTCTTTTATCCTTTGGACTAAATAAATTAACAAATCAGTCTGCAGAATTTATCCTCACAATGCCTTTCACAGTCATTGCAACCTTGCAATTCCCATTGGTTCCAATTATCACCTCCTGTTTTAAGCATTCCTCTGATATTATTTGCTTAAGAAGCCATTGAGTAGCTGTCCTTATGGTCCTGAATAAATTTTCTCTGTCATTCACTCTCATAACATTCTGGTTTTTTCCTAGCACTTTTAACAGTAGGAAATTATATTATTTACTTGTTTTATTATTTAATAGTTGTCTTGTCTACTAAAATGTAACTTTTGTGAAAGCAAGGATCGCTTCTTCATTCTACCACCTATGCCCCTCTCAACGTCTGACATAGGAGATGTGCTTAGTAAATATAGCCAAGTGAATAGTCTTTCCAAAAATCTACTTCCCATTTCTGTTCGCAATACCTCCTGCATTCAGCTGTCAGAGAAATGTTTCTTGAAGTGTAGCTCTAAGAAGCCATTTTTCTAGTTTAATCATCTATTATTTACCTATTGCCTATTAAGTTAGTTATTAACTACTACTAGTTCTAGCATTCAGACTCATAGGGTCCTCTGCAATGTGAATACAAACTACACTTCTATGCACAATTCCCTTACTCTCTTTGTCTCTAAATCAAATGCTGTTTAATTTTCTGTCTCTATGCCTTCTGTGTGTGTTTGTAGCATCTTCCAGAATGTCCTGTTCCTGTATCAGTCAGTTTAAACAACATTTTTCTCTAGTGATGAATAGATTCCAAACCTTAGTGGTTTAAAACCACAGAGGTGTATTTCCCACTCACATTCCTGCTTATCATGTTTGCCTGTGGCTTTGTTCCTTGCCCCTCCATTCTCAGAATAAGCTAATAGAGCAACTCCTCTCTAGAACACAACAGTCACTTGGCAGAAGGAACAGAGAGATGGTGGGACTCTGAAAGCTTTTTCTTGGAAATGGTGAACATTTTATTAACGAAAGGCAGTTATTTGACAAAATCCAACCTAAATGGAGTAAGGAGTATAATACCTCTCCATGTACTGGCCCAGTATGGAGAAGTGGTGAATATTTTCACTGCAATACTGTATTAGTCTGTTCTCACGCTGCTAATAAAGACACATTTGGGACTGGGTAATTTATAAAGGAAAAAGGTTTCATAAACTCACAGTTCTGCATAGCTGGGGAGGCCTCACAATCATGACGGAAAGCGATTAAGGAACAAAGTCACGTCTTACATGGCAGCAGACAGGAGAGAGCTTGTGCAGGGGAATTCCCATTTATGTAACCGTCAGATCTCCTGAGACTTATTCACTACCATGAGAACAGTATGGGGGAAACTGCCCTTATGCTTCAATTATCTCCACCTGGCCTTACCCTTAACATGTAGGGATTATTACAGTTCAAGGTGAGATGTGGGTGGGGACACAGCCAAACCGTATCAAATACCATCTACTTCACCTTTCTATCTCAGTCATTAAAATGCTAATTATCCAAGACTATACTTTCAGGGATCATTTCTACAGTTTGTTACTAGAGAAGCTTCTCTGACTGTGTAGAGCACTAAAATGCTAATTATCCAAAGAGACCCATGTCACTAAGATGCTTTTCCCCATTCTCCCAGCCAATACTACATTGAAAACACAAAGCATATTACTTAAACCTATCTTCTAAACTTATTTTTATCTACTTTTCTTATTCTATCATTCCTCAAAACCCCATATTCCGATTGCAAGTTTTACTAAGACCTGGTGGCTATGGCATGTAACAGTCAGCAAAATGCCTTGAACACAGTAGTTGTTAATAAATGTTTATTGAACGTAGTTGATTTAATCACAAGTAAGGAGACATTGAATACTTTTATGCTAAGAATAATATGAACAAACTATATTTCAAGCTGATTAATATGGTAACTGAAACAGTATTTGCTTCTTTAAGCATCTTGGTTTATTTTCTTATGTAAATATGTTCCCACGATGTACAGGGTGCACAGAGCTAATTACCTTCCTTTGCTTGGTATGCAACAGACCAGAAAACCTAAAATTATTCTAATCCAAGTGTTTTTCCAAATGGCTTCTCTACAACCCACATTGATTCTGTATAGCAAAAGTAAAATTTACATGGCAAAGATAATTTTTTTGGTAATACAGTATAAAGAGAATGGTATAATACAGTCAGAACTTTTTGACTTCAGGGTTTTGTGACACTGTCAGTGTATGTCTAATATTTAGTGTAAAGTTGGAAAAGATAAGAGTGACGATTGAATAAATAAATGAACAATGGATAAAATAATGTGTTCAAAAAGAAGAGTAATAATAAATTTTAATTAACAGATATACATAAAAATATAGTTTCCACTGGAAAGATGGGATTGTATCAAATATCAGACCTAGTTAAGTGCTGCATACATGAGGTTGAAAAAATAATTCTATCAAAGAAAAATCTGGAAAGTTTAGATATAGCTATTTCTTATTTGACAATGTGGTCAAGAGAATAGTAGTTCCTTACAAGAACACCAATATGCATATGTAAACGTATCAGTGTACATTAAGGCTTAAAATGTATTTCTTAAAAGTATTTATTTTATAAAAGAAAAACAAAACTAAAACGAACAGACAGACTCAAGCTGTTTTTATGGGGTCTTCTTTAACTAACTGAATCTGAGTAGTATATATGATGGTTTACATTTCACTGTCAATGTCTGTAATTTAGTAAAAGTTAATCGTGTGTTCATTTTATGTTGCCATACGCAGCCCCACCAGCAGCAGCGTGAATGACCTAAGCCAGTAAAATCAAACACTGCAGAGACTGTTATATCTGAATGGAACAATTCATGTAAAGTAGATGAATTCCAGGTTTTCAATCAGGAACAGAACAATAGTTAGGAAAACTGCCAAGCCCCAAACTCATAAACACTAGGTTAAAACAATAATACAAATATTGTCTCATTGTATTCATGAAAAGAAAGCTGTCTATAGAAAATTTTTTGTTTGAGATCTTTGTAGCTATCAAGGGTTTCACTTTCCATTTAAACAGTGTTTCATTTAACAATCCTGCTCAAGTCAGTACGTTCGGTCAGGGATAGTAAGACTAGATATGAACACTAGTCTTATTATTTACTGAACTTCCTCTCCTTTGAATAATTCAAATGACAAACACTATAAATAATTTACTGGGAAAATATTTCCATTTTACTGCACCCAAGTGGTAAATTGTAACATCAAAATGATATCACTTTTATTATTGAAAAACATAATTTCAGAATATGGCCTATATACAAGCAACTGTCAAGCCATTAGACGAAAATATATCCAGAAGGAGTGTTTGTTGAATAAGTACAATTGAGTTCTTAACACTTTTGAAAACCAAAATGTGATTAGAGTCCTATAGAACAAACCCCAAAAATAATAATAATAACAGGAATAATAATAATAAGGCTTAAAATGTATTGAGTGCTTACTATAAGCCAGACACAGTTTTATATTCCTTATGTTTTATTTTATTTAATTCTCATAAAATCCTTCTCATGTAGGAATTAAATAGAGAGAAAACTAAGGCATAACTTGGTTGAAAACCTTACACAGGGCTACGTAGCCAGTTAGCAGTAGAACTAGAATTTGAATCCAGGCAGGCTGACTCTAGAGAATGCACTCTCAGCCACAATGTGTATTTATATGCCTCATACATCTCTGTGATGAATAAAATACCTAGACTTTCCATGTCAAATATTCAAATTGCAGCTTGAAAGCACATATTTCTCCAGGGATGGAAACCTCTATTTCATTGTAATCTTACTCACAGAATTGCCATCCAATACAACAACACGTAAGAGAAAACCATAAAGAAACAAGGTTTTATGGATACTGATGTGCTTCATTAATTTTTTCATTCATTTATCTAATATGTATTGAGCTCCCATGGTGTCCCAGCTCCTAGACATTGTATTAGCTTCCTCCTGATGTTATAATTAATTACTACAAAGTTAGTGGCTCAAAACAACACAAATTTGTATTCTCTCACAGTTCTGGAAGGTCAGAAGTGCAAAATCAAGGTGTTAGCAAAGCTTCATGCCTCTGGAGGCTTCAGGAAGGAATTATATTTTTGTCTTTTCCAGCTTCTAGAGACCTTCATCATTCCTTGGCTTTGGGCTCTTTTCTGCATCTTCAAAGCGCATTACTCCAAACTGGTTCTATTGTCAAATCTCGTTTTTCTTTTCTTTTCTTTTTTTTTTTTTTTTACTTATACTTTAAGTTCTAGGGTATATGTGCACGACGTGCAGGTTTGTTACATATGTATACATGTGCCATGTTGGTGTTCTGCACCCATTAACTTCTCATTTACATTAGGTATATCTCCTGATGCTATCCCTCCCCTCTACCCCCACCCCACAACAGGCCCCGGAGTGTGATGTTCCCCTTCCTGTGTCCAAGTGTTCTCATTGTTCAATTCCCACCTATGAGTGAGAACATGCGGTGTTTGGTTTTTTGTCCTTGCGATAGTTTGAAGAGAATGATGGTTTCCAGCTTCATCCATGTCCCTGCAAAGGACATGAACTCATTCTTTTTTTATGGCTGCATAGTATTCCATGGTGTATATGTGCCACATTTTCTTAATCCAGTCTATCGTTGATGGACTTTTGGGTTGGTTCCAAGTCTTTGCTATTGTGAATAGTGCCGCAATAAACATACGTGTGCATGTGTCTTTATAGCAGCATGATTTACAATCCTTTGGGTATATACCCAGTAATGGGATGGCTGGGTCAAATGGTAAATCTCCTTTTTCATTTTGAGCTTTTTGCTTCTCGCTTACCAGGAGCCTTGTGATTACATTGGACTCACCTGGATCATTCAGGATAACAAAGTCAAGACCCTTTTGCCATATAAGGTGACATATTTATGGGCTCTGGGGATCAGAGTAGAGACTTCTTTGGGGGAATATTAGTGTGTCTATCATAGGGATGGTCCAAAAACCAAAAGATAAAAAGTGCAGATATTACCCTTGAGACATTGGAGGAGCTACTAAAGGATATAATACAGGGAGGGATACAATTTGATTTTAGAAAAGAGTATTTTGGCAGCTCCAAAGAGCCAAATTATTGATTTAATACTTTTGAAAATATTAAAAGTTGAATTAATGTAGCAGAAGTAAAAATGGAGAGAAGAGCAATGATCAGAAGAATGTGTAGAAGGTAGGATCAACTAGGACACCATGAATTCTCTACAAGTAATTATTTTCCTTTTGAATTGGCATTTCCATATCTGAAAGAGATAAATGCTGTATTGTATAGAAGACTTTAAGCTTTTAATAAAATGCATCTTCATCACATTTTTCATTTAGGGCAACGTAGAAGACACCATGTGGCATAGCTATGGGGTAGAATCCTAGTAACATATTCTTTTCCTGTAGAGTGACATCAATCCACTTGTTCTTAATTGAAAAAAAGTTAACTATGCCCACGTATTCATACACATTCTCCAGTGTAACTTATCAGTATCATCTGGTGATATTAGATCTAAAATCCAACTATAGAGCATTAATTGGTTTCTTGCCCTAGAGAAAGTTTTCTTTTCATCTGAAGTGATGTACTCCAAGATGATCTATTGCTGGAAGCTTATGAATTCACTCCATTTAGTTGAGTAACACCTGCTCAATTCAGGTTTCCTGACTGTAAATATTAATATCTCTTATCAACGTTCATTCCTACTCAGTAGAATTGCTTTTTTATAGCACTTGGTGGTATTTTTTTAAGCCAGTTCATAACAGGTGCAGTGTATTATACTCATATAGTTGCTTCATTCAGTAGATACCATTCAAAAATATGCCAAACCATTCATAGAAATTCATTCCGAAGAGTTGATTCCAAAGTTTGTGCCAATGAACGGAAATTTTGAATTAGAAGAGAAGAAGTTGTGAGAGCTTGTCAGATGGCTGGTGGCTGGAATTAGTTTTAAGCATTTTGGACCAGATCTCATTCACAGTAAATGTAAACCAAACACTTTTATCCTTTAATCTTATTTGTGTTATTTATTTTGCAGAAAAAATGCCATTTATATGAGTATGTGAACTCATGTGATTCATTTACACTTAAAATCTTTGAAAGGTTATTTTAGAGAGGGTTGATATCAAAAATAACAGCTCAGCTTGGATAAGTCTGAAAACCTTCGTGAGAGGATAGCAGAAGGGAGGAAAGGAGAGCTTCCAAATTCCTTTTGCCATATTTTGCAAGCTTAGATGCAGAAAGATCTTGAGTACAGCAGAGAAGCCTAAGCATATATGTTCTAGTAACTTTAAAAGTTTTAAAATCTGTATTTGGGAATAGCAGTAAAAGAAGACAAGGAATAAACAGGCCACAAATAAAAGAGTCCTGTCTTTCTATTGCACGGCTTTAAGGACACTTTGCTCTTTCCACTTGTCTCTAGCCTGCAAATTCTGGGGCTTCAGTGTCTAATGCACCAGCCTTGAGCCACAGAATTTCTAGCATGCAAAGTATTCAATGTTCTTTTTTGGCTTACAAAAAATACTCCTCTCAGATGAAGCAACAAACTGGGACTCTTATAATGCTCTACTTTCTGTCATTTCATCTTCTACACTAGAGGGGGGAAAAAATCCTAAGAATGTTAAATGTAGGTAGCAACACTTTTTGCCCTGCATATACTCAAGCCTAGCATTGTCGATCTATTTTAGTCTTTTACAAAATCTAGTAGGAAAGGCCTTCTGTGTCTTCACGTTAGTGGTCCTTTTTATTTTATCCTTCATATTCACCAGCCACACAAGAATGCTGGAATTTCTTAGTCATTTTAAGATGCTGTATTATTAAATTACTTTCCTTCACTAGGCTTTGGGTTTAAAACATTAGAGTAGCGAATTATGAGGGCATTTTACCTAGAAAGGTCACTTTCTTTGCTCCAGATTATGAAAGGGCTTTGGATAAAAATCCCATTTGAATATATCGCTGTTATTGATATCTAATGCTCTGTCCATGCTCAGAGAAGACTCTGAATGTACTGGAAGTACTTGTTAGACTGAGGGGCTAGCTATATTCAAGATGCCAGTGAAATATAAGTCTACCACTAAAGTGGCCTTTGTGGGAGGCAAATAGTTCCTTCTCTAAATGCGATAGCTTCTTTTTTTTCTTTTTGTAAGAAAGCTGGTGAAGTCTTTAAGACATCCATACCCCCAAGTGAAGTAATAAGTAATATAGACCAGCTGTATTTTTATTATTTTTTTCTAAAAGAAAAGGATTATTTTCTTAGTTTATCAGCTTAAAAACCATTTTTTAAAATACAGTGGGGAAAACTTGCAAAAAGGATGCAAAATTTTATTGGGAAATGCAGCCTGACCTAGTGGAAGGAAGATTGGGTCTTCTTACCACCAGCTCTACCACTCTGGCTCTTAACAAAATCACTTCACTGACAGTTTCTGCTTCTTCAACAGAAACTTAAAGTGGCCTACATAATAGGGGCATAGAAAATAGCTTCTGTCAAGAGCATTTGACTTCTGGAATTGTACTTTGTTCAACAAAAGTTATTGGGCATGATTTAGGGGCTTGGCAATGTGCTAGGACTTGCAGATATGATGATGAGTACCCTTCAGCCCCTGCCTTCAAGGATTTCACTTTGGAAACACACACGTGCACACACACACACCCACCAGGATCATTAGTACATTAATAATGAAAGACTAACAGCTCAGGATCAAGCATTTTAAAGGCACACTTTACCAAATCAATTGTAACTCTTGTTGAGTTACAATTTATAAAAATAAATTTATTAAAGCTATATTTTAGAGCATGAGGTTTTATATTTTCCCCATGTATACAGAGAAAAAACATGTGATAAATATGCTTAAAAGATCCTTCAATAAAATTTTTGGGCTAACTAATAATTTGTCTTATGATTCTTCACATAAGATCATTTCAAACTGGAGGTCCTATGCACCCTTCATCCAGTCCCCTCAATGTTAATAGTTAACATAACATAACTGGAGTGTAATATAATACAGCATTTCCTAATTGCTGTAATTAAAAACACACACTTCTGCTCTTCCAAAGGTGAATGACTAGACAAACTAGGGCACAACCACACCATAGAACAATACTCAGTATTAAACAGGAAAAATAATTGACATAGGTGACAACATAGATACACCTCTAGGAAATCATCCTGAGCAAAAAAGTTAACCTGAAAAATATATACACTATGCAACTCCATTTATACAACATTCCAGAAATAACATAATAATAGAGATGAAGAAAAATCAATGGTTGGCAGGTGCTGCGGGAGGAGTGGAAGTGACTACAAAAGGAGTAGAGCAAGGAATTCTGAAGTGACTAGGCACTTAAGGGTCTTGATTTTGGAGTGGTTGCACGGAAGTATGCATATGATAAAACTGCATGGAGTACACAAACCTACACACACACACACACACACACACACAAATGAGTACAGGTACAACTGGTGCAATCAGAACTATGGAAAACACCAAGGCAATTCGTGTTTTTTATATTACACTCCAGTTATGTTAACTATTAACATTGAGGGGACTGGATGAAGGGTGCATAGGACCTCCACATGCCTTTTTTGGCAACTTCCTATAAATTTCTCATATTTCAAAATAAAACGTTTTAAAAAAGAGTATGCATTTCTTCTTGGTTATCAAGGTGCTGGTCTTCACTCACCATTAGCAGTGCATGCATCTTCAGGTAACACTGATACATGTGTACATCTTAATTGACATTTTCTGACTTTGTTCCCTTTAAGACTTGTGACATGCATACAGGACATGACTGGTAAGACCCTAGCTTATTTAATCCTTTTGTGCCTCTGAAACTGATGATAATATGTAAAATGTTTTAGCGTACTTAGGGATTTTTTTTCAAATATCAATTCAGATTCATAAACAATCCTGTGAGGTACACAAGGAAAAGTAAAAACACACAACTCCTATTGTTGGAGTAACTGTGAAAAAGAAATGAGAACTAACATAACATGTGCAGGTGAGACTGGTGTGTAGATCTTCCAATGCTAAACCTAATGCTTTTTTATATTGGAATAGGTTGGGATAATACGCTGGACCTCTGATATCCCTGTATCATAAAGGAATGTTCATCAAAGCCTTTCAAATGACCACATTACACTAAAATAATGTGATTTGACGGGTAGTCAGAAGTCTGCTACAGTAAAAGGAGACTCTGCACTTTTGGTCAGAGGATGAGTAAGAATCTCAGCTATGCCATTTAATCCTATTGGGCCCCAATTTCTTCTTCTGTAAGACCACATTCTTACATCACAAGAATATTCTGAAGATTATAAGGGCTAACATTTGCACACATATTCATCAAATTTATGAATACCATTAGTAAGTATGCACAAAAATTAAGTATTCTTCATACAGCCCCTTTTGTTGTGACCTATACTATAACAGAGCCAAGAATACACCAGCAAACAAGTATTCAAGTCACTGACCACCACAAAATGAAAGGCAAGGAAGTTCGTATACATCGTTCAAAGACAACTCTGAAAAAATCTTACTCCCAATCAACTTGCAAATCCATACTCCCCACAAATATTGATTGAATACTCCTTCTCTGCTTGGCGATAAAGAATACAATTATAAGTAAAATAATGTCCTCCTAGATTTGTTGGCATTTCCATTCTATGCTAAGCATGTAGCCAAAAGTTGAAGACAGATCTTTGAACAAGACTTGGTACATGTTCCCAGCTAACTTTCAATCTTGCTGTAAAAGCAGTGTCAGATAAGTTAAAAGTCTACTAAATACACTGTATGAGAGCTCAGTAATAAGTTTCAAGGGAACACACAGGAAGACCAATGAACTACACATGACTCATCAGTCAAAAGGTTATATGAAAAAATGACATCAAGATTGTGATCTTAGATGGATAGAGGAATGAGAAAGTCAGGAAAGTAGACAAGGAACTGTAAGGTTAGGGGAGGGCACAGAGGCAGAATAATGGTGAAATCCAGCAAGGGAAAGTCATGTTCAAAGATTATTGAGTGATAAATGAGCAAAACACACTAGTGGACAAAAGATCTTCAGTAAAATGGAAGCACAGAATGTGAGAATTATTGAAAGCAAAATATGGAAAAAGAAGCTGGGCCCACATCATGAATGCCCTTATAAGCAACACTAAGAATTTTGAATTTTATACTGAGGATAATGTAAACCCACTGAGTGGCATTGAGCAGAAGACTAACATGATGAGGTTTGTGTCTTAATCTTATTGCATACCAAAATCAAGACAGTACCTTTGTCTACTTTCCAATCTCTAAACATGGAAGAAGAAGATCTTAAAAGTCAAGAAAAAACCCACTACACCAGGAGAAGCAAAAACAGGAAAAAAAATATGGATAATAAACAAGTTATTTTAAATGCTGAAACACCTGTACCTTTTTTCTTTTTTGTATTAATTACATACATGATTACTAAATAAACATGACTACTGTATATGTAGGATTAATATTTGATCCCTTACTAGAATGTATGATAATGAGGGCTGCAACCACATTACCTGGTTCATCATTATAATCCCACCATGGAAGGTAGTACATGGAACTAATGTACAATTTTTGAATAACTGAGGGCATAGATGAAAATAGCATAAAAGCTTTAATGCTTAATGAGGTCTTTAGGGCACCATTCTATTACAACAAAATACAATGTTAACAAGCATAAGTTGTATGTAGAATTTTAAATTCTATCCATAACAATCAGCATTCAGTTTGAAAAAGGAAAATAGTATGTATACATTTTAGAAAATCTCAAAATGTGTAATTTTTTGTTTAAGTTCATGAGTAGGTAAACCCTAACCCACACAGAAATTTGGCTTCTCTGTATTTTATATACAAAGTGGTCCAGAAAGTTCAGGTTTTACAATTTTGCAATTAGCATTATAATTATTTTAGAGGAAAATTTAAAAGGTATATTCTCCCTTATTTCTTTTTTCCGTTAGGCTTTGAAACTTATGAACTAGCCTGAGTTTGAATTCCAAGAAATTATGCAGTGTATTAGAATATTTTTTGTGATTTTCATTTAAGACCAACCTCAGTAATTGTGTCTTATGCTAAAAAGCCTCAGAATACCTATGATTGTGGGTATTAATTCACATGCATTGAAAGCAGCCATCTCTAAGTAGATCTGTTATTGCTGTTCAGAGCGTTACAGTAAAATGAAACAGGAAGTGAAATATTCCATGTTTCCTTTAAATGCAAGAGAGATACATGTTATCAGCTAAAGTGTGTCCCATTGGAAATTTAGTCAAAGCTACAAACTCCTACAGAGAAATTAATCTACATCAGCCTCATTTAGACATGCTAGAATACATCCCTAAACAGAGAATGTGGAAAGAACAATTACAATGTGAATATGGCTTATTGCAAGAAATGTCAAAATTAAGCATCTGGTCTCTTCTTTGTCAAAATCATGCTTTCCTCTTTCATTTAATCGTTTACATTTAAATATATGTGTGTGTATCTTTGTGTGTGTGTGTGTATTTAGATATATTTTTCCTCTATGAAGAAGTCATTTTAGGTCTTTAGGGAAGGGTGATTGCTTGTGTGAGTGTCTTCAATTACAAGAGTCAGGTTTCTTTGTTAACTTAATCAACAGCAACTTGAACAAACCAAGCACAGCGTTTTCATCCTTCCCAGTAGAAAGGGAAAACCACAAACATTGCTTATTGATGCCACATAAGTGTGTCTCCATTTTCAAGATCAGAACTGGACATCTTGTGAGGATCTTGTCCCATAACTTCCTAATCATTACAAGGTTAAAGAGTCATGCTATGTGCTTTTGCACATCTGGAGTTATGTTTACGAAGGTTACATGCGTATACCATTAATAGTATTATTGCATGTAGCATTATCAGTATAATTCTTACTTCTGATTTTTATACCACTATGCACTTTTTAATGCACTTTAACTCCTACAACAAACTTGAATGCAAAACAACATGGGAATATTATTCCAGTTTTGTGCTGAGAAAACTGAGAAAATGAGTTTAACAGATAGGCTCTAACTCACAATTGGGAGAAAGATCAAATTCATGAATTCTACAAACAAAACAAAGTAATCTTAAGCAAACAAGACAGTAGCTGAAGTAAAAGGCAATTTTATGTTCTAAAAGTACATAAATGAAAGCCACTTAGCCTTTTATGCTGCTCTTTAAAATAATTTTGCTTTCATTTGTCCTCAGTGTGCAATTTTTAAAAGTTAATTTCTTTGAAAATAAAATGTCAATTCTTTAATGTTTCCCTTCAGAAAATGAGTAACTGAAAAGCTATCCAACATTGTCTGGGGTATTGCTTTAATAAAATAAAGGTATGTAGTTATGACTGAACGGCCCTTATAAAGTCTGAGATTCTGTTATTTTGATGGCAAACTCACCTCATTTGAGGAAATTTAATTTTTTTTAGGGGAATGTCCAGTGAAAACTAAAAAGAATCTAATCTTTTTCCTTAAAATATGGGATCACACAAGAATATATTCTCGAAATCTATCACCAATACAGACATCACTGGTAGTCTGAATCATAGCTGCCACCTAACTGAATTCACCATTTTGAGTAACCTATGGTTAACTAGTACTGTGAAAACTACTCCTGGATCGTTAAACATTGGTCCTATCTTATATTTTTGTACAGGCACAAACAAAACTGTAGCACGCTTGCCTGTATATCATTTATATAACCAAATTCCTATACTTTCATGGCTCTTTAACTTTTACAGAAGGACACAACTCCCTGTTCATTATAAAATATTTTTAATGACAAGAAGAACCAAAAATCAGGAAACATTAATTCTAGTTCCAATTCTGCAACTCAAGATCTGTGATCCTGGAGATCACTTTGCTTTATAAAACATATCTGATACCTTTTATGCTACAAAGGTGTTGTGAGTATCAAATGCTAGTTTTTGGGACTTGACTTCTCATAATGTTTCAAAAGCCAATTTTCTGCAAAATAAAGCTGCTTTGGATATAGATAAACCACTTCTTAATAATAAAATTATGATGATGATCACTATCATTTATCATGTGCTTATTGTATGCCAAAGGTGGTGAAAAACACTTTATATTATTTAATCAAGGTGCTAACTAAAGTCACCCTGACATTGAAAGTCAAAGTCAAAAATTATCTTGTAATTTGCCCCACTTCCAGTAGGAAAAACAGTATCCCTGGTAATATGATAACTGTGGAATTCTTAGAGGAAATTTTTTTTTCTCCTCAAACTCATGTCTAGCTAAAAATTTACTTTCCTAATATATTATGTCAGTGTCTTCCTGTCTAAACTCATAATAAAAACCCATCTGATGTCTTTATATTCTAAATAAAACACCTTCATAAACAGAAATGTGTATTTCAGGCTTCCCAAATCAGGGTAACATAAGGGCTTTAAATTGTGAAATCACAAACAGTTTAATATATATTCATTTTTTTGAAAAAGAGTTGTTTTTTTTTTTTTTTTTTTTTTTTTTTGCCATTAGCAGACAAATTTATTTGGGGGTATTTTATCTGTTTCATCGCTATTACAAATGGATTCTTTTTTTTTTCTTTCTTTCTTTTTTTTTTTTTTAATTATACTTTAAGTTTTAGGGTACATGTGCACATTGTGCAGGTTAGTTACATATAAAGAGTTTTTATCCCTACTGCCACCGGGAATATCTCAGGGGCTGCCTTTTTCTGCAGGCTTAGCCTCTGCTGTGGTCTTCATCCTCTCTTTCTTCTCTAACCCCTGCTCCTCTTTCTTATCTCTGATCTTCATCCCCAATACCTGTTAAAGTCATTTTCAAAGCCACATAACTCTCGTTTGACCATCTGATTCCAGACCGTTCCCTGGGGATTCCATCAGCTACCATGAAAGCAGTCTATTAAGGACTTTCTCTAAATATAGGTCTCTCCAAGACAGAACATGGGATACCAGTGGTTGAAATATATATATATTTTAAATTACATACCCCCAAAGCACACTGACAGCAATTCTGTGGAGATGGGCACAACTGTGTTCATTGACATTTTGTAAATGATGAAACTGAGGCTCCAACAGTTAAAGTCAACAGTCCCCAGGCTAATGAGTGGTTAATGTGTGGCTAATGAGTAGGACAGCCAGCCTTGCCTCTTTGAATGTTTTAAGCTTGGCCCTCAGAGCACAGCTTAAATTCTGGTTCTCCTGTTAGTTCCTACTTAGATCTGGTCCTTCTTGATTTGTTTGTGTCTTCATGTGTAGCTGACTCTGCATGAATTCTAGGAGAGCTCCTGCTAGCTTTTTTCTTCTTAGTTTCTGAATTCAACTTCATACCCTATTTTCAACCTTTCCATTAAAAGGAATTCCACATTCACTAAATGTGTGAGGAATGTCAGCATCAATCTGGTAAGTTAATTCACATAAAAACACCTTATAAACTGTAAAACTCTCAAAAATATAAGGTATTACTGAGGTTGAAATATGTTACATCTACCTCCTTGAATCAATAAAAGCACGTAAGTGAGTTATTTTAGAGTCTGCAGACTGAATGGCAGTTTATGATAAATATCTTTGGTAGAAATGTTTTATATGATGAAACATCAATACTAATACTAATTTATTATAACAGATATCTAATATAATCATACTAATTATTCTACACAAAGTTGGGGCTTACATCTAAATGGAGCCTGGAAAATGATCAAAAGATATAACCCCACAATTTATGCAGTGACAAACAAAATTTACACAATGACAACTTTTTATATGTGTAAGAGGTGGACTTTCTCAGGAAGTCAAAGATCTTGGAAATAAATGCACCCATTACCTTTCTCTGAACTAAACTAGAGAAATGAAAGACTATTATTCTTGAGCTTCAAACAAAGATCTTGATAAATTAAAACTAAACTAAACTGAAAAATATTAAATACAGAGACCTATTTCAGGTGGACTGTGTGAAAGACATGAAAAACTTGTAACCAATTTCTGAAATGATGAATAAATTATTTGCTTAGTATGTAAGATGATGTATGTAAAATTTGGTGCTTATCTGCAGACTGAACTTCTCTTTGATCTAGAAATCCATGTCATGGATAAGAGTCAATAAACATGAACACTTTGTTATATAAACAGTCTCAAGATATGTGACTCCTCCATCTTCTATAACTGACGGGACCAAAAATAAAATGGCAGAAATATCTAACCCACAAACTGGTTACTAAAATAGAACAACCCACATCTCTTGTTACAGAAAAATGAAAAAACACTCATTCTTCCATGAACTTTTATGGTATAACATGCCAGCCTACAAAGTAAGATTATATTAAGCCTACGAGGTCACTATGCTTTCTTTTCATTTTGGAAGTAGGAAGGGAGTAAGAAGAATAAATTTTTAATTATAGTAAAAATTCATTCTGAATATAGGACAGAGGCATTCCTAGATATTTTGGGGCTAGACAGAAAGTTGGTTTTCCAGTGTATCTCTCCATAATTCTGTATATTTTTGTCATTTCCCAATAAGGTAGTTTTAGAAAGAATATGACAAATTATAATAGGTTAATTGAACCTATAAACAAACGGAGTTGTCTGCCTTGGGCCAGAGAAGGATTTTATTATTAGGGCAAATGTAGCAATGGTTTGCTGACATTTCACATTTGGATGTAATGAGACTTGGAATATAACAATCAAGAGAGCTTCCCGAGCAATTGATTCCACTACATTGTCTGTTACTATCATGTGCTGCTTATCCTATAAGCTCACATTAGACACTAGTAGATCAAATCTCTAAACAAAAAAAAAATAAAATATTTGAAAGAGTTGCCTATAAAAGACTATTGGTCATTTATTAGATTTTTATTGTTTTCAGTATAAATGGTTTAATCTAACATAACAGAATAGATGATCTTCTATCTAAAGTCCTGTAACAACTCAATTTTGTATGACATTGTATTTCCCAACACATTTCTGCACTGAGTTGTAAGCAAAATACAAGGCCAACTGGGGTTCCTGGAAGTTTTCTGGACCTTAAAGAATGTAACAATTTGTTTTGTGTTCTACTTTGCAAAGAAAATATTCAAGGTAAACTGGGATGGAATGTAAGTCAGTGATGAAAATGATCGGTCACTCTATTATCTAAGAAAACAGTAATATTATTATTAAAAATAAATGAGGCAACATTCTATGTAATCAGCTTTTACGATAAGCCTATATATGATTCACATTTGAACTATACTGTAAATCCTTTTTAACATTTACTTATCAGAAAATTATAGGCAAAAGTACTTTGGATGCAAGTATCATGCATCATTGTGTTCTCTAGGATTAACCAAAACCACAGCAAACTAAATTGATAATGATAAGGCTAAACTAATAACTCATAATGAAAGAGAAGGAGCAAAAACAATTGAAAACTGAGCAGCTTGAAGCAAACTGATTCTGCCTTTCACTTAAATACTCTATCAATCATATCCATCATTTGACTGTGAAACCAGAAGATGGAGCTTAAAAATTCACATCAGTTTATGATCCATTAAGAAGTTCTTCCTGGTCCGGGGAAATCACAAGAATCAATGGATATATATTTAGACTTTGGCAGAAACACTGATGCATTTGCCCCCAGTGAGTACTAATATGTTATCAGATACTTCATATGAACTATGACCCACCTGGATTAGACCCCTAGGTTCTAAATCTGCCTCCGTTTTTCAATCTGACTCTCTTTATCTGTTTTGTAACCTACAAAATTATTAAGAGAGAAAAGATAGAGAATATGAGAAAATCCCTGTCCTACTTTCCTCATAGGACTCTTTTAAGGTTCAAATGTGATCCTGCATTTGAATGTACATCAAAGTGTGTAAAGTGCAAGCCATATAACATTAAAAGTCAAAAAGGCATTTAAAGTTATTAAGTCCCATCTTCTCAGGTTGTAGATAAGCAGCAGAGATTTATGATTCACCCGAGAACAGCCAGAAGTTTAGTGGCTGGAATCCAGTTATTTTGAGACCTGGTACAGAGATGTTTCAGATTCTTTACAACAAATTCTCAGTTCACACTATTTTCACAATTAGCACCAAGATTTTTGTTAATATGTTACTGATTAAATACATTAAATACATTTAATAACTCTGCTAACCATATTTTTTTGAAACTTTTCCCTTTTTGTCTTTTTGACACTGAATAACCTGGTTCTTCTGCTGTTCTTCTCTTTCTCTTTCGGTCATCAGACACCCTTGATCATATCTTTGGGAATCCTATTAAAATTAGTTCTCTGTTTTACACTTTATCACTCCATACTTCCATGGTTTCCATTGTCTTCTCCAAATGGATGGCTACACAATTTGTATGTCCAATGTTTTCAAGTATAAGATCTGGTGAGATATTTACATACAGATGTTCCTCTCAATGTCAGAATCATAACAGCTTTGGACAGCAGGAACTTTGAGATCAAGAAGACAATGGATATTGCCTTCAAAAGTCTGAAGACGAGTGACTTTCAACCCAAAATTCCCAATCTAACCAAATGATTAAACAAGTGCACTAATTAAAGCTCATGGTATATTCAGGCAAGGAAAAAGTAAAAATATTAAATTTTCAATGCATCTTCTCTTAGGAAGCATTAAGAGTAAGGGTTCCAGAAAAATGAGGATGAAAGCAAGAACAAAAGGAGATTTGGAGACCACAAAAGAGGGATATTTGAGATATCAGTAAATGCAGTACCAGGAGGAAAGCCATGCAGGAGCCCAAAGAGCTTCAATACGACTTGGAGAGAAGACAGGCTCCAGAGAAAGGAAATACTATTGATAGGGTATCTGAAATATTCGATTATTGAAAAATATTAGATAGAATTCATACAATTAGTGGAGCATATAAAAAAATAAAAGCAGATATATAGGAAATTAATCAAATGAAAACTAAAATAAGGTAATTATTAATTCCTGGAAATCTAACATTTGGTAGAAATCTTAGTAATCTGGCTTAGTAAGCCAGATTCTTCCGCCCTATGAAGCTCCTCCCTGTGGCCAGCCAGTGACCACATAGTCTTGGGTGCCATTCCACCGTGGAGACAGTGGAATCTGTGTTCACTTATTCTTAGCCTAATCACGAAGTTACAAAATGGGAGACAATTTTTGCAACCTACTCATCTGACAAAGGGCTAATATCCAGAATCTACAATGAACTCAAACAAATTTACGAGAAAAAAACAAACAACCCCATCAAAAAATGGGCAAAGGATATGAACAGACACTTCTCAAAAGAAGACATTTATGCAGCCAAAAGACACATGAAAAAATGCTCATCATCACTGGCCATCAGAGAAATGCAAATCAAAACCAGAATGAGATACCATCTCACACCAGGTAGAATGGCAATCATTAAAAAGTCAGGAAACAACAGGTGCTGGAGAGGATGTGGAGAAATAGGAAGACTTTTACACTGTTGGTGGGACTCTAAACTAGTTCAACCATTGTGGAAGTCAGTGTGGCGATTCCTCAGGTATTTAGAACTAGAAATACCATTTGACCCAGCCATCCCATTACTGGGTATATACCCAAAGGACTATAAATCATGCTGCTATAAAGACACATCACACGTATGTTTATTGTGGCACTATTCACAATAGCAAAGACTTGGAACCAACCCAAATGTCCAACAATGATAGACTGGATTAAGAAAATGTGGCACATATACACCATGGAATACTATGCAGCCATAAAAAATGATGAGTTCATGTCCTTTGTAGGGACATGGATGAAATTGGAAATCATCATTCTCAGTAAACTATCTCAAGGACAAAAAACCAAACACCGCATGTTCTCATTCATAGATGGGAATTGAAAAATGAGAACACATGGACACAGGAAGGGGAACATCACACTCTGGGGACTGTTGTGGGGTGGGGGGAGCAGGGAGGGATAGCATTAGGAGATATACCTAATGCTAAATGACGAGTTAATGGGTGCAGCACACCAGCATGGCACATGTATACATATGTAACTAACCTGCACATTGTGCACATGTACCCTAAAACGTAAAGTATAATAATAATAAATAAATAAATAAATAAATAAAAATAAGCAGGAAAAAAAAAGAAATTCTTGTAAATTTCAAATCCCAACAATACTTTGAAGTTTTCCTAAAACCATCAACAGAAAAGAAAGTACAATCATAGTCTTTTTTTTTTTTCTTTTTTTTTGAGGTGGAGTCTTGCTCTGTCACCCAGGCTGGAGTACAGAGGCACAATCTCAGCTCACTGCAGCCTCCACCTCCTGGGTTCAGGCGATCCTCCTGCTTCAGCCTCTCGAGTAGCTGGGACTACAATGAGCACCACTATGGCTACTTTTTTTGTATTTTTCGACATGGTTTCACCATGTTGGCCAGGCTGGTCTGGAACTCCTGAACTCGTGACTTTGGGTGGTCTGGTCGCCTTGGCCTCCCAAAGTGATGGGATTACAGGTGTGAGCCACCGTGCCTGGCCCCTAAGTATAGTCTATTACTTGAACCATCAGTAGAAAAATTTATACAGCCATGATAATGCAAATAATGTATACTGTCTTAACCAAAAGTTTTGATATAACTTTGTTGGAAGAATGGGGTGCGGAATTTAGTTGGGACTGAAATACTAAGTATGAGAAAGCCAGTTCCACACGTACACTAATAAGAAATCAGTGGGTGATATCCAAAATAGAGTAAACCAAGGAAAAGCAGGATATTATTTAGAAATACAGAGGTTAATATAACAAGAGACATCTAAAGTCTTTGAAAGTTATCTCCAGGGAGCAAGACCAGAGAATATTAATTTTTCAACTATGTATTGTAATGTCCTTCGTTTTGAAATATAAGCTTCTCAAGTTCCTCATCTTTGCCTTATAATTTTATTTTATACCCCAACATACTTTGCCTATAACAGAAGTTCAGATATTTGTTTTAGGAATACTAATGGAAAAAAGGAGGAATTACCATTAGCTTAGTGTCATGCAATATATCTTTGCTTAAGCTTAAAAGTCTAGAGCAAAACACATAGAAAGTGACTGAGACAAAATTAAAGCAAGAATTCTTCCTTGGCAGTTTGAAGACACATTCTTTTTAAACTGCATTTGAATTCCTTAATATCTTACTTTGCGATGTATCCAATTTTACTCTTTCTCTCAATGTTGACCATTATACCCATGTTTAACAAACTTTGGTAAACATTTTGTACTTACTCTGCCCCTTTCCCATAAAAACGTGAGTAACATACAATAAAATGGCATGCTTTATCTGGGTTAATAAAATACAAATAGAAAGTCAGGTCCAAAGAAAAATTAAGGAAATATATATGTTGATTGAGATTTTTATCAGTATGTGATTACATATTTATTTCATTTATTTCTTTATACCATCCTATGTGAACCATTGGATAAAAAAGAATTTAGAGCAAAGAAAAATAAGGATAGGAGAAAGCAGATAAGAAGAGGTAAAAATATTGCTCAAAATGCAAGAGCAATTTCTTGGATATTTTGCTTGAAATGGACCCGAAGTTTGGCTCTGAGTTTCAAGCAGCTGATACAGAAAGGAGCGGTCATGGTGAAGCACCCAAATAGAAAATGTTACTCTGAGCTTCCTGGCAGCCAGAGCAAAAACAGAAACACAAGTTACTCTCAGAATCATTTCATGAAAATTATAGAGGATGCTATCATAGGGATCTGTTACATAGTTTTTCATTCACTTATGTGAATGCAAGATACTCAATTACATTTAAATGTATGATAAATAATAAATAGCATTTCAAAATATAAGTATGGCCCAAATATTGCTCGGCATATACTTGTACCAAAAAAATTGTTTTTTTAATCTAATATTCAAATTTAATTGAAATTCTTGAATTTTTTTCTTACTAAATCTGGCTGCCCTAATCTAGAGTGCTGATGGAACTTCAGTAACAAACTTTACAGATAATTTTCAAGATATTCATACTTAATATTTTATATCCCATAATAACTACTATAATATAAATTTCCAATATAATAATATGTTGAGTTTTCTTAGTGACCTAATTTCTTGAAAAAGGCTATCCAAACTGTGTTCAAATTTTTTGTCATGTCCCTATATTTGATGTTATTCTATCATTTATCTGAGAAACTTAGATTGTATTCAAGAAAGTAGCATAAATTCTTCATTTTTTGTTTTCCTATACTGAGAAATGATGGAATAAAGAAGGGAAGGAATCACTATTTAAATCAATGATTTGGCAATTCAATTATACCTTCTTATGCAGAAAACCACAGTAGAATTACAAAGAGAGGATACTTAATGAGCCAACTATCATTTTTTCAGTGGAGAAAATAAAAATTGTTCTTACTACCTGAGCTTGGAAAAAGTGATGCCAGTATGCTAGCAGGAGAAACTTAGCATTTATGCATTTATACTCACTGTATGTGAAGGGGAGGTGGACCAGTTATACACAAGTGAAGAATATGTTACAAGAATTAAGAATAGGGCATTTTGTTCCAGTCAAATCAAGAATGCTAGTAACTATTGGGTGCATTGACTCATGCTTGTAATCCCAGCACTTTGGGAGGCAGAAGCAGAATTGCTTGAGGCCAAAAGTTTGAGACCAGCCTGGGCAATATAGTGAGACCCCATTTATACAAAAATAAAAATAAGAATGCCAGTACTTCAGAATCATTATTTTTGCACATTGGATGAGAATAGATATATATATTTCTGAAGAATCTGTGTTTCTCACTTTCATGCATAAATTCTTTAAAATGGAACATAATTAGTCCATCATACTCAATTTCTTTAAGTTGCTCATTTTCTCCCTCACTTGAGATAGAATTTATTTAATTCTGTGAAATGAGAGGAGTATAGAATACTTAAATTCAAAACCAAAGAAATTTGAAAGGGGTAATTGTTGAGGGATACCTGCTACTCAAATTTTAAATTACACTATACTACAGTGGATTCTTTTTTTAGAATTAACAAGAATAAAAGCAATGTATCATTTTATTCCTAACTTTAGGGGCCCAATTCTGACAAGTTTTCAAGTGCCCCATAATGAGCCTTATGGATGAAATTCAAATCATGAGCCTCCTTCCACTAATACACTGCTGAATGGGAAATAATGTGAGAGATAATAAAGTTGTAAAAATTAATTTCCTAATGCTGAGTGTATTGTGTGATATTATGCTGACTTTTTAAAACCAAGTTAAAGTTAGAAATAAAACTGCTCTTACACATTGATTTCTAATAGGCCAGATGGGTTCTTTAGTACAAATGTATTCCTAATGTTTATCTGATTCTTTAATATAAATAAAGAAATATGAGAAGGGGAAGAGAACACAGGAAATGTAAATAATATTTTAGAGATTAAGTTATATTTACCTCTGTCTCCAAGTCGCTCCATAGTAATTCAGATCTATCATAACCTATGTGTATTTCCAGTTCTTCAGTGATTCTAGATAAAGGGTCTTATATTGATATTTTACTTCAATAGACTCTCCAAAGACACTAAATTTGTTGGAGTACAGCTGTTGGCATAATAAATGCGTGATAGACAGCAACAAAGAGACATGAAATATTAAATCCTGCTTCCTTTATTCAAGTTAACAAACATTTATTAAGTGTACACTCTGCCAAGTATTGCTTTGGCTTCTGAGGCCTACAGAGATTTAAAAATACAAGCTGGAGAAAGTACATCTATAAATCAATAGATTATTCCTCCATAAGATAAAAATAGCAATAAAAGTATCAATTGGAATATACACTTAATATATGTAAAATTAATAACATACTGATATATAGAGAATAGTTATATATAAAGCACATATATAGTATATATATACATATTTAATTCTATATTGATATATTATAAAACTAAAAAGATGAGATAGCAAACCTAAAGTTTTACTATTTTTTTAATACTCAATTTGGTCATCTTATGTAGCCCTGATGAGTATCTTCCCCACTTTGGAGACCAATGACATAAAGGACAGTGTTAACAAGAAGCATGGCTCATAAAGGGAGGCTTCCTTCAAAGGTTATTTATGATCTAACATGTCAATGTTGAAATTTTTTTTAATGAACAAGAGGAAGGAAGAACACTCCACGCACATGGATGAGTTTGTAAATATATAGATATATGTAGTGTCATGATTTATTCTAAAAAGCATGAATAATTGTGTTTAATTTTTATATGTCAAGTTCAAGTAAAGGAGAGAATAATCCAACATGAGGCCTGAGAAATCATAAATGCCAGACCGTGAAAGGGCACAGTGGGCGTATGAAAGACAAGCGTATTATTCTAAATGCTATGAGTTGCCAGTAGAGGGTTGTCAGTAGGCCAGAAAGATCACTTGGAAGAATGTGGAATGGGAGTCCTCACAGAGGGGCATGTATGTTGGGGTATGGAAAGAAGACTTGAGAACTTCAATTTGTATTTATTCATATTTGTTCCTTTTAAGATACATATTTTGCAAATGTTTTCTAGTAACTACTTAATGTTAGGGTATATATTAATTTTAAATGAATAAAGATACATGGATGTGCATGCTTTTTTCAAACTGATGGAGTAAGTGTTCAAAAAATGTTTTGAAACTACTAATGTTGAGAATGATTTGAAGGAGGCATAAAAGCAGAGAGGAGGAAATGAGGGAAGACACTGGTGTGTTAATTCAGATGAAGGATGGAGAAGGCCTCCATGAGGCAGAAACAATGGGGGTACACAGGGGAGTCCTGGCTCAGTCAGTATTCAGTGGACATTCTTTCTTTAACTTTCTCATTCTTTTCCATTGCTCTATCTTTAGCAAGCATCCTATGTTATCTGCTGTTTTAGTTTGTTAGTTTGTTCGAGCTGCTACAACAAAATACCATAGGGTGGGTGGCTCATAAACAACAAATTTATTTCTCACAGTTCTGATGGCTGGACAGTTCAAGATCAAGGGAGCAGAAGATTTGAAGTGTGATAATGACCTGCTTTCTCGTAGGTGGCCATCTTCTCACTGTAATTTCACATGGCAGAAAGGGCCAGGGATTTCTCTGCGGTCTCTTTTGTAAGGGCCCTAATCCCGTTCATGAGGGCTCTGCCTTTTAATACCATCACCTTGCGGGTTAGGATTTCAACATATTAATTTTGGGAGAACAAAATAATGTTGTTCACCTACATTTCAAAAGATGAAGCTTCTGGGAGCCATTGGATTGCAATCCCAGCAGAGAACTGCCATGAGGACAGGGCCTCCTGAGACTTCAGGCCAGTGAAGTCACCATTGCATGATTCTAGCCTGAGCATGTTCTAAAACTTTATGTTCTGCTTCCCTTCTGTTGATCAATTTCATCTTGAAGTAATTTCTTTCTTTTGCTTGTTACCGTATGCAATTAATAGAAACCATGACACAACTTTAACATTTTGCATAGAAATTTTCTCAGCCAAATATCCAATGTAATCACTCATAAGTTCTAACTTTCCCAAAGCACTAGAATACAAATAGAATCCAGTCAAGCTCTTTGCCACTTTATAACAAGGATGGACTTTCCTCTGTTATCTAATATCATGTCCCTAATTTTAATATGAGACTGCATCAGAATGACCTTTACCATCCATATTGCTAGCAAAATCCTGTTCAGGAATACTTAGATATTCTCTAAGAAGATTCAGGCTGTCTCTACAGCTCTCCTCTTCTTTCTGAGCCCTCACCAGAATTGCCCTTAACATATTTTCACCACAATGTAGTCTTTTACTATAATGTACCTCAAAATTATTCCAGCCTCTACCCATTGCGCAGTTCCAAAGCTGCTTCCATATTTTTAGGTATTTGTTATGGCATCACCCCCACTTCTTGGCATCAAAATCTGTATTAGTCAGGGTTCTCCCAAGAAACAGAACCAAGAGGATATACAGAAATATGTAGAATGATATTTATTATGAGGGATTGACACATGCAATTATGGAGGCCTAACAATCTCACTATCTGCGGTCTTCAAGCTGGAGGTCTAGGAAAGCTGGTAGTATAGTTCCAGTCCAAGCCAAAAGGTTGAAAAACCAGGAGACTCAATGGTGCAAGTCTAGTCTGAGAAAAAAGCCCAAGATAAGGAACACCGAGAGTAGAAGAAGGCAGAAATCCCAGCTCCAGAAGGGAGAGAAAATGTGTTCTTCCTTTGCTTTTTGTTCTCTTCATGCCCTCAAAAGATTAGATGACGCCCATCCACACTGGGAAGGGTGGACCTTCTTTACTGGGTCTACCGATTCAAATGCTAATCTCTTTATAATACACCCTTAAATGCACACACAGAAATAATGTTTTACCCTAGTAAACTGACACAAAATTAACCATCACACCTGCACATAGCAGAGCTGATTCTAAGTGCTCAGAAAAACCTTGGTTGATTTTGTGTTATTTAAGCTTTGTCTGATTCTGGGGACTTGGGTTGGAAAATCATACTTCTCTGCATGGTTAGAGACAACCTAGACGATGTTCTACATATTATTTCCCTATATCTCCACAATGGTCACTGTGTTTGTATGCATAGAGAAAAATGTCATAATATAAAGAAAGAGGAGGAGGAGGAAAAAGAAGACTGTATTCTAAAGAAAGAGTATCTATTAATAAAGTCAAAGTTCAATTTGAAATGTCATTGTCTCCCTCATTTCCTCTCATCTCAGCCATTTGACCTTCAAGGATGAAGCCCAGAACAACTTTCTGAGCTGGGCTGACTTGTTCTTTTCAGAGCAGACAGGCATCAGAGGGATTCATTATCATTTCATGACATATAGAAACAGTCTACACTCTGTCATCCAGAAACTAAATCTACTATCAGAGAAGTTTGGTCTCTAGCCTGTCTTCAGTATTATAGGCAGGGCTATAATCATTATCTACCTATCATCTATTTATTAGTTCTATCTATCTATCTATCTATCTGTATCATCTGTGTATCTATAAAATTGTGTATACATCTATATATACACCTATACATAGACATATATACACTATAAATGCAAAATATGTGTATATAAACATGTATACACATATATAAAGTTTCAACATGTGTGTGCGTGTTTATGTACTCAACATGTGTGTGTGTGTGTGTGCCTATGGATTGTACAACAATCATACATCTGGAGTAAAACAGGCCTACATCTGAATCCCAATTCTAGCTCCTACGAGCTATAAAAAAATCTGACAACTTAATTAACTTATTTGAGCCTACCCTCCTCATC
Source organism: Pan troglodytes (assembly GCF_028858775.2). Taxonomy (NCBI): domain Eukaryota; kingdom Metazoa; phylum Chordata; class Mammalia; order Primates; family Hominidae; genus Pan; species Pan troglodytes. The sequence continues at coordinate 83,269,308 of NC_072413.2, forward strand.
TCTCAAATGGCAATAATAATGCCCACTTTGCCATCTTATCATGTGAATTAAGTGAGATGGTGGCATATAAATTGCTGGCTTACAAAGAAAATCAGGAGAGTAGCCATTGTCATTTTGTTATGGGAGATAGAATTACCTTTTTTGACTTCAAAGATGTCTTCTGAACTGAAGTTCAGAGGTGAAAGGATAGGCAATAAAAATATAATAGAATTCACATTTATTGAGTTTTAGTTTATATGGCAAACAAAAAGATAAACAGTGACCAAATCCCACTTGTGTTCTCAGACAATGCAAGCTGCGATACGTTATGAAACACATGGACAGAATACACAGGGTAAACCAAAGAGGGAGAGGGGAAAAAAAAGCAGACAGAGAGCAAGAAAGGGAGAGAGGAACACCAAATTCAAATGGTATGATTTGAGCTAGACTATAAAACCTCACTTACTCAGATGTCACATTTGGCAAAACTTAACTAGGATGTAAAAGATCTCTGGAGGTATGCAAAGCAATGCAACACCTTCATGTACTTGAAGCCAAGGAGAAATATGTCCTTTGACTTTCTCTCAGCATCTACTTACCCTTGGTTCTGATATAAAATTTAACACATTTATTTATTTAGTGTTCTAGTATATGAAAGATTAGAAGTAGAATTTTCATGCAGGATAAGTTGTATTGCTAGTGGGCAATGTTTTGGGAGAAAAGTAAAATGGCAGCTAATAATTTGATAGAGAAGAAAAAAGGGAATCCATTAAAATCAAGGGCTAGAATTCCATAATTAAAGGAGCTGCAGCAATTTTGTGAAAGAGAAGTTATTCATAACATACCCCATTCCTCTTCATGCATCTGCATATTATAAACAACTTAATAACTGCTCCTTGAAATGATGGGTTAAGTCATCAAAAACAAGTTAAATTATGTTTACAATCTCTTTTAATGAAATTACAGCATCAAATGTATTGTTGAATGATACCACTGAAATAATTAACATTTCTTGCAAAGACTTAGTGTTGAACCGTTGCATAATTATAGGTTGCTTAACTTTTCTGAGCCAAATTTCCTTATTTATAACATATACATGATAATATCTAACTAGGGCAGTTGTCATTGGTTCTAAATGAGATAATTATAAACATACATTGTGTCTGGCCTTGCATATAAGATGCGAACTCATTAATTTCTACTTTTAATTGGTTAATTTCTTCTTTAACAGGATTAGCCTTAGTTATTTGAAAAATTCATATTTCATGAATTTACCATGGTGAAAGTTAAATTAGCAGTTACTTCTTTTTCGTTTTCCTTAAAAAGACAAATAGTAGGCTGGTACAGTGGCTCATTCCTGTAATCCCAGCACTTTGGGGTGCCAAAGTGGGTGGGTCACTTGAGGTCAGGGATTTGAGACCAGCCTGGCCAACATGGCGAAACCCCCTGTCTACTAAAAATATAAAAATTAGCCGAGTGTGGTGGTGCATGCCTGTAATCCCAGCTACTCAGGATGCTGAGGCAGGGGAATTGCTCGAACTCAGGAGGTGGAGGTTGCAGTGAGCTTACCCTCCTCATCTCTAAAATGCTATCACTGCACTCCAGTCTGGGCGACAGAGAGAGAGTCTGTCTTAAAAAAAAAAGACAAATAGTTAAGTATAAAGAGATTAATATATGTTTTAGTCTATTAAATTATAGGTTGTTACCCTGTCACAAGGGTTCCTTGAAAAGTCACAGTTCCTTTAAGAATGCCACGTGGTGCCAATATGGAGAAAACACCATTTATTTTTCATGTATACAAGTGTCTGCTGGATTTATCACACAACTGTGGGAACTCAGGTTCTGTCTTTGTTGATTCCTCAAGCCTCCCTCAAGTAGAGGGAGTCGTAGCCCACAGGCACACAAAAAAAGTGTGCATGTGACTGCACATGTTGGAAAGAATATAGATTTGTCTCATTTTTATATGCCACACTTTGGGAATGAACATTTATTAGGAAAGAATAGGGCTACTAAAGAGTTGTTGCATATGATTTCCCGAAGAAGCATATATTTTATTTTAGATTTGGAGAAGTCAAACATGAGTAAAATTTCATTCACAAATGTCATTTACTCTTTCACTGAAAGCAAGCTTCTACTTTTTGAAAATGAAAAATCATTTCCACTTTCATTATATCCTTTCAATTCCACTCCAAAGCAGTGTTGCTGAAGCACTTCTCTATTTTACATGTTGCCTTATCAACATCTTGTTTCTGCAATATTTTTCACACCAAAGGAATGCGGTGTATTTGATTGAACTTATCAATCCCTCATTCTGTTCCAGTGAAGATGAGGCAAGAGAACTTGTTACTGGTAGTTAAAGAGAGTTCAAGCTGCAGAGCTTGTTTCAAATGTGTAATCTCTGTGCTCAAGCAATCAATGATCCTGGTCACTGACCCTGTCTGAGTTGTAGCCTCTCAGACTGAGCAGATGGCTGATTCATAGATCCTAGGAAACCCCCATCTCCTTCCTCTTCTACCCATTCCTATCACACCAAACACACACACACACACACACACACACACACACACACGAACACACATCATAAGACAGTTTTGAAATATGCCTTTCGCTTGCATCTACTCATTAAACCTTGTCTGACTGTGTCTCATTAATATTGTCAAGGTAATACCAAGTAACTCTTCAATCTTTCTTCTATTTTGGGGATTGAAAAAATTGGGGATTACAAAAAATACACTACAAAAGAGAACATTAGGAGAACTAATCAAATGGGCTAAATCCAGGTTTGTGCTTGGGGGTCAAAGATGATCTTTGCAGTGAGAACATGTTATAGTCAGAAGCAGAGGGAACTTGATGGCCAAAACTGTTCTATACTTAATGGCCCACCAAAGATCAAAGATGCTAAAGCAAAGATCAAAGATGCTAAAGAAACTTTAAGAAATATAAAGGAAGTATACATCCAGGAAAAGAAAAAAATGAGGGAAGATGGAGAAATGGAGATGAGGTGCTTATGTAGGAATGATATAAATGTACATAGGACTTTTGACATGACTAGAACTGAGATTCTTTGTGTTGGGTGTGATGAGGTTTAGGGTGCGCTATCCAAAAATATGGCACCTTAACGTTTGAGAAACTGCAGAAGCAGGAATATCTCTCTTACCTTCCCCTCATCCTTCACTTCCAAGCAGATCATAAAACCCTCATTCAAAAGATTGTCTCCATATACCTGGAAGAGAGGAACACATTTATCTCTGACGACACAAGGATACAAAGCAGATTTTTAACAAACAAGCCTTGCTATGTTTCTTATAGTATGTTATCATTAGGTCAAAATCCCTTTGTTCAATCATATTACCCCCTGACTGTCCACACTTCATTAAACCTAAGGATAAAAATACACAGGCTTTCCTGTTTCTTTGAGTCTTCATTTTTGAAGGTTTCTTTGTCACGTAAAACTTATATTAAACCAATGTGTGTGCTTTTTTCATGACAGTCTGTTTTTTTTTTTGCTATAAGGGCCTTGGCCATGAACCTAGAGATGGGTAAGGAAAAGAAGTCTTTTCTCCCCTACAGGTGTCACCTGTATGGAGTTTTGTGAAATCTGTCTGTCAGAAAAGCAGAGTAGCTTCCCTACAGTTAAAATGCACAAACAGAAATCATATCCTACAGTTCAATATCAATACATTACATGAACTCTCTCACAGTATCCTACAGAACTTTAAATATTCCTCTACTGTAGTAATTATTGAAGTATCTTCATATATATATATATATTTTTTTCTCATTCATCTGACACTCACAGTCAGAATATGAGTTCCAGGGGAAAAAAAAATCTTACCTCTCTATCTGTTAATATCCAGTAGAGTACACAGCAGTTTGCTGAAGCGGCTTTTAGTGTAGCAAGCTGATCATCTGGAAGAGATTTACAAATCCTGAGCCAATAATAAAGCTAAGTGACCTGGATAGTGTAGGCCCAAGTCGGGGGAATGAAATTGCAAAGGGGTGAAGGGGCCTGAATACACCATTTCATAAAATCCAGTTGCATTCATTCAGCAAATATTTTCTGTACATCAAATATTATTTTCACATAGATGAGGAGATAGCATTACTTGTGTTGTCTCATTGTCAGTAGTTGACACAATCTTCCTCTTTTACTGTGAGTTGCTGAAGCCAGGGACCCAACTTAACTTGGCACTCTGGGGAATCCTTTATGATGAGTATCACACCTTCTATGTTTCATTAGAATTTTTAAGACAGTGGTTTGTGGCAAAAAAAAAAAAAAAAAAGAACAAATACACAAAACGTTGAAGTGAATCATTAACATTATTTTCAGCTGATTGTTGGGAATACAGTGAAATAATAGATTACGGCAGAACTTAAAAATGCTTAGTATTAAGATATTTAAAATACAGCAGGACATGGCCAGGCGCATTGGCTCAGTCCTGTAATCCCAGCACTTTGGGAGGCTGAGGCAGGTGGATCACGAGGTCAAGAGATCGAGACTATCCTGGCCAACACGGTGAAACCCTGTCTCTACTAAAAATACAAAAAAATAGCTGGGTGTGGTGGCATGCACCTGTAGTCCCAGCTACTTGGGAGGCTGAGGCAGGAGAATTGCTTGAACCCGGGAGGCAGAGGTTGCAGTGAGCCGAGATCGGGCCACTGTACTCCAGCCTGGTCAACAGAGCAAGACTCCATCTCAAAACAAAAACCAACCAAAAAGAAAACAGTAGGACATATGCTTAAAATCATTAAGTTAAGCAAAACTGCAGTGTGGAATAATATTATATACTTTACTTAGGACTGATTTCATTCATCTATGTTTCTGAAAAGAACAGGTGGTTGGGAGTGACTGGCATGGCACAGTGCTGGTTTGAGTCTAAAACACGTTATTGCCAGACTTTCCTTTGTTTGCACTTCCTTCTCTCATTATAGGCTATTTCTTAGCTCCTCTTCACAGGAAAGCTCCTCAAGAACTGTGTTTTCTTCCTTCCTCTGTAGTCACTGACATTGAAGCCTTGCCCTGCATAGAAGGCCAGTGACTCAGACCTGCCTACTTCCCACTATCTCCTCAACACACTCATAAAAGCATTTGTTGCCACTCCACTGAAAAGGCTTCAACCAAGGTCAGCAGCTGTTTACATTTTGCCAGATATCTGCTACATTTAAGGCAGATAACCATTATCTCAGACCAGAATGTCAAAAATGTACTTAAAGTGGGTTGCTGAGAAAAGGGCCTCCTACTCTCTTTTAGATGCTATAACTTTACAGATGGTAGAAGCATTGATATTACACATTTTGAATCTAAAAGCAAGACCTCCGCCTCTATAGGCCAAACAAAGACTGAGGATGAAGTTAAGGAAGAAAGTATGTAATGATGTTTTATATTAAAACTTTAAGATACTGGTGTATTAGGCAATTCTTGCCTTGCTATGAAGAAATATCTGAGACTGGGTAATTTATAAAGAAAAGAGGTTTAAGTGGCTCATGGTTCTGCAGGCTTTAGAGAAAGCATAGTGCCAGTATCCACTCAGCCTCTAGAAAGGCCCCAGGAAGCTTACAGTCATGGCAGAAAGTGAAGAGGAGCAGGCATGTCACATAGAAAAAGCAGAAGAAAGAGACAGTGGGAGCAGGAGGGGTCACAGGCTTTTAAATGACCAGATCTCACGTGAACTCAGAACCGGAGCTCACTTTCCACCAAATGGATGGTGCAAGCCATTCATGAGGGATCTGCTCCCACAATCCAATCACCTCCCATCTGTCCCCACCTCTAACACTGGGGATCACCATTCAATGTGAGATTTGGGTGGGGACAGATATCCAGACTATATCAACCTGTTTAGTCAAAAACCATAGAAAATAAACACATAGGTAAGCAACAAGTTGGCTATATATTTGTAATATAGAAGGCAGAGTGTTAATGTTTATATATAGAAGTCTTAGGAAAAGGACTCCAAATCTCAACGGGAGGATAAACAAAAAATCCAACTGAACAATGATCACCCAAAAGAAATACAAATGGTACTTGTTCAGCTTCACAAATTTAAAAGTGGAAGATAAAATAACCGTAGGATGCCAAGATTAACATATTACATTGGCAGTGATTTCAAACATTTAAAAACTTCATGTAGTATACGACTTTCTGTTTCTAAGTTATTTTACTTAGGGTAAGGGCCTCCAGTTTCATTCAGGTTGCTGCAGAAGACATGATTTTATTATTTTTTATAGCTGAGTAGTATTTCATGATGTGTGTGTGTGTGTATGTGTGTGTTTGTGTGTGTGTAGAACATTATCTAATCATTCATTGATGGACACTTAGGTTGACTCCTTATCACTGCTATTGTACACAATGTTGTCATAAACATAAAACTGCAGATATCTTTTCAACATAATGATTTCTTTGCCTTTGGGTAGATATCCAGTAATATAATTGCAGGATCAAATGGTAGTTCCGTTTTCAATTATTTCAGAAATCGCCATACTGTTTTGACAATTATTAATTAAAATAATCAATTAGCTAATTATTAATTAAAATAATCAATTAGAGTTTAAAAACTTCATGGAAAGAAGAGAGTGTAAAAAAGAGCTTTCTCTTTTGTTACAAGTGGGAATGAAAGATAGTAGAATCTCTGCACTTGGAAACTTGTAATATATTCCAAAAACTCTAAAGTTGTCTATTTTCTTTAATATCAAAATTTCATCTCTGGGAATGTATCCTAAATAGATTAATTCTAAATGTACGCAAATAGGAAATTGGAATGATGTTTGTGGTAGTACATTCTTATGCAGATATTGGCCATAGAGACCCCTCTGAGTGCTGGCAGGACAGAAACCCCCAACTCAAGGCAAAGCCTGACCTATAGCACCTAGGATCCATCAGTCACTGGCACTGAAGCCTTGCCTGGCAGGTGATCAGAGCTTGCCTGCTTCCTGTCCACTGTCACCATGACCACTGTACATTCTATACCACAGCTGCCACCATCTCCTCCAGTGCGAGAGAAAAGGAAACAGCCCCAAAAGCCATCAGGTTTCTGTCTTCAGATCACAGCTAAATTCTGTGAGACTAACCAATGTTGCTTGAAATTACTGACACTAAACTCCTCCTCACAGTTATTGCCAAAACTGTAAGACCGTCCCATCATCCATACTCACCTCTTGGCCCTGTGATGCACTGAGCATCCTCATCCCCAGTGCACCCTCCCATGCCTCCTTCGTTTTCCAAATCTTTTCATCAAGACTTTGGAACATCCACACATAATTGGAAACTCATCCATAGCTCCAGCCTCTACACTTCAACTAAGACTGACTCTCTGTGAGTCTACACTGCTACTCCTGCATTTTATCCAGTGGAATTTGGCCTTTCTCCCACATCTTATGGATTCTGGATTGAAATGTGTAAGTTGGACAAGGTCCTTTCTTTCTGATCTAGACTCTCACCCCTACACCTGATAGAGAAACTCTCAGGCTTTGGTATGTGTCCTCTATACCCCCGCTCACTGTTCTCATCTTCTAGCCCTTGTAAACTACACCTCATTCACTGACATCTTTGTTCCTGGCTTACTGTATTCCTCTCTGCCTCAACTCCATCTGTAGCATCAACCTGAGCATTATGTCAATACCTTGGCCTCTCAGATACTCGCCTCCTCTCTCATGCTTCCTCCTTCTCCCAAGTTGCCCACTGGAACTCTCCATGAGCTCTGGAATCAGCAGGTTCAGATCCTGATTTTGCCATTTACTATATAGGTGATCTTGAGCTTATTTCTTAACTTCTCTGATTCCTAGTTTTTTCATCTGTAAAAGAGTGTACACATGGTTCCTGCCTCACAAGAAAGCCACTGGTTCTTCTTAGTGCCTCAGCATGCATGGAGATGTTATTTAAAATATGATTTTTTATCTTATTTCCTTGCTAATAACTTAATAATTCTATAAAATAATTGTTATTATAGGCCTAAAATCATAGCATATAATTTTCTTCTCTTGAGATATAAAGTTTTCTATACCTTATCTAGAAGAATAACTTTAAAGTGGTATATTCTTAAATTACTGACAAAAACTTTTAAACCATATAGACAAAAGTTTACAAATAAAAACCTCTTCCACTAACTGCCCTCAAGACTTTGTTCCCCAACATAAAGGTAACACTTCAATAGTTTTCTTGTTTTGTAAATTCCTTTAAAAAATCACAGATTTTTTTGAAGAAAAATTACAGAATCAGAAGTAGCCAACTGTCAAACCATCCAGATTACAATGCACTAAGCATAAAGCCAAAAGACCGGGTAAATAGCAGCTGTTTATGGCACAGGTTCTGAATTTCAAGGACCATGTACATACTTGACAGTCAAGTGGATGCCAATCTGTTTCAGTTGTGCAGCTTAATAAACAATCCCAGCACAAATTTATTTGCTCAAGACAGTGTACATTGGTGATCTGGGCTGTGTTCAGCCAGGTAGATCTGCTGGTCTTACCTGGGATTCTTCATGTACTGGCAGTCATCAAGAAGCTTGACTGGTATGAGATGATCCAAGATGGCCTTGCTCACATGTGTGATGTTGGTGCTAGCCATGGGTGGGGCCTCTCACCCCACATCATTTCCCATCCTCAAGACTAGGCTTGGCTTCTACACATAGCAGGACCAGGGCAGCAAGGCAGTGAGAGCAGAAGCTACAAGGCTCCATGAGGCTGAGGCTCAGAAGTCACACCATATCTGGCCGGGCATGGTAGCTCACACTTGTAATCCCAGCACTTTGGGAGGCCGAGGTGGGTGGATCATGAGGTCAGGAGTTCGAGACCAGCCTGACCAACATGGTGAAACCCCGTCTCTACTAAAAATACAAAAATTATCCGGGCATGGTGGTGCGTGCCTGTAGTCCCAGCTACAGGCTGAGGCAGAAGAATCACTTGAACCTGGGAGGCAGAGATTGCAGTGAGCCGAGATCATGCCACTGCACTCCAGTCTGGACCAGAGTGAGACTCCATCTCAAAAAAAATAAAAAATAAAAAGAAGTCACACCATATCTGTAGAATTCTATTCATCAAAACAAGTTACAAGTTCAGACCAAATTGAAGAGGGGGAAAAAAAACAACAACTCTGCTTCTGAATGGCAAAGGCAATAGAGTCACATTGCAAAGGAATGCACCAACGATGATGATAGAAATTGTTGTGGCCATTGTTGAAAACAATCTATTTCAGAGCCATTTTTTTGAGTAATCTTTTTAAAAGCATAAAATAAAATGCACAGAATTACAAAGGCAACCAATTTTATAGAGTAATTAAAAATTAGTTATCAAAATATTTCCAAAAACAAAACTTTTGATGTAGTGATACAAGCTTTTTATTTTAACCATTAAGAAAGCAATATCTAGCAGAGATCCTTATCACTACTGTAATTTCAAATGTAGGTTTTTTTACACTGATGACAAGCTCATAGATAGTGCTAACACTATTGCAATTTGTTTCCTTCAATTCTTAATTGAAGTAAATGCACATTTTTAGTCTGAGACTAGAGAAAATAGACATATTAAGTTTTCTTTCTTTTAGTGCATGATCTCCTGATGTCTAAGGACCCAGGAGAAGTAGCCTGCTCATATGTGTGTGTGACACTCTGGGTACCTACACTAATAAATATAATCTGAGTATGCCTAACTCTTGCATGTGCAAGATCTTTACTCAAACCGTTCATTCCTGCAGGCAACATATTGTTTGGACGTTCATGATGTGTCAAGCTCTGCTTATGTTATATCCAAACATGTGGGGATAGAGGCAAAGCCCTTGCTCTTGCACAGCACACATTTTAGCTAATGTTATCTTATAATGAATAGATGAATTGCTCCTGCTGTTGTATCTATTTCAAGATCAGTTACAGCAAAGTTATTTTTTTGTATTGTAAACAGACGCCTTGCACATTACCTAGCACAAAGCTTGGTGCATCTGGCAGATGCTGGATACGTATTTCTTGCATGAATGAAGAGCTGCTTTTTCTACCATACTAGTAATAATATTAAAATTTCAGAAAGCATTGTTGAGGCTCTTTTTTCTCTCCCTAAGTGGAATAATTCAAATAATTTTGGGGGGATGCCTTGATCAGCGGTAAAAACAAATGAGATAAAATATATTAAGTTCTAAAAGCCTATCTGGGCAGAGATATTTTCATGAATACCCTGTGATTAAGCATAATGTAATCATACCCCTTAATGATGTTTATGTGTGAGAATATATCCAAGGAGATTATTTAAATGGGTGATGTGAGTACAGTGCTAGCCATGAAGCCAATTTTAAAATCACTCTTGAATGTAAGACTGCACCTGTTAAAACAGTAATTTTCTGTACAGCAGTTTCTATGTTTACCATAAAATAGCAGTAGCTTGATCTTTGATAGAAGATGAAATTGGGTTTTCATCCTAAGAGGCAATAAATAGTAGCATGTTCATTCTCAGCAAGTCCCTCTATTGACCTCATTACTACACACTATTTCTAGGGAGTAATAATAGGAATATTTTTTATTAATCTTACTTCTTCTCTCATAAGAGAGGAAAGCACATTTTCCTGTGTACAGTCTCACCCACAATTCTGTACTGTAGTTTAAAGCTTGACAACTTTGCAAAATAACTGGAGAAAACATGTATGAGATTAAAGTAATCAGCCCCAGTTAACTCAAGTACACAGTCAATCTCATCATTTAATTCAGACTTGATTGTCCTCCCTATTGACCCTTTTCTTTCTTCCAATCTACTTGCCTTCTCTTAGATTTATTATCTTTTCTATCCCTCCTAGATTCCTTGGTTCATCACCCTATTTAAACCTTAATAGCACAATGCATGGAATTTTGCCACTCTCTTCCCACCACCCATATCTTAGAAATTTCTCAATTTTGATTTAATCCTGAATTTGAACACCTTCCTTCTTGCTCTTTTCTGAATAGTGAAATTGCATATGGATATATAGATATGGAGATAGACACAGATATAGAACAATCTAGAATATGACTTCTACACATATTTGAGCTCTAAGTTTTGCTGAAACTTCAGGGTCTCTTGGAAGACATTCCTTTTCCCATTCTCCCCAGCACATATTCTGAAGTTTCATCATGTTCATCACACCCACTATGCTATACTTCCCCATGTTATACTCAGCATTTAAACATGCCTTCTAAGTCATCGAGATGATGAGAATCATTAATCAAGAACTCCTTTCATATCCCTGTCTTGGCCTTTTTAAGAATTTATCTTCTTTACCTCCACCCATTAGATATCCGAGGATGAAAATGACGTTGCTTCCCTCCAAAGCGAATCCTTTCACTTAGGGTATAGATTTACAAGATCTTCAGGCTTTTCTGGAAACTTCCTCCATTAATGATTCTCTTTTTTCTGTATCTTCAATCCCTTTCTCTCCATGGGAAGTTTTCCCTTAGCCCATAAGCAAAACGAGTCTCTCCTTTATTAGCGAACAAAAGCAAATACAAGACAAAATGAAAAAACAATCAAGAAAACAAAAACAAAGCAAACATCAGAAGAAATAAAACCTTAAAGCACCTTGCTGTTCAGCAGCCTACCGTAAACTAATTCCTGCCCCATGTTCCCTGCTATTCCACTCAAATTACTCTCATTGATGTAACCCACAAATTCCCGATATCCAACTTCTGTCCCCCTTTCAGTCCTCATTTTTCTTAACTTGTCTGCTACATAGGATACTATTAACCACCCTAGTTCACCCAAGATCCCCTCCCACCTTGTTAGCTGACATGCTCATATTAGCCTCTTTGGCTTGTATACTACCACTCTCATCTCTCCTTCTCATTCTCTTGGCTGAGCTCCTCTTCCTCACTTATTAAATGTTGTTACACCCCGTTTGCTCCTGTTTTCTCTTCCCTTAAGTCCATGATCCCACTTAAGCCCATGGCTTCAACTCTTACCGAATACTGAGAGGTTCCAAATAAGTTTTTCCCATTCATACCTTTCTCTTGGGCTTCTCACAGCTTACCTTAAAGTGGATATCATACAGAAACCTCAATGTCAACACATCCTAAATGGAATGTATTGTCTTCCTTCTCATTCCAATACATACACCATGTTTCTAAATTGTCCTTCCGCCTCATGTCTTCCTATCTTACCCACAAGCAAGGGAAGGCACATTAGAAATCAAAGCATCTCTTTCATTTATTTGCCTCTGCTTCCATTCCCAATCAGCTCTCCCCCTGCTTGTTTCTAAAATGTATCTCATCTTTTTAACCACTTCTGGTATTGCTTTAGTTCAAGCCTCATCATCTTTAGCTTGGATTAGACAGACATTAGGGCCCCAGTTCTGATAGGTGTAATTTCTGGTCTCATTATTGTTATTCTGTCACACAATATCCTGCCCAGGAATCCTTTCGAATTACTTGAATTTCAAGTTCTCATAAGCCTTTTCCCCTGTACATTAACACATGGCTCTCTCTGCCTGGAATCACCTTCCCTTTATACTAACTACTTGGTCCTTGGAGAATGACATATTTTTTTCTTCTAGGCTCACTTAAAACGTTACCTGTTTGCTAGAATTAGGTACTTACGGTGTAAAAAATAATTTTTATACATGACTATTATGGACCTCTCATCGATTTTATATTTGTTGCCTCTACAAAGCTGTGAACAAAAGGAGAGAAGTCATGTCTTATTAATCTTCTCTTCCCAATGCATAACCCAATGCCTGGACCATATTAGACACTCACATTGTCTTGAATAAAGGAAGGAAGAAAAAAATAGAAGAAAATAATTTGGAGGCAGTTCTGTAGCATATATGAACTCATTTGCTTGTTCCACAAATAATGGCAGCAACCAACATGGTCTCTAACACAGAAAGAAACTGAAGAGAAAGTAGGATTTTATAACAGATTTTCTATAGAGCATGTCCTTATGTTACCATAGTCCCCAAAGTCTAGATATAATCTGAGTTGGTGCAATCAATCTTTTAGGAACAAGATGATTAAAAGCTGAGTAAATAATTTTCAAATTGTTTCCTCAAGATATTGAGCACTGATACAGCTACTATGCTTACAATAAAGATCTTGGTTTCTATTACATTAAAAAGGAAATGAGGATTACCGCTCCATTTCAAAGATGAAGAAGTGAAGAATAAAACAATTAATGAATGCAGTTAGGTTTACGAGAAATTTAGAGCTCATAATTGTAACTCTACTTCTTTCCCTCTCACTCCAAAAAGCATTTCAAAATGCAAGTGAGAGTGAGGTTAATCTTTCATTCAGTCAAATTTATAAATGCATAAACCATTCACAAATTTTAATACTTTACTATTAGTATTGTTTTGCTTGTGATATATCTTTCCACCGATTAAAATGGAAATATAACTATGTGTCTTAACAGTAAAGTTGGAAACCATTTCACTAGACTATTGGCTGATTCACCAAACCTCATTCCTTTACTGGCAAATTTTGAAAACATCATCAAAATAATCTCTATGATTAGGTGCTCAGTTACATTTATATTCTTGCCATTGACAAATAGATATTTCTCAAAAGTGTATTTCTAAAAAAAAATTCAATTAATGCAGTGTGGTGTTTTGGATTGGATTCTGGAACAACAACAGAAAAGATACCAGTGAAAAATCTAAGGAAATCTGACCAAAGCCTGCAGGTTGGATAGCAGTATTATACCAATGTTAAATTTTTAGCTTTGATAAACGGTTATGTAAACAGTTAACATTAGGAAAAGCTTGATGAGGTGTATATGGGATCTCTCTGTACTATCCTTGCAACTCTTCTGCCAATCTAAAATTATCTCAAAAAAATTTCAATGTTACCTTATTCTTAAAGAGATGCCTTTATGAAATTATTATTACTGTGAAAAAGCAGGTTAACAGGTTCTCATACTCACTACGTATTTTTCATTTGAAAATATGCACAAGGTACAAAGAAGAGCCTAGAGTAGTGGATTCCCAGACCAGCATCCCAGTTTTAAATAAATAAATGTGAGTTTACAGTTGTTCCAATGTTACTACCTTGCCATTGCAGAAAAAGGGAATGAAGTGTCAGGAGATAAAATTGATTTTTACCCCTTCTGCTAGATAATAATGCCTAACATCTATCTTACTTTTAAGATCAAGGCCAGGAACTAAGACACAGCCTGGAGGGAAAAAAATCAAAATCAATATTATGCATTATATCCTAGCCACATATGATTCATGCTGAAATTAATACTATAGATACAGGTCAGAGCTAGTAATACCAATTTAGAATTACTTTTCAAGATAAGAGTTTGTGATCATTTCTATGTGCCCAGGTTACATTTCTCCCTTCCTGAGAGAGCTCTGCTACGTTAAAAAGTGTGTGTGTGTTTTTATGTGTGTGTGTGTGTACAGCAAGGGGTGGGCAATGTGCTAGAGATTAGGCCAGAAATGTGAAAAATGGTTTTGTTTCATTACTACCTTCTTATAACTAACTATGTACAGATAGTGACGGTCAGAATCTGAAGGACGCATCAGCAGCATTAGGTATTCATGCATGCATTAAACACCTACCATGTATTTAGAGGCTGATATTAAAAGGAAAGAAATCTAATATTGCTGAATACAAAAACGTACAGAGTGGTAGACTGAAATAATGATCTATTTTTCTCTCCTTTGTATAACACATAATTCTCTCTGACATTAGTAGGGTTTAAGAACGAATAGGGAATGAAAAATGTACTTTATTTCCATCTATGCCCTATCCTTAGCAGAATCTGCCCAGTTTAAATGCAGTTACATGATGCAGAGCCTTTAATGTGGACATTCAGGCATCAGGAAATATGAGGAATGCTTGTGTCAGGGCCTACATCTCAAAATCATGTGAGTCTTCTCAGTATACTTGCATTTTAGATGGGCAATAATACAAGGATAATGTTCAGAGTGAGGTTGAGAATTTTTGAACACTAAATGTGCTTTTTATATTCAAAGAAAAAAAATGAAACCCATTCTAGGTATCACGAGTTTGTAAACTTCCAGAAATATGACTGCTTACTTTGAAAGGATTATAATGTAAACCTAAAATTCTTAATATCAAGTGCTAACCTCACTGAGTACTTATTCCATGAGAGGCACGGTGCGAAGGACTCAGGTGCCTTTCACCAATAATATTATGCTGTAAAGGCCATTATTAGCATGTCCATTAGTTATTTGGTGTCTTAGTGAGGTAAAGTAAATAACCTAATGTTAAACAACTAGTAAGTGGACCTGTAATTCAAACTAGGGCAGTCTGAGCCCAGAGTCCACACTTATAATCTTCCCCTTGCAATAATGGTCCTTCTTGGTTCAATAATTAAATTACAACCCAAGAATTTCTTTGGCTCTAAAATAATAAACAAAATTGTTCTCACTACTTGAATAGAGCTTTTTTATTTCCTACAAAAGACACATTTTTTCATTGTCTTTTTTCTGGTTATTTGACTTCTCTTAATAAAGAAGTTTTTATTTTACAGTATTTAAACAAAAAGTAAATGTTTCTGTTGTAAAGGGGGAAGAGACAGAGGAAAATTTGTGTTGCAATTGGAAGAAGCTTCAGAGATGAATGGCACAAGAAGAGACAAAGGCATGCAGATTACATTGGCTGGTCTGCGTAATTTGGTGAGGCCTAAAAATGCTGTGTCCATATTGCAAATATTACACATAGAGGACAGGACAAAATAGCCCTTGGGGCCATATAGAACAATGGGTATCTCATGAGGCAAAGCTCATGATGTGAGGAAGCCCCACAAAAAGAGAGGAAGTGTGAACAAGAATGCCTGCCTGCCAGCACTAGGATTGGCCCTGGTATACACATAGTAATGTTCAAAAATGCAAAAAAAAAGTCCCATGTCCTGAAGCTGGGCATGAATACCTTCTCCCACTACATGCAATATTAGGATCTTCTATATGGTCAGCGGTGCCTCCAGTGAGGAGCTGGTGTGAACTTTCGGGCATTCATTGACTGTACACCATGATGGCGGTGAGATGAGTCCCACTCTGCACTGTCCCTGACCACGAGGACGGGGCCAAGCTGCCTTCCAAGAAGGAAGAGATTTTAATCAGAAAGTAATCAAAGAAATCTCAGAAGAAATGTATGAAAGGTAAAAAGAAAAAAAAAATGCCTTCTGGAGAAGCACTTCTGGCAAGGGCAAGCAACTGTGAGCATCGCCTCCAGGGCTGGCCATTATGGTCCAGGTGATGACTATGTGTGACAGAGGCTGATAAAACCTTATGAACCCTCTTCATTCCCACCCTAGCTCATGTGATACAGGTGCATCCTATTCAATACATATTAAATATAATTATAAGACTGTTCTGAATCCCTGAAAAATGATTGCAGAAAGTTGAAGTTTTTGCCACTTAATTTACAAAACCTTTTTCTTCCACAAACGAAATGTAGTCAGCTGGTGCTTTGGACTAAATGTTTGACTCTTTCCTAAAATTCATATTTTAAAACCCTAAGCCCTAGTGTGATGGTACTTGGAGGTGGGGCCTTTGGGAGATATATAGGTCATGAGAGTGGAACCCTCAAGCTTGGATTAGTGCCCTTATAAGAAGGGACAGGAGAGGGTTTGCTTCCTCTCTTTGTTCTCCACCATATGAGGACACAAAAAGAAGACAGTCGTCTGCCCACCAGGAAGCAGACCCTCACCAGACACAGGAGCTGCCAGCACTTTGCTTTTGGACCTCATAGCCTCCAGAACTGTGAAACTAGATTGTTGTTTAAGCCACACAGTTTATGGTATTCAGTTATAATAACCCAAACAGAGGAAGACAGCTGGCAACTGGAACTATTGTTGTCCACATTTCCAGTGTGGTCATAGCTATCATTGTGAATGCTATTAATAATACCCCTTAGCATGCTTAAAGAAAACGAGGGAAAATAGGTCCCTTCCCCTTTAAGGTAAGATTCCTTCCTCGAAAATGTTTTTAGTTCTATCATATGCTATGTGACATTTTACATGACAAGAACCTCGGAAAGGGGCTGAAGAAAAGGGAAAATGTACCCTCTATAGGCAAGCAATCAGTTGAGAATGATTCTAATCCTACATTGACCCACTCTGTCTCAATGCTGTTATTTATAGCAGCATTTGGTTGAAATCCCCCCGGGCTGCTTCTCTTTCTGTGAAGCCGGTAGTGAGAAGTGCTTTATAAAGAGGCTCCCAAGCACTTCAGCTCTGGCTGGGAGATCTGTACAAACAGCTCCAACTGGTGTCAAAGCCCCCATCTGGGTACACAGCGTGGATACATCATCTGCTTATCTGCCCAGTCCGGATGTGAATGTGTAGAATTCGGTACACACGTGTCAGCTTTTCCTCTCTGAGAGGAAAGAGAGCCCGTGGGGAGAGATAGAGAGAGAAAGTAAGTGTGTGTGTGTGTGTGTGTGTGTGTAGTGTGACTGTGTGTGTATGTTTGTAGGAACAGATGAAACAAAATCCTAGTCAATTTTTCTGACTTTTTTCAATTGCATCCGAACTGTCTTCCTTTTTCTTATCACGTTATTCTGATGATGAACCTATCACTTCTTTACTATGGTGCTGTGCTGTTGCTTGTATGATTTCAATAATGGCCAAGTGGAGCACATATTGCACGTAAATTCCACTTCCATGAAATCGGATCCCAAGATTATGAAATAAAATGAAAAATGGCTTTCAGAATCACACACGAGGGTTTAAATCCTTAGCCCTACTTGTTCTCAATCATTCAACGACACTTACTGAGCCTACCACGTGTTGGGCACTGAAAAGACATGGCTGTGCAAGCCTCACCCACTTCTGTTGTGATGGGGAAAACAGACAACACCTAAGTAAGAAACCTGAGGTGGGAGGTGGAGTCAAGTGCGATGGAGAAAAGTAAACTAGAGCAAAGGGTGACCCGAGAAGGCTGGCTGAGAAGATGATACTTAAGCAGAGACTGGAAGAGAAGAAAGAGCTCTGAGGAAACACAGAGCTCTGAGGAAAGGCTGTGCTGGGCAGAGCAAATGTTAAGGTTAAGGTACAGAAATGGAAGTTCCTGCTGGACAGGAGGAAAGAGGTCTGTATGGATGAGTAGACAGAGCAAGAAGGGTGCACAGGAGATTAGGTCACCTAAGTAAGTCACCTCCCTGGAGCTTTAGTTTTCAACTAAATAAAGAAAAAACAATAGTGTATAATTTCAGGGTGAGGGGGTGCTAGTGTAAAGGCTAGAGAAAAACTTTCCGAGAAGCTTATTACATGTGTATTAATCCATTCTCACATTGAACGTGGTAATATAAAGAACTACTTGATACTGGGTAATTTATGAAGAAAAGAGGTTAAGGGCAGGGCGCAGTGGCTCTTGCCTGTAATCCCAGCACTTTGGGAGGCATAGGTTGGTGGATTGCCTGAAGTAAGGAGTTCAAGTCCAGCCTGACCAATATGGCAAAACCCTGTCTCTACTAAAAGTACAAAAATTAGCCAGGCGTGGTGGTGCGTGTCTGTAGTCCCAGCTACTTGGGAGCCTGAGATAGGAGAATCGCTTGAACCTGGGAAGCAGAGGTTGCAGTGAGCCAAGATCATGCCACTGTACTTCAGCCCGGGTGAGAGAGCAAGACTCTGTCTCAAAACAAACAAACAAAAAACAAAGAAAAAAGAAAAAAAAAGAGGTCTCATTGACTCACAGTTCCATAGGCTAACAGGAAGAATGTTGGGAGGCCTCAGGAAACTTATAATCATGACAGAAGTTGAAGGGGAAGCAAGCGTATCTTTCCATGGCAGAGCAGGAGAGAGAGGAGAGTGAGGCAGGAAATGACATACATTTTTAAACCATCAGATCTTATGAGAACTCTATCATGAGACAGCACTAGGGGAATGGTGCTAAACCATTAGAAACCACCCCCATGATCCATCACCTCCCACCAGGCCCCACCTTCGACATGTGAGGATTACAATGCCACATGAGATCCAGGTAGAGACACAGAGCCAAACCATATCAACATGCCTGGATCGAAATTGGTGAGCTTGTTATTCTCCATGTTCACCCCTTTCTCTCCAAGCTTCTGTGCCCAGCTCTATGCCCTGGGAACCTGACCACAATGAGTTACCCCTTCCAGGCTCCCCTGCAGGGCTGATCAGAGGCTGGGAACAGAGAGGTTGGGGTATTTCCTTCCCACTTCCTTTCCACTTCCTTCCTGCATTGGTGTCGTGTTTCTGGCAGTAGCTACATTTTCCCAAGAATACAGCCTCCTGCAAGAGGTCCTTCCTTCCTAGATGCAGTTCTCCTGGGGTCTTTGGATGCTGTTTTCTTCCCCGGTCATTCCACTTTATTGAGGGAAATTGCTTTCCACAGTTGCTTGTCTGTGGGTGCAGCACCATCCCTCTGACTACACCTCTGTAGGTGGTACTGTCATTAAAGTTTCTTAATTTGAACAATTTGGCAAAAATTCTAATTAATGTATGTGTTACCTTACATATATTTTTGTAATGAGAACACTTAAAGTCTACTCTCGGTGATTTTCAAGCATGAAATAGTTGTTAGGACCTGTACCACATTGTACGACAGATCTGTCTGTTTTTCTTATAAGTATACCCATGACTTCAGTTAGGACCCACCAGGATAATCCAAGATTAATTTTTTTCCCTCTGGAAATCCTTAACTTAATCACATCTCATATAAGGTGATATTCTCAGGTTCCAAGGACTAGGATACAGACATGTTGGTTCAAGGCTTCACCATGTAACCCACTACACATGCATGCTTTGTTGTCCTATTTTTGATGGCTCTAATATTGCACAACCTGTCTCTCATTTTCTAACTTTGGCCTTTGTATCTTTCCTTACATTTTAATCCTTTTTTTTCCCATATGAATCAAGGTGGTAGAATGCCTTTGTCCATTTCTTCTTCAATTTCTTAGAAGCTGAGCAGCCCCTCCACGTAACCCAAAGAAGAACACTTTTGCTTTGTCCAAATTAGTTTTGACCAGCAATATAAAAGTTACTCAAGCCATTTGCAGAAGTTTCTGGGGGAAAAAAAGAGCCCGGAGGAAAATTGGTTCAATTTATCTCCTGAAGAATTAAACACATGGAGGTGGAGGGACCCTGTGACATAAGTTTACGTTGTTACCTATGAAAAGCAAGATATGTTCAACTCACCTTAACAATATTTAATCTTGATCTTTGGTGTGGGCCATATTCATGTAATGTCCTGGAGATTTATTTATTAGAACATAAATTTCATCATAATGAAATGTCACATATTTCATCATCATGAAGAAAGAATTATCCTCAATGTCTGTGCTTCTATTTGAAGTACCTATCTAATAGTCCTCATTTATTTTCAGCCATACACTGAGAAACCCAGGTTCTATGGTAGGGTGAAAAGAGTAAAATCTGTTTTTTAGCATTTCTCCTGAAAATAAGGGAATCAGTTTAGCTACGAACTTTTCTGGTCCTCAGTTCTCTGTTCAATTAAATGATAAAGAGAGTAGAATCTGTCTATCCTTCTCTCAAATAAAAAGCTTTTATTCCATTCTGACCTCAATTTGAATGCTTTTTCTCAAACTGACAAATGATGCTTTTCTTGATAAAAATGCTTTTATAAAAGCTCAAAATATTAAATTGTACCGATATTGATATTATTAAAAAGCACTACTATCTTCAGGTTAGCATTTGTAAATTACTTTAGCTCTTTTTTAAGAATTCAAAAGAGGCTAAGAAGGTTGGTTTCCTCTCATTTGGCTTCATTTAGATACCCTACTGTGCAAGGCAGGTGTAAAGAGGCACCACAAAAAGGAAGAGAAAGTAAGCCAGATGATCAATCAGATTACTGAAGTGTTTGGTTGTTTTGTTTTGTTTTGTTTTTCCTTTAACCTGAAAATCTAGGTGCTAATTACTCTGCAACCTTCCTACTGGTTGCACAGGATACTGGGTAAGAACAGCTTAATACTGTGAGTTCTTTAAAAGAAAAAAAAAAGTTATCTATTTGAACATCTTTTCATGAATTCAGTCTCAGCTCCTCATTGAATGTTTTTAAATCTTTCTAATACGGCATCATTTTCTACAACTGCTTTTGAATATATTTTCAACTTTCTTATTTCAGTTTTATTGGTTCATCTGTTCCCAGTGCCACCTGTTGCAAGAACTGACTGTTACTTCTTCAGTACCCAGAAAATTGTGTTCCTCGTGTAATTTTTTAAAATAGCATTTCTACTAAGTGTTAAACCTTTAGTCAGACTGCTGGTAGCCTTCTGGGTTGAAGGCACTGTCACGGCAATTTCTCTACAGAAAACAGGTTTTAAACTGAGAAATTCTGAGGTCTAATCTTGATTTGACTTTTGCTGCAGAAGTAGCAGCCCTAGAGAAGTTATTTCTTCCCTGCATTCCTCTTTTAAAACTGCAATGATTATATCCACCTCTTTCACACGTAAAGTTATTAATAAATCGATTCAGTTATGGATCTACTCAGGTCAGGAAACTGTAGAAGGGATAACATTTATTTTAAATTGTTATTTTACTTGGCCAACTAGGACTGGCAAACTTTCTCCTTGGGCTGCCAGAGGAGATCTGGGCAGGGGTAGCTGAGCCCTTAAACTGTAGTTCAAACACCCCAAGAGGCCTGCCTCCCACTCTGGAGAGGCAGCTGTGGCCCTTGGACCAGCCCAAGTGTGCTTATTTAAGATGATCGCTGTTCATTTTCACATGGCTGACAAAATATTTCCAGAGTCAGGAAAGACATGTGCATTCCTGAGTTGAGTGTGTAGGAAATAGAAAAGCTAGTATTAAGGTGGGATTTTTGTGTCATACTTTAAATGTCTTAAATTTTCTATGGTGAATTACTGACTTTTCTTATGCAATATTTCTTCTTAGCAGTGGCCTCTGGTTGCCTGTAACATTTCCAGTACCAAGAAAAGTGTCTGAAACATAGAAGGCCATAAAAAAATTTCATTCATTTATTACTTATTCATTGACTATGTACCATGCAACAAAGACATTCCTAGGCCCTGGGATACAACAGTCAAACAAAAAGTAAAATAAATAAACAAAAAGACCAGAATCTTTATCCCTGCCTGTGTGCGGCTTACATTCCAGTTAGCAGGAGTGTGGGGGAGATATCAAAAGCTTCTTTTGCTTAATTGGAGGCATTCTGCTTGACCTCCAGATTTCCACCTCTTCCTTGTCAACTTAGGCAAGTTACTCAACCATCCTGTGTCTATAAAATAGAGCTAATAATAGTTTTTAACTCATTGCCTATGGTAGGATTAAATGAGTAAATACACACATAACTCACATAAAATAATAGCATGGAGAACACAGCCTGCCACATACTGAGAGCTTGGAAGTTTCCATTACTATTGTTTTTTTTTTATTTTGAGCTTATCATAGATCTGATTTCCTTGTATTGCCTATAAGGTCTTCTATCTGCCTTTCTACCAGCTGTGTATACATATTGTGTCAAATATTATAAACTTTGCCTGGAAATCAGTAGCGACAAAAATGTAAAACTGTGTGAATATACAATGTTCCTGCTCTCATAAAGTTAATATTCTAATGGCGGACCACAGATAATAAACAAATAGATACACGGCAAGTAATAGTGTTGTAAAGAAAAATAAATTAGGGTACACCACATAGAAGGTCTTACTTCAGACTGATTAATCAAGAAGACCTCTCCAAGAAGAAGGAACTTAAGAGACCTGAAAGAAATGAAGGAGTTAGTCACGTGTGCATTTGGGAGCACAGAAGACTTAGAAAAGGGAACAGTAAATTGAAAGAACTCATAGACATGAAAAAAAAACTGAGATTGTTGGACAAGAGCAAGGAGTCTATTTTCCCAAAGAAAACAAGATCTATTTAGGGAAATTGTAGTGTGAAACTAATTTCTCAAAAGCATTTGTATACTAAGATTAGTGTGTGACTCACCAGTAACTGTATAATAAATACTTTTTAGTTATTGCTAAAGTATAATTTGCCAAAAGGTAAAATCATGGCTCCCATGCAAATGCAAAATAAACCCTTATTAAGGATGTTATTCAACTCTTTAATTAGGGACAGAACAAGTAAGATGTTAAGATCGGTTTAAAGAATATTTGTGGATCCAAGTATTTATAGTCAATTTAATGAGTCGAAATTAGAATAAGATCGCTGGAATAGATACAGAATTGATTATTATCCTAATTGTCCTATATTGTATAGGACAATAAGCCATAACTCTGGGATTATTTTTCCTACCAGACAAAAATTTTTTGCACCTCTACTGGACAAAAATCTGCATGCCAACATGTAACCTCACTAAACTGAAATCTTTAATTAATAGTAAACAAGACCTTGGGTAGATCCATTCTCCCACAAAGCACTGAAACAATATGCCACCCACTTTTTGCTTTATTTTAAAGTTTTAAATAATTTTTCTTAACACAATTTACCTTTTACATAAATGCTTTTAAAAGAACAATGAGGTATGTGTGCTTGCTTAGTACGTGTTAGTTTCTGTCATCTATACAGATCCAGGAAGTTGAATATCCATATTCATGAAACATAGACAAGTCGAGTTCTCTTTCTTCCAAAATAATCCTTCTGTTACAATAATCCCTTTTGTTTTGCTTAAACAAGTTTGAGTCGGGATTGTTTCTTTTGCTATAAGCACAGTCCTCACTGGTAGCCAATCAGAGCTCAGGGGAACAGCTATTTGAGTTCATTATGTTCCAGTATTTGACCCACTTCAACTGACTGTTCTTATTAGAAACAATTCACTTCTTATTCCAAAGTCATTACTTTGACCAGTAGCTCATAATGCATAGAGCTGATTAATTCCAGATAGATCCATTCAAACCATGGAGATCCAGTTTCTCACTAAAGAATGTGTATAGGAATTTGTGTAAATTAGGTAAAGAGAATGTAAGTGAGCTAAGCTTTTGTATATGTCTTAATTCTCAAGATGTAAGAACACTTCCCTTTCCAGATGGTAACATCCGGATTTCTGTTGTTTCCTGGACTTGAATGCAAACATGAGGCATGAGAAGCACTTCCCAACTTTTACTTGTCGGAGGTCAGAAAGGGTCCGGAGTCTTCAATGTCTTTTATCATATCACTGAGAACACTTCCTTTCTCCCTGTCTCCTTTTACTTCATCAGATGCCTGCCTCATAGCTCATTGTCCAGATATCAAAGAGATGAGGATCATAAGGAAACAATTATCCTCTCATGACAAGGGGGTAGTTGGAAAGCTTTACGCTATTAAAAATGAGGATATTAACAATTACTCAGTATGAATTGAGATGCACGTTTATTAATTTCTATCCACCACAAAGACCTATAAGCTTCTGCAAACTACCTAAATAGAGGATAATAAGCAGTTTTAGCAACACAATAAATTCTATCACCAGAGTAACTCTAACTCCTCTCTTTAGACCCAGCTACTCTGCAAAACCAAGGGCTAGATTTTTACCCTGCAGCAAAATAGCTGCTCCTGAGGCAACATTATAAACCAGACCTTATTCCTTTGACCAGGCTGCTCTGTGAAGTCGTTTGCAATCTATTTTCTTTTAATTGGAAACAAATTAGTACTGTCTGGAGAGAACAATATGAACATTGAACCACAATCTTTTGGTAGAGCACACCACAAATGGTATTTTTTTTTTCACACACCCATTTTAGCTACAATATTTTAGCCTCCTATTATGTTATGTTGCCTCTAGGGTTCCACTATAAGCAAGCCATTAATGCTAATGTGAAAATCTTGCAATGTTTGGAATAAATTAAGCACATGTTGTACCCTAATTATTTTACAGGTATTACCGCTTCGCTGGCTAGGTTGTGAGCAGGAAGCTAACTGCAAACTTTTTTAATCATCTGGTAGACATTAAGCTGAAAGGATCTCTGTCTATGCCCATTGCTTAAACTCTGTTTAGTAAACAGACTGCTCACAGCTAACTGCTCTGACTTCTCTTTGAAATGAGTATATAAATAAAAGGCCACCACTGCTGTGTATATTTTCATTTGTGAAGCTTCTAACCACAGGGTTGTGCCATCATTAAATGAGTGGGCTGTGGAAGTGACTGTGCTGAAGATAAATGTCAATTAGTGCTCCTGGGAGAAAAGACGAGTCAACTACCTACTGTCTTAAAGAACATGCAGCTCAAAGGTTATTTTTAAAAGGAAGTTAGGGTTAGATACGAGATCAAAGCCTTCATTTACTTAAAGCTGAGATCTTTGAGGGATGGACCTCAAATCCATTGGACTTATAAGACTAGGTCCTTGTTAGATTTTCAGATTCCTAAATTTAATCCTAGTCTCAGCCTTCTGAATCAGAATTACTTGATGTCAGAACCCAGATTCTGAGTTATTAAGCACCCCTGGGAAATTCTGCTTCACATAAGCTTTAAAATCACTGGGAGATTTCTCTTTCTCACTGCATTCTTCCTAGATGCACTCCTCTTGGTTATACTTCACTGTCTAGACTTGTCCCTGGAACAAAGTAAAATCTGTATGGTCACATTTAAGACATATGTATTGTCTTTGTCCATTTTATGCCACTATAATATAATACTACAGACTGGATAATTAATAATAAACATAAATTTATTTGACTCACAGTTCTGAATGTTGGGAAATCCAACAGCATGGTGCCCCAGCGTCTGGTGGATTATTCATATTGCATTCATCATTCCATGGCTAA
This sequence comes from Pan troglodytes, assembly GCF_028858775.2. Lineage (NCBI taxonomy): Eukaryota > Metazoa > Chordata > Mammalia > Primates > Hominidae > Pan > Pan troglodytes. The sequence continues at coordinate 83,294,883 of NC_072413.2, forward strand.
AGGTGGAAGGAAAAGAGAGGGCAAGAGGGCGCCAAACTCACTTTTATGACAAACCCACTCCAATTATAATGACATTAACCCATTCATGAGGGCAGAGTCCTCATGACCTAATCACTTCAAAGTTCCCACATCTCAACACTGTTGCACTGTGGATTAAGTTGCTAACATATGAACTTTGGGGGACACATTCAAACCACAGCAATTACCTCTAAAAGAAATGATGGTTAAGCCAGTTATGTCCGTTAAGCCATAGAGTTATCAAAGCCAAGTTGGTAAATCATTTAGAAAGAATGTAAAGATTAACCTCACTTATTGGAGAGTAGTCATATTGCCCTACCCAGTAGTTTGAGTGATTAACACCTTTGGGGGATGTTGGATACAAGAACAGTAATACTTGTGTGATTACAACTTGCTTTGGAAGAATATATCAGAATTCTAAAAGCATTATTTGAGTCAGTCTGTGGCATGGTTCAACTTCTTGTCCAGGCCTTGGGAGCCCAGAAGAGAAGAATTCCGTGACTGTCAGGAAGTATGCTACACACTAGCTATTGGTTTTCATCTTTAGAAGCTGTACACCAGGAGCTAAGCATCACTACCTTTAGGATCTAAAAATTCTAAAAAACTCAATTCCTGTTCATTTTGGCCCAAATTTAAATTTGTGTTGCATCTTTATTATTATAGGCATGACTAGCTCAGTACAACTTGCTTAGTTTGTGTGTTAAATTCTCCAAAAAGCACGTTTTAAGAGATGTTGTTTAAACAACGACAATAGTTTTTGTTTTATTTTAAAGTCAAAGCATGTGAAACAAATGCAATATATTCTTGAATTACGACAGCGGTGGAATTATTTCCCAATTATCACCTATGGTGCGTTTCTTAAAGATTACACATTGCTTGCATTATCTTGCATGATATTTATTACCTAGAAGGACATTTTATTAGAAGTTTTTGTGATTTTGAACAATACTCTCTTTTGATTTTCTTTCTTTTTTTTTTTTTCTTTTGAGATGAAGTGTCTCTCTTGTCCCCCAGGCTGGAATGCAATGGCACGATCTCGGCTCACTGCAACCCCCGCCTCCTGGGTTCAAGCGATTCTCCTGCATTGGTCCCCCAAGTAGCTGGGATTACAGGCACCTGACACCACTCCCGGATAATTTTTGTATTTTTAGTAGAGATGAGGTTTCACCATGTTGACCAGGATGATCTAGAACTCCTGACCTTATGTGATTCACTAGCCTCAGCTTCCCAAAGTGCTGGGATTACAGGCGTGAGCCACCGCGCCCGGCCTCTTTTGATTTTCTCAAGTATTTTCAGATATAAATAAATTGCTCATTTATTTAGGAATATTAGCTCAACTGGTAGAGTTGCTGATATTGGTTGAAATTTAAGTTTTAAATGCCTAGAAATGTAATATGACAGTGTAACTTTTAGGATATGCATAAAACATTAAAAAATCCATGACTTATGAGGTAGACAAAGAACCTCATTGAAGGAACCAATTTCAATTTGTGTAAGGTCTAATAAAGCAAAAGAATAAAGGGCGTAACCGGTTTCTTTTAGAACATAGGGTAAGAAGTTCTATTTAATGTTTCTTTAATTACTTTTGTAGAACAGTTACTAAAAGAAAACCTTTTATGAAAGATAAGGATGCTTTTGTTTCTGCTTTCTACAAACAGAAGGGTGTGGACTCCTGTTTGGTGAAGTTGACTTTGGAACTCCTTCTTGGCAATAACTGAAAAGACTCTAATCCTCACCAATATGTTTCATATAAACCATGACTATGACTACTAAATAAACAACATCTGTCATCGCAGAGATCGTAGAGGTACCTGTGAGTTCTCTAATCTCAACTTCAGCCTAAATTAGGGAATGCTACATGGGTAAAGGAGAGAGACTTGAACCAGTATTGTCACGTGATTGTCATGAATTAAGCTCACCAAGAGATTATCATCAAGAATCAAAGAGTTCCATCTCTTTCTGAGAACATAAAAATAAGGTATTTGGATGATGAGATTTTATATATATATTTATGAAAATAAGATCATCTTAAAAATAATTTGGTCCTAATGATCATTTTATTTTGACAGAAATTCCCCATTAAAATTAAAGCATTCTCCTGGAAAAGCAGATCCTTGTCATTAACAAGTTTTGAAAATATGAAGAAAGATGAACTACATATAAAATGAGAATGATAGGAAATGCAATTTATTCTTATAGCCACTAAATCGGCTTCACCATGCAGAAAGATTGTGGTGCCACAGGGGAAAAAAAGAAAAAAGGCTCTCAAAAGAAATTACATACTAAATTTCTATGAATCAGCTTGGTCTTATAATTATGAGTGGGCAGAACTTTCTTTTTTGTAAAGAGTTTTTCACTGATGCATTGTTCCAATTCAAAAAGAGAAGAGGAAAGAAACCATCAGGAAGTAAAGCTCCTACACTATTACCCTGAAATTTATTTGTGTTCTTCCTGTGTTGTGATCTCTCTTTACTTGAGGGAGCCCAGGGCTCCAAGTTTCTCGACCCCTGCCTGGTCAGCCTCCGGAAGGGGAGCTGGCTTTTGTAATGTCGGTGCCAGGTTTTAAAACACTATTTTCTTTCCCACAAGTTGAATAACTACTGGCTCATTGAGTCATATGCCCTCCAGAAGGCAAACAGGACTTACAAAAGATCTCTCGTTTTCTTTAGTGATGATACATCCTACCTTCCCCAGCTAAGTCAGGTCTAGTCCATGAGCAGAAACTCTTAGAGCCAGGCTTGCATAGCCACACACACACTTAGCTCACAAATGTCTTTTCTTCCTAACCCTTGCTTTTTGACTCTCAGTTTATTGTTGCTGTCAAAAGGAGATAAGCATATGTTTGTCAAGATTACTTCCTGAAGAAAGATCCATTTCGGACTCATTAAATAAATCGTGACTTTGACAAAATAGAAGACAAAGATTATTTTTGTTTCTTCCTTCCTCCAGAAAGTGGTTTGCATTAGCAGAACAGTTAATAAAACTGCTTTGGTCAAGGTTGTGATTTTTTAAGTCTAATGTGATTTATATTATAAAGCCACTTCTGTATTACACTTCCTCCCAGTGTCCAGACTTCTCATTATCACTGAATCACAGTACAAACTCCTAACAAGTCTGAAATTTAATTAGAAACACGACTGTTTCTTTATGAGCTCTGGGGTCCAGCTCTTTTCTTTTGTATCTGATAGCAGCTGCTATTAGAATTTAGCCTCTTTGATTTATTTCCCAAGTATTTCAATTGTTGGCCCATAAGTCTGAAACCATCTACCAAAAACATTTTAAGAATCTACTATGCACCTAGAAATGTGTTAGCTGATGAGAGGAAAAGAATATAAAAGGTTTATTAATTGACCTTGAGAATATTAAATTAAATAGATAAAGCTATTGAGATATTGAAGGGGTGGACAATGAGGATTTCCTCTAAATATAACAGGATCTTGAGACTTTATAAGTCCTTTCTGGCTGGGGTAATAAAACATGGATTCACAAAGGCTATGGGATTAAGCTGAATTATGAGATACTAGGAATTGAGTGCATGAAATTATAGAGGACAGAAAACAGGATATGAGCCAAGGCCTAACTAAATAAAGTGTACATTAGAGACAGCACCACCGTCCTATGTAAAAGTCTGCTTGCCTGCAAAGGAAGGTTATAGTGGGGAAGATTAAGAAATCAGTTTGAATAGGCATTGTTGGTATAGTTGATGGTGACTTTAAAAGCCAGTCAAAATATTTTAGCTCAATGCCTTTCTGACAGTTTGGTCTTGTAGGAAGCAGATGTCAAGACAGGAAAATATAAGAAATTTATTGAGACCAATGCTTCAGAAAGATAAAGAGGAAGAGAGAGCAGGAGTAGCCAAGAAGACCTTTCAACCATTATCGGCCCGACACCTGTGAAAAAAGAGGGGGAAGGAAGGAGAGCTGGTTAGAAAGAGTCTCTGATGCAGTGCACCTCTGAGAAAATCCCAGGTAGTGTGGGGGAGCTCCAGCACAAAGATTGCCAGTGAAGGGGTCCACCTTACACAGAAATGGCCAGGCTAATGCTGTCACTATGCACAGTTGATGTCTGAGAGCCGCCGAGGAAGGGCATAGCCTCAGCCTCAAAAGCTAGGGCAAATCCTGATGATACCTGCAACTGCAGGCTCTCAGCTGGGATAATGCCCCTCCCAAAGGCAGTTTCTCTCAGACAGGTCAATCTCAGTAGTGCACTCCATAGATGTCATCACCCTTAACTGCCTTTGTAAGCATGTCTAATTAAAGAGCCTCTGCACATTGTCTCCAAGTTAATTTCCCAAACACCCAACACACCAGTCTCTCCCTATGCACATGATTTTAAGAATGCTCCATGTTCCTTTAGTTCTAGACGGGCCCCTTTGTCCATAGCTTCCAGAGGCCAACTAAAAATTCTGATAAACTTATTGCCTCCAAAATATAAAAATTATAATGTTGGTTTGACATTAACAAATATTTAATTAGATGTCTATTTTAGATTACATTTTTCAACTATATTAAGTGTTAAATTTAGTATCTCTGAATATATCATTATAATTGAAAATAGTTTAAAGGTTAGATACCCTCCTTCTTTAATGTTTTTCAGAAAATGGACAATGATTAGTAAGAAGCCAAAATTAACTTTAAGCACTTAGGCTTAGCCAATTAATTCCAAAGTGAAAATTTTGCAGCAGAGATGTACATTTACTGTGGGATGTTGATACATTTTAATATGTTTTATATAATAAGTGGTGGGGCTTCCAATGTGCCTACAGATTAGAAGATCCTAAAATGACAGTACTTCTGCAAAGATCCTTCTGGGACAGGTGGGTGGCTGCATGCCATTGTCGCCAGTCATTTTTATTCTCTTTAACTAGAGTAGCTCCTCTTTTATTCATTTTATATATTTGGATCTGGGATATGTATTTATGTAAAATGCACCAAGCACACTGTTTTAGAGACTGAGGACACAGTAATAAATTGTAAAAACAGAAAGGAAAAAAAGAAAAGAAAATTTGTGCCTTCAAGTAACTTACCTTAGCGGAGAATTACTGGCTACCAATAAATAAGCTAGTATAAGAGATAGTATGTTAGATAGTGATAAGCACAGCTAAGAAACATAGAGCAAGTAAAGAAAGGAAAGGGAGTAGTCTATTTTAAACAGGAAAGTGAGAGAAGGACTCACTGAAGAAGATGAGAGAGTTCGACAGGGAGGTGTCACAGAGAAGATCATAAGTTCAGCGTTGGACTTGTTCTGCTGGGATTCCTCATGAATCCAAGTGGAAAGTGGAGATACATGTAAGGTGGTTGAATATACTTGTATGGAGTTTAGGGCAAGGTTTAGACCAGTGGTCTCCAACCCTTTTTCGCACCAGAAACTGGCTTTGAGGAAGAGAATGATGTGCACTTCAGTCGTTGTGAATTTTCAATGAGATAATTTATAAAAATGGTCTAGTCCAATGTCTAATACTCACAGTGGGTGTAATGACAGAATGTGGCCAAAGTCACCCCCAAGTCCATGGTGTTTCTTGTACAAACTATTGGCTCATTTTGTCAGTGGCCAACTAAAAGCCACAGGCATTTTATCATGAATTGTTATAAACTTCTCCCACTTAAAAAACACCATGTCAGAATGTTCAAAGTCTACCTCACTATCATTTCCTCAAATCAGTTCCTTTCCTGGATGATAAAAAGAATAATGCCACCCCCCCACCCCTCGAGACACCCATATCCTAATGCCTGGCATCTGTGAGTGTGATATAGTACGTGGCAAAAGGGGAATTGAAATGGCAGATGAAATGCAAGTTGCTGGTTAGCTGACCTTAAAATAAGAAGATTATCTTGGATCATCTGGGTAGGCCCGGTGTAATCAGACAGATCCTTAAAAGTGGAAGAGAGAGGCAGAAAACAGGAATTTGAGAGACAGCAGTGTGAGAAGGCCCCAGGCATATGTTGCTGGTTTTGAAGGTACAGGAGGACAGCCATGAGCCAAGGGAAGCAGTCAGTCTCCCGATGTTCAAAGGCAAGAGGAAGGATTATTTCTGAGGCCCTCCAGAAGGAGAAAGCCCCATAGACACGTTATTTTAGCCCACTTAGACCAGGCCAAACTTCTGCCTGCAGAACTGTAAGAAAAATTTGTGTTGTTTTAACCCACCAAGTTTGTGGTAATTTGTTAACAGCAGATATAGGAAAGGAATACACCCATGTTCCTATTGATGTTCCCTATATGTCCAGAATGCAAGGAACGATTGACAAGGAGGGGTCCCTCTCATCTCCTCTTGTTACTTTCAAACATAATGAGTTTCCTGGGTAGAGCATTCCATTACCCACCAAAGCTCCAGAATTTCTAGGCTGGTGTACTAGTCCATTTTCAGGCTGCTGATAATGACATACCCGAGACTGGGCAATTTACAAAAGAAAGAGGTTTAATGGACTCACAGTTCCATGTGGCTGGGGAGACCTCACAATTCGGGCAGAAGGTGAAAGGCACGTCTCACATGGAGGCAGACAAGAGAAGAGAGTTTGTGCAGCGAAATTCCCCTTCATAAAACCATCAGATCTCATGAGACTTATGCACTATCACAAGGAAAGCATGGCAAAGACCTGCCCCCATGATTCACTTACATCCCCTTGGGACCCCTCCCAACACGTGGGAATTGTGGGAGCTACAATTCAAGATGAGATTTTGGTGGGGACACAGCTAAACCATATCATCTGGCATTCACAGTTCTCAAGATTCTTGCCCCAACCTGCTTTTTTCCCTCTTTTACTCCTGATGTTTTATCAGTCTGGACTATTTTTCTCCATGTCTTCCTCACTCAGAATTCCACTCTTTAAAATTACTTGCCAAAACCCAATTCTCCCATCAAATCTTTTGAGATATTTACCATTCTCATCCTTACTCCTTACATATTAATAGGTAAATCCCCTCCCATAGCATACTGCCATTAATATAGTAATCACTCACAAAGTAAGTGTCAAATGAATAAATGCCAAATTTGCTTGGGAATGTTTTTAGAGTTGCACCTTCAAATTCATTCAATGTTATGGGCTTCAAGGGTTTCTGATCTCTTTGAGTAACTATCACAATGATTACGCATGTGCTTTTCCAGCTTATATTTGAACTGATGATCTTATCAAATAAGGTAATTTTCAGCATCATCTCATCTATAAATTGTGAGATTTTTGCTTTATTTAATGTCTTCATTCAAAAGGTTAAATACCATTCATTATCATAGAATCACAAGTAAAGACTAATACAGTAAAGAGAAAGAAGTACAATGATATTTTTGAAATAAAACACAAGATTCAAATCCAGAACCATTGGAGGGACATTAGTGTGGGTGGAGGTGCTCAAGAAAATAAAGTAAATAATTAAAGTACTCAGAATGTTGGGATTAATCTCTGTGGAGAGCCATTTGTTATGGCAGCAACAAAAATGACTTTCCTTCCTTCCCTGTTAGCAAAACTATACCTCCCAGGGTGGTTAATAGAAATTCAATTATCATGATTGAGTTTGAATTTGTAGACATTTCCTTGTGCTGCTGCTGCTAATAAACTCAGATGTTAATTTGTGTACTTCAATATATTTAGCTTAAGTGTGAGATGATGTAGAATTTCCTGGATTTGGACACATGAGAGGGGCCATAATTTAGAGTAAATCTAATCATAGGATGTTTTAAAAGATTGGCTGGGTTTGCTGTGCTGGGAGCTGAGATGATGTTGCTAATGGCAGATGCCATGCTGTGTATTCATCACACCCCTTTGCTTAGGGCACTGGCCCACCTACCTTGTTATACTACTGGGAAGAGACAGTGGTTATCCATCATTTGCTTAATTAGTGGATAATTAGGGAAGGCATAGGACAAACACACTTTCTCATTCCGGTCGCAGATAGCAGAGACTTCAGATAAAAATGGCAACCAAGAACTGGCTACTCTCTTTCATTTACAAGACCGCTCTTCTCAAACTCTATATTTTTTTCCCTCTATATATTGATGTCATGCCCCAGCAGTGCTGATGAGTAAGGAACACAAGAGCTCAGCCTTTCCTTACCCAAGCCATTCCCCAGTAAAGGGAGCCAATTTATTTTTCAAGCTATCATTATCATAACTATTGCCATCATCAGGATTTACAGAGTACTTACTATGTGCCAGAAACTGTTCTGAGAGTTAGCTGAAGTCTGAATGATTTATTCACTTCCGACAAGAAGTGAATATTGAACTGTCAAGGGGACCATCTGTCAGCAGCGTAGGTAAGTAGCAGGCCCAGGGACATGCTGCCTAGGTTTAGATCCTGAGTTTACCTCCTACCAGCTGTTTCAATTGTAAAATTACTTAACTTCTCAGTGACTCAATTTCCTCATCTACACAAATGGAATAAGAAATAGGGCCTACCTCATAGGCTTCTTGTGAGTTGAGTTAAATAGCCAGAGTGTCTAGCACATATCAAAAGGTCACTAAGTATTGGCTAATTTTCTTATTATTATGGGTGGGGACAAAGTGTTATTCATTTTTGCATCACTGAAACCTAACAGATTCCTTACTACATAAGAGATACTCAATATTTAAAATGGAAGAAAGGAGTGACTTGTAAATACTTAATAGATATTAATTGATTGGTATGGTAGGCTGAATAAAGGCCCTCCAAAGACATCCATATCCTAATACCTGAAACCTGTGAATATGTTGCCTTACATAGCAAGAGACTTCTGTGCTTATGTTAAGGATCTTGTGATGAAGAGAATTTTAGATCAGGGGCATCCACTCTTTTGGCTTTCCTAGGCCACATTGGAAGGATCGTCTTGGGCCACACATAAAATACACTAACACTAATGATGGCTGATGAGCTTAAAAAAAATTGGGTAATGTTTTAAGAAAATTTACAGCTTTATGTTGGGCTACATTCAAAGCCATCCTAGGCCACATGGGGCCCATGGGCTGCAGGTTGGACAAGCTTGTATTAGATTATCTGGGTGGACCCAGTGTTCACAAGGGTCCTTTTAAGAGGGAGGCAAGAGGATTGTAGTCACAGAGAGATGTGGTCACAGAAGCAGAGGTTGGATTGATGAGCTTTGGGGATGGAAGAAGGGTCCAGGAACCAAAAAATATGGCAACCTCTGGAAGCTGGAAAAGGCCAGGAAACAAATTTTCCCCCAGAGCCTTTAGAAGGAATGCGGTCTTGCCAACATCTAGATATTTTAATTTCTGACTTCCAGGATTGTAAGATAATTAATCTATGCAGTTTTTAAGCCATGAAGTTTGTGGTAATTTGTTGCAGCAGCAATAGGAATTGAATACAATTAGATTTTAGACATCATGTAGAGATAAAAAGGAGTTAAGACTATTTAACTCAACTGTCTCTGGGTAATGTTAGTCCTCTCATGCATCTTCTGGCCCTGCTTACTAAAATTAGAGCTTCTTAGGAAAATCTTTGGATTTTAATCACTGTCTTTGGCCTGGAGAGTAATATGTATTGTTGTATCTTGCCTCTTAGATAGCTATTTATATTCATATGGATTTACTTCTTTAACAACTTATGATGATATCTGGATTTAAGTCTTTATAGTCTTCAAAGGTAGTGTTCATCTTTAGAACAAAGGGGTTTTAGGATAAGGGTGGGTGTTGATGTTTGGGCAGTTCTCCAGAGGTTGGGTTGACAGGAGAAGCCTCTGGGAAGAAGATTTGCTGTGAATGATAAAGAAGGCAATTTTAAGAGAAAAGAAAACTTCATTCAGCATGTCACAGAATCTGTTTACAAGCAAGTTGTAATTTGCAGGTATTCGATAGCCAGGTTCCAACCACCCCTCTACCAAGGCATCTGGCATGTGCCTGGTTGGCAGGGTGCTTAACTAAATTGAAAGCAGTACCCCAAAAGCATCCCCTAAGAAAGTTATTTCACTGTAAGGACCAATCTTGTCTTTAGATGTGCCTTTAGTTTAATTTTGTTTTTAGAGAGGGAGACTTTCCCTATCACTCAGGCTGGAGTGCAATGGCATGATCGTAGCTCACTGTAACCTTAGACTCCTAGGCTCAAGCAATCCCCCCTCGGCTTCCTGAATAGCTAAGACTACAGATGTGTTCCACCACACCTGGTTAATTATTTTTCATTATTTTTTGTAGAGGTGGGTTCTCCCTATGTTGCTTTATTTTATAAAAGAATACAACAGCTTAAGATCCCAGATGTACAGGCTGAATCAAACACTGTATTTGGGGAACAGTGACCCTGAACTCTAATCAATGAAAATACTAGTTTCAGGGTCATAGCTAGGTTTCAATGTCATCTTTGCTCCATGAGAGCTTTGTGGCATGAAGCAAGTTGTTTAACTTATTTGGGTCTCAATTTCTTCATCTGCAAGATTTCAGAATTATAGGACACATCCTTTGTGTTTATTGGAAGGAGAATAAAAGGAAGAGTGGATATAAGACACTTTAGCACAAAAACTAAGGAAGCTGTAGCTAGCATAACATGAACAGACACGCATGCGGTGTTCTGGAAGGGGCTGCAGCCATCATCTACCCTTCAGCACTGTTTCTTGCCTCCCCACTGTCCTGCTTTGATTTTACTTTGGTGCTTGGAATTGTATGCGGGAGCTTCAATCACCACTCTTTTCTGCTAGTATCACTAAAGCCTGGAGGACCTCAGAGAGCATCAATTTTACATCTTTTTGAAACTCTAGCTTCATTTAAAAACAATCAAAAACCAAGAGAATTCACATAAATATGTAAACTGCAAACCCCCAGTCTGTCTGTCTACAGTGTAACGATGGGAACAGATCGATAAATCTTAATTGTGTTGCCGCGTTCCCTGGGCTCCAAGAACACAGTTCACAAATGGAAAGCTGGAAATGTTACCTCTGCTCCTTTTCCCCCAATATCTCACTTTACTTCTTTGAAAAGATTACATCTAATTTTGAGGCATAAATAACCTGGACAGGACCTAAAATGCATTTTATAGTACAGTAGTGAAAAAATAATGAACTTAGTTCAGCCCCAGTTCACCTAAGGCTTACTGCATGCATTATGTTAAGTATCATATTTATGGCATAACTATAATAGCTCCTAGAATCTGGGTGAGAGGTATGAGTACTTAAGAGGAACTCAATTCAATATGAAGGTGAAGACATAAAAATTCAATGGCATTTGCTTTGTAAATCACATTTTCGATATGTATATTTAAAACTGGGAGTTTTACCTTCTTAGTAAACAATTACTTCTATTAATATTATCATGAATGATAACTTGTTATTGATTCCCTATATATATGTCCAGAGAAAGATGTTCTCGCTTTCTGATATAGAAGCCTGAGGTCTCATCAAATAATAATGTATAATATCAAATTGAATTAAGGCTCTCAATAGACTATATTTTCCAGACATGTTGGCTCATGCCTATAATCCCAGCACTGTGGGAGGCTGAAGCAGGAGAATAACTTAAGGCCAGGAGTTCAAGACCAACCTGGGCAATATGAGGACATTCTGTCTCTACAAAAATGAAAAATAATAACAATAAAATAAAAATTTATATAAAAAAAGACTGCATTTTTTTTCACATTATAAACTCAGGCATAGTATGCCAATATTTTCTGTTTTATCACCTGCTGTGTCAGCACACATATATGTCATTTCCAGGAGCTAAAGAAGGAAATATAAACACAATTAAGCAGAAATGAGGAATAGTAAATTATGCAAATAACAAGAAACTTAGTATATACATACTTTTCTTTATATAGCCATTTAATTCAGACTAAAATGCCTTCAGTAGAGGCCTTATATGATGTAGAAAAATGTCCTACTCCGTCCAAGATTTGTATTTCAATATCTCAACATTAATACTATTTCAATCTCTCTTTTCATATAAGTAACACTTATGTTAAAGAATAATTATGTGAAAGTTGGTGAAAACTAACATTTAAATAAAGTAATGAATCCTCAGCTGTATTTTGAAATAAACGCCCTGGTAACTCAGAAATTGTATATAACATCTTTGACCAATATATTAGTCCATTTCTCACATTGTTATAAAGAAATACCTACAACTGGGTAATTTATAAGAAAAGAGGTTTCATTGGCTCACAGTCCTGTAGGCTGTATGGGAAGCATAATGGCATCTGCTTCTGGGAAGGCCTCAGGAAGCTTCCAATTATAGTGGAAGGTGAAGGAGGAGCAGGCATATCATACGGGTATAAAGCAGGAACAAGAGTGTGAGGAGGGAAGTGCTATACACTTTTAAATGAGCAGTTCTCATGAAAACTCACTCATTATTGTGAGGACAGTACCAGGTGTGATGGTGCTAAACCATTTATGATAAATCTTCCCTTATGATCCAATGACATGACCTCTCACCAATCCCCACTTCCAACATTGGAGATTACATTCAATATGAGATTTGCTTGGGGACACACATCCAAACTATATCAACCAGTTAAACATTTTACTACCGAAACATACATTTAAAATGCATGGGAGTACTGTAATTCTTTTTATACTGTTGGGTATTCCACAAGATAAGTACACGTTGAGCACTAATTTAATTCAGTAAACATTAATTGATAATGCACTATGTACCAGTTCCAAGGAAGACACTAATGAATCAGTACATACTGCACATCCAAGAAGGAAACAGAAAGAGAGCTATATAGCCTAAGGTGAAAATTAGCATGGGAAAATATACTTAGTTTCAAATATTCTGGGTTCCCAGAAACATTTTAAATCTTATAGAAACATATAATAAGATAATGGTTTTATTGCAGTTTTCTAATCTAGTGGATAAAATAAGACATATTGTTAAAAAAAATCAGCCAACAGGGCAAGACAGTATACGCAAAATGAATGTCATACTAATAAGATAAGTTCATGGTTAAATGCAGAAAATGAAGTAAAAATTTGGCCCAGCATAGAAATAATAAACTCTAAGATTTTTAATAAAGCCACATACTTAATATTTCACTTAAACATTTAGGGGAATATAATTTCAAAAAGTTATATGATTGCCTTTATACAAGTAGCCATATCCAGTGGGAAAATTCCTTTCTCTTGTAAAATCACATCTTTTTTTTTCCTCCCAAATGGATCACAGGTAATTTTCAGAGTGTTTTCTAAAACCCCCTGACAAAGTTATCAAACCAGACAAATTACATTTCCTCGATGTTTGCTATTAACAGATTGTGCAGTAATAGGATCACAGCCTCCTTATTTTCCAGACATGAAAAACATTCTTGCAAGCTGGATTAAAAATCCAGATAAAATAAAAACACTAATAATATCTTCTGTATCACATTACTTTCCATGATGTTATATTGGTTATCTAGCCTGAATGACAGCAAGCACAGATGAAATACACTTAAAATGAGTAACACGTGTGGGATGTTTATCTCATGCAAAGTGGACCAGAAGCACTGGAGTTTATTGCTATGACTTCAATAGAGAATTCTTTACATAATGTTACATGAAGTGGCCGTGCTAGAATATACAGTAATTGGAAGAAAGATACATGGAAAAATAAACTCTCCTGATGTTATATATTAGATTCCACAGTGGTCTCAGGGCATGTCTGAAGATCTTAATTCATTTAGTGTGCAGGAGCAATCTTTCTCTCAGGCTTATGTCTTCTCAATGTACAAAAGACTGCACTACAGGCTCACATTAAAAAGGAGCCTTGTAAAATGTTTCTTACAAAAATAAATAAACTGAGTATCCAGATATGTAAGAGCTTAATTCTCAAGATATGGCATGTTTAAGATTCACATTCTTTGGGCTTTCAGTTTGAAACGGAGAAGAAAACACTCTTTATGGTTCAGATTTCTGGATACATAACCAATGAGCAGTGCCTTAAGACATCTCTTTGCCTGGTAAGCACTTGCTTTAGAACTAGTGCAAGGCCTCAAGACCACTTGAAATATCAGCCATTCAAATTAAACATAATTTCCAGGTATTTAAAATGGCACATATATGAGGCCACACTTCATATTTTCAGGTTATGTGTTTTCTGCTACTTTCTCCATTCTAACTTGAGAGTGGTGTTTCCATGGCATCAGAAAAAGCACAAGAACACAAAAATGACATTTCAGGTGGATTGAAGTTTGTTCTGGCATATCAAGATTTGTTCACTCCAACTCTTAATTTTCCTGAGTGGATAAAACTAATGCTGTTATTAAACTGGTCTAGACTGTAATCTGAATTGTAAAGAAAATAGATTCAGATTTCTTTCTCAGGGCTTAAACTTTGGTTTCTATATTTATGGCTTATAGAGTCTCTCTTTTAATTTGCTGATAAATAGACCACTTGGGAAGTTTCTGTTAGAGAGGCAGACAAAAGTGCAGGTGAAAAGGAGAATGCATTATTTGATATTTATACCTTTATCTGGCCCTGCACAAAACCAAGAGGCAAACACTATCTGGTCTCCATCTATCACTCATCCACCAGACATCACTCAGTCTCTTTTTCTTACCATGTCTCCCAAGGTGAAACAGCCCTTCTCACTTGTCTCCTCTCTCTTTCCTCTTTACACCTAGAGTCAAGTAATATAAACTTGACTTAGTCATTCAAGATATATTTTGAAGACAGAGAACTTTTAAGCTCTTGGCTTCTGCAATTATGCCCTGTAGGCCATAATCAAGTTGTAAAATTAATTACATTAATGTAATTCATTAGAACCCAATTAAAGAATAATTTACTTTATCTGGATAAACTGCATTTCAGATTGTATTTCTGGGTTAGGAATTTTAGAAAGATAAAAATTTCTGAAGGATACAAAACCTCACAGAATATGTGGCACTTGTCAATATTATTATACAGACGGAGACCCTTATATTTTTAAAGCTACAGATTTTACACATCAGTGACTTGATCAAAATATGGATTCAGTCTGGCAGTTTATCTTCAGGATAAAAGTGGCCAGCCTGATATGTTTGTAAAGGTCATGTGGTGTGTTTTAATATCTGTCATACATATGTAGAGCATGTTCTCAAGTTTACACTTGCCCTTTAACTCCCAGTACAGGAAATCTGCTGCTAGCAAAGACTTGTAAAATGTTTATGACATTTAAGTCATGCACAAGATTTCTTATTCAGGAAGAGTGAGCTGTAAAATTTGCATATGGTGTCCAACGTTTGGACCCAGAGTCCCATATTTGGCCTTCTAAAATCTTGCTTATACAGTTGTTTCATCTCCTAGCCATTTGATTATATCTTGTTACCAAATAGCACATTAGTTGGATGATCATCGTTCTCTGTTATTGAATAAGTAAATTATAGATTATATCAACATCCCATCTTGTTCAAGTCGACCTTGTCGTTAAGTTGTACAGAGGACTTCTTACTGTGCAACATGACAGGTATGAACTCGTAATGCTTAACACTGCAAACTTAGCTTCCTGAAGAAACTATATACAAATATTAAGGGGACAAGACCATATAGGGTTTGTGCAGAAAGACATCACACATGTAATTCACAAAGATGCAAATGTTGGTTCCTTGTTATCACTGGTATTTGTGAATCATGTTTATATGTATTTATAACCAAGTATATATTTACTATATCAACAAACACACGAACATGCACCTAACAAACATATTCATCTGAAGGGTAATTTTTGAACCCTTCCAGATTTGAACAAGCATATTAGATGTTTTGCAAAAATCAGTGAAACACACACACGACCTTCAGAAATGGGACCCGGGAAGGAACATCAATAATTCATTTGGAATCAAAAAATGTGATAATAAAAAATGTGATAATAAAAAATGTAACACAAATGTTATAGGAGCTCAGATGTAGGGTAAACGAGGTGACAAGGAAATCGGCTCTGCTGAATTTTCTGAGAAAAAAATTGTCCCCTATCAATGTGGTTATGACTATGATAGAGAAGAAAAAATCAGGGGAAGCAGAGTGAAAGGGAAGAATGAGTCACCCAAATTGGAGCCAGCTGGAGGAGTGGTTTCTTGTATACTGGCTTGGCCACCAACCAATGAGTCTATCTCTCTCCCTCCCCATGTCACCTGGGCTGGCTGGGTCCACTGTTCTTGTGGGTAGAATCTGGGTAACGACATTGGTCTATCTTCAAGTCTTTCATGTTAGAAAACTAGAGCTTTTTTTTTTTTTTCAATATCATCTGGAATAAGGTTGAAGTTTTAAGTCTTTCTGGATTTCATTTGATTATATAGAAATCACAATCAAAAGCAAATAGATTTTGACTTTTCTGCTGGTAGTCATGATAATGGCAGGCAGACTGGAAAGATAAAAAAGATAAAACGAGCACAAGAAGACCTTCAATTGCACTATCAATTGCACCTCAACAATTGCACTATCCAATAGCCATGCACGTATTTGAATATGCAGTGCAACCATAACAGAGAAATAGCAAGGAAGTGCACAATGAATTTCCAAAGAAGTGTCTGAAATAATGCTGTGAGTTGAGGAGCAGATGCCTGAGCCTTAAGGCTTGTGGGATTCTTACAAGAGGATCAAAATAGAACTTAAAAGCTTTGGATAAGTAGAGATGTTGGAGTAGCTTAGGCACTGGAGAGAGTCGGCCAGGATCCAACCTTCCATGACCTTACTGCGCCTCAGTTGTTTCATCTGAATTTTGGGGAATATAATAGTGGCTACCTCAAAGGATTTAAGGAGTCAGTAGACACACAGAAATGCCAATGGTGCTTGATACAAATAAATACATTTTGTTATTGTAATTCAGGTTTTAGGAAAACTTATGAGTGAAGGATACACTAGGTATTGAGGCAGAAACAAGATTCAAAATATTTTGGAAACCAAGACTAGTTTCACTGGAATTGAGATGTTGAGAAAAAAGTATAAAACAATCACTTTTCCTGGGATTGGGAGAGCCAGATATACTTGGAAAAGTTTGTCAAATTCCTACATTCCTCTCTTATCTCTCCTCCAAACTCAACACATATTTGAAACACACATTTACTTAAAAATAGCCGCTTTGTTGTAATTGATGGACGCGTGGAACTGTTAATGTATTCCTCATATGCACTGGGGAAGAATAAAGAGTTGAGAAAAAAATCCCATGTTCGGAAAATACTCAGTAAGCACAAAGGGTAGTTCTGGTACTGTGTGCTATTGTTGGCATAAAGGAAAAATACATTCATAGGGAAACACAATTTTATTTGAGAGACATAATTATCTAATCAGTGAAAGGTTGTATTCCAATTTTATAATTCCCTTCAAGCCAGCACTGGGTCTGCCATATAGCAATCATCCAGAAAAAAATTTATTAGCTCCTTCCCTGGATTCAACCCCTTCATTTGAATTCCAAGCATTCATGAACATCAAGTTGAGTAGGCTTCCCTAAATTCACTAAAGTAGTGGAGAATTATGGTGGGCTAGATCTGTAAGCTCCTAACTGAGCATGAGGAGTTCTATTTGCAATCAGGCTTCTAAGTTTCTATGAGTGCTACAGGAAGGATATTTGGGGAAATGTATAACTGGATATTCACACTGACTTTTGCAAGAAGAAAGGGCAAGAGACATACTTCCCCACCAGAATCTGTGCGTGTATATAGGTCAGAACACGCACATACTGGCAAGGAATGCAATACAGGGTGACAGTTGCTTGGATGGCCAATTCTTCCAGATTGGATGTTTACAAAAGGGGTCTCTTTCAGTTACTAAGATTTGCTCTAACTCGAAGACTGGTCTGTTCAAAATTAGCCTGCATCTGTGTTCTTCTGGGATGTGAGTTTCAGAATGCCTCTAAGCAATGTTTTTTTTTGTTTTGTTTTTTGTTGTTTTTTTTTAACTTTGATCCTATTGACATTTTGGGCCAGATAATTCTTTGTTGTGGAAGCTGTCCTGTGCACTGTAGGATGTTTGGCAGCATCCTGGTCTCTACTCACTAGATACCAGTAAAACTCACTTAGTTGTGACAGCCAAAAATGTCTTTAGACGTTGCCAAATGTTCTCCAGGACACAATACAGCCTCTGCATCCTCAGTGCTCCCGAACCACTTCTCTGGGTTGATGAGCTTTGCGCATTTACCTTTCAGTGACCAAGTGAAAGTGGTTAAGCCAAAATCGGTTTCTTCAGGAGGGTGTTTGGGGAGAAGATGACAATTACAGCATGTGCCATTAATGATACGCATCAGGTATGTTCAAGATGATGACAAGAAGGATATGTGCCTAGGTACAGTTTAGTATTGGAAATGAATTAATTGGGTCACTAGCAAAAGGGTGAGAGTGGGCCATATTAGCATGTTCTTTCCCAATGAAGTTAGAACCCAAGCTTTTTGGATACAAGTGAAACTGAATCCTTGGTTGGATCCAACCAACTAGATGGTTGATTCAGAAAATTACGTGTAATAGATGCACAATCTGCTTCAGTGAATCCCAACTTTGCCTTCCATCTAACACTTTACCTAAAGGTCTCTGCTTTGTGCAGGTCCATTTGCTTAATGGCCCATTGGGCAGTGGGTAGTTGCCAGCAGACTGTAAAATATGAGTTGAGTCTATCAGATTTCCTCTGTGTTGAGTATAAATTATAAGGATAAACTGAATTTGGTAGCTAGAAATTGACAGTGTGGAGCAGACAAGTATAATAGTTGAGTCAACCTAATGGTAAATTCCCAAAATGAAAAATTCTATGGACTGATCTAGTAAATGTCCTGTCCTTTCTGACTTTCCAAAGCCAAGTTGTCTGGCCTCTCCTGTTATATCTGCTGGTAGCCTTACAATAATCTCTGTTACTTGCATTAAATTGAGTGTGTCTGTTCTTTGTAGAAAAATGTGCCTATTTGAAACACTAGAGTTTTATCAACTTCATGGAAAATATGAGTAAGATATTGGGAAGGAAAGCTCACAAACAAAACTTGTTTCTTTTATATTGTCACTGATGTCAGTATGAGCGTAAAGGTGTTACTCACTGTTCTATTACCTCCATTACTTTACAAACTGTCAGTGTTTATGGTAAAAAGACAAGTATGACATATATTTGTCAAAGGCACTTATTTAGTGGTGACTGTAAAGCATAAGTATAGCATTAATTTTTGTATTTGTGTTGCCTTAGTAAATTGAGTTTGAAATAAATGCTAGATTATGTAAGTACACTGCAGTGAAAAGTTATTGCCAAGTATTGCTTTTATTTCACTTGAAATAGTCTTCCACCATGACTTAACAAATTAAATTAGGCATAGCAATGTGAGGTAGAAACTGCATTTTATAGGATTGTCAATACCAAAAGCCGGTGCCTAAGTGATACATTGGTGGCCACCTTGTTTGTTATGCCAAATACGTCACTGTCTTTTCCATACTGGTTTCCCTGAACTGTTTAATGAGCTGGAATTTAAAAATATCCTTTTTCATGAGTGTGTGAATGGTGTGATGTATTCCTCAGGTGGGGGCTTGGATTGGAAATGTTCTCTAGTCCTGGGAAAGGCTGGGTTTAAGGAAGATCTTTGCAAATGCCAATGGGTTCCCTTTCCTCTCTGAAGGGAAAACATGCTGCTATTGCAGATTGATTTATCAGGATTGCAGTGCCGCATCCAGAGGTGACTCACAGGCTGGGACAATACAGATAGTCCTCCTGAAAAATAAATGTGGTCATATTATTGCCAGTGTTTCATATTTGAAAAACAACCAAAAAAAAAACTACAATGGGAAAAAAATATAAAGCTGTGCATGCCAGAAATAAAATAAAATAATCAAAAGAGGAACCCAGTGTGTTCACAGGCTTAAAGGTGACAATCAGTCTATTTTCCTTAATTTAAAGATATTAATTAATCAGGACAAATAGGCATATTGATATGATTTGGAATTTCTTTCGTGGCATGTACCTTAATATAGGAATAATCAATGCCTTTTATAATGAGTACTGTGTAAATCCTCCCCTATTAAGAATTGTTAGGAGAGAGGTGAGAAAATATCCTCTGATGATACTTCCCTTAAAATTTGTCTGCCCATTTAAGCTGACAATAAATGTTATTAAGAGAGAGGCCTAATATGACAATAAGGTAATATACTATGTTATTTTTTAATGATACTGTGGAATACTGCTTTGATTGATGAAAAAATGAACAGAGATAAAAAGAACCACAGCTACCATTTATAAGTCCTTTCTTGGTACTTCTATGTAGACTGCCATAGGAGGGAAGAAAATGTCCTTAAGGCTGGGCATGGTGGCTCACGCCTGTAATCTTTGGGAGGCCGAGGGGGGGGTAGATCACTAAGTCAGGAGTTTGAGACCAGTCTGGCCAAAATGGTGAAACCCCATCTCTACTAAAAATACAAAAATTAGCTGGGTGTGGTGGCACTCGCCTGTAATCCCAGCTATTCGGGAGGCTGAGGCAGGAGAATCACTTGAACCTGGGAGATGATGCTGCAGTGAGCCGAGATCATGACACTGCACTCCAGCCTGGGTGACAGAGTGAGACTCTGTCTCAAAAGAAAAAAAAAAAAAGAAAATGTCCTTAAGCGCTAAACCTACAATATGGATCAGAGTTCCCTAAAGTGGATTATACACATCCCAGGGAACTTCCTAGCTGATCACAGAGATTGAAGAATTCAGTATTGACATTTCTACTTGTATTTACCTGATCATATTCTTTTAACATTTTTAATTTTTGTTTTTGTATACCTTATAATACATTGTAATGTGTATAATATATTGACACTAATATTTGTATAGGATTTAACTATGCAGTCATGGACCACATGATGCATATAATATCATACTTTTAGTGTACATTTTCTATGTTTACATACACAAATACTCACCATTGTGTTACCATTGCCTATAGCATCCAGTACAGTAACATGGTGTAGAGATTGTAGCCTAGGAGCAATAGGCTATACAATATCACCCAGGTATGTAGTAGGTGACACCATCTGCATTTGTGTAAGTACACTCTGATGTTCACGCAATGATAAAATAGCTTCATGATGTGATTCTCAGGATGTATTTCCACATTGCCGTGTGTGTATAAAATATACATTAGCAGAGTTTTACTGAAAAGGAAGTGATAAAAATAATATTGGGAAACACTGAAATATTTTGTCTTTGTTTTTTGGGTCTCAATAGCCTTTATTTCTATGTAACTGCCTAGCCATTTAATTTAGAAGAAATTCGACAACACTTAAGGAGAAATGTGTCTTTGCAGAGTGAGGTGGGTGTTTTGTTTGTTTTCAAACATTCAAATGTGTGAACTGAACTTCTCCTGAACTCCAGGCCTATTGAGAGCCTGGAAGTCCTTTCGTTTCTGTCCATGGCTTCAGATAGAAGCAGATATTTTATTTAGACAATGTTGTACCATCCTCCAAATGAGATTTCTTTAGATTCTTCAGTTTTCTACTGCAGAAAACAAGATATTTATTTTATATTTTGGCTAGTATTCACATGCTACATTTTATATTTTGGCTAGTATTCACATGCTACAAACCAACAAAAGCATTTCATCTTCTTCTCCACTTAGCATAGTTTTAGAACAAGGCTCTTATCTCCTTTTGACAAATCTTTACATAAATTCCCTCTGTTGTCTTAAGTCAAAATACTCAAGTGTTCTATACAACAGCTGCTTTCCAGAACCCTCAGGAAGGGGTCCTTGTGGACAGAAAAGCTTTATAGTCAGGCTAACCATTCGTATATAGAAATGTAATTTGTTAGTGGAACTCTCTGTCATCTAAATATATGTCTTTATCTTATAAACATAGTAATATTAGGTTGGTGCAAAGATAATTGCGGTTTTTGCCATTACTTTTAATGGCAAACACAAAACAACACAATAGTTTTTGTGTGACAGTGACTTGCCCTTAACAGCCACAACTATTTGTTGTGGTCATTGTTTTTCTTGTTATGAAAGGAGAATGTACTGAACTTGTCCAGCTAAGAGGTTTCTCAAGACCACAAAGAGATATGTACACAGATGATACACACTGTTGGGTCTTTTCCTGGAGGACACATAGAACTCTGTGTGTCAACCTTCCATCCAGCCAGTTCATCCCATGAGATTCTTGTACTCTGATGGATAGCCCAGTCCAGCATCTGTACAATGACCCTAGACAGCGTATCTTCCACCTTGATAGGCCACAGGAGTTTTGGTGCTTTTTTACATTAAGCAGTGTCTAATAATCTACCTTCTATCATTATTGACCATGACAATCTATTTCCACTGGAGCAGAATGGCTTGGGTGTATGTAGCAGCATTTGATCTGTCTAGAGCACTATTATGAACTGACTTATGTCTCCTAAAATTTATATATCGAATCCCTAACTCCCAGTACCGTAAAATGTAAATGTATTTAGACATAGGGTTTTTCAAGAGGTAGTAAATGTTAAATGAGTTTGTTAGAGTGGACCCTAATCCAATCTGACTGGCATCCTTATAAGAAGAGGACACAGACAGGCATAGAGGGAAGACCATGTGAAGACACAGAGAGAAGGCAGTCATCTATAAGCCAAGGACAGGGGCCTCAGAATGACATCAACCCTGCTGACACCTTGATCACTTCCAGCCTCTTGAATTGTGAGAAAATAAATTTCTGTTGTTTAAAACACCCAATGTGTGATACTTTTTATGGCAGCCTTTACTGACTAATTTAAGCACTTTTATTGAACAGAGTTTGAACCAGCCACTTCAGATCATGTAAATTGTTTCTGTGCAAAAAATAGCAGGAAAATGAACTATATGCCTTCGCTCAGAAATAACTATTAATACTTTAATATTATATTTTAGTATTTTTCCTGTTATTAAATACTCTTAGTAAAAAGCATTGCTAAAGCTGTAAATAATCCCTTCATGGGTTTTCAAGTAGATACCTGATATTAAACATTCTGACTAAACCTTTATTTATTTATTATGTTACTAGTATAACTTTAGCTGTAACAAACAATTTGTCATATAAATTCTTACCCAAGTTTTTTTTTATGTATTTAGAATGGATTCCAAAGCAAATATTTACTGGGACAAGCTATATGAACTAAGGTTATAGAAGTTAACAGTTTTATGATTGTTTTCCAAGAGATTTGTAGCAATTTCTGCTTACATAGGCAGTTGAAGATGATACTTGCCACAATCATAAAAAAATAAAATTGTATGCATTTTCTTAAAATATATCTATTTATGAGTAAAAAAACAGCATTTTTTTGTGTGTGTGGAGTCTCACTCTGTCACCCAGGCTGGAGTGCCGTGGTGCAATCTCAGCTCACTGCAACCTCCACCTCCCAGGTTCATGTGATTCTCCTGCCTCAGCCTCCTGAGTAGCTGATATTACAGGTGCGCACCACCACGTCTGGCTAATTTTTGCATTTTTAGTAGAGACGGGTTTTCACCGTGTTGGTCAAGCTAGTCTCGAACTCTTGACCTCATGATCTGCCCACCTCGGCCTCCCAAAGTGCTGGGATTACAGGCTTGAGTCACCGCGCCTGGCCAAAAAACAGCATTTTATTTTTTAATAGTAAGAGCAAACAGTTTTACTTTTTAAAATTACTCAAATATTTTCTTTTGTGAATCATCTTGCCTTGTCTTTTGTCAATTTTCCAATTATACTTTTTGCACTTTTTCACGTAAATCATGTTATAACCTGAAAGTTATTCCAGTTTTATTTTTTCCAATAATATTTCCTTTTTCTTATCATATTGTAGTGGCTAGAACTTTTACAATAATATAGAAAAATGATAATGATATCAGTCACCCTTATTTTACTCATTACAATTTAGTTAATATCTCAGTCACAGCATCTTATAAATTTCTGTTGATGAAGCATTAGTGAATCACAAATTTGTAGTTTATGATTTTTTTTAATTTTTAGATAATTGTAGATTCAAATGCAGTTGTAAAAAACAATACAGAGATTTCTCATACCCTTCACCAAGTTTCCCCAGGGATAACATGTTGCATAACTATAGCACAATATCACAACTAATACATTGATACCATCCACCAACTTTATATGATTCGTTTAAAAAGGGAACACTATACAATGTAACAGAATAGAAACTAATAAAGATGCATTGGATATGACCAGAATAAATATTTCTGCACCAGGCACGGTGGCTCATGCCTGCAATGTCAGCACTTTGGGAGGCCGATGCGGGTGGATCACTTGAGTCTAGGAGCTCAAGACCAGCCTGGGCAACCTTGCAAAAACCTGTCTTCACAGAAAAATACAAAAATTAGCTGGGCATGGTGGCATGCACATGTAGTCTCAGCTACTAGGGAGACTGAGGTAGGAGGATCCCTTGAATCTGGGAAGTCAAGGCTGCAGTGGGCCAAGATTGCCACTGCACTGCAACCTGGATGAGACAGTGAGATCCTGTCTCAAAAAAAACTTACTTCTGAAATTTGATTCAGTTATATGTGCGTGTTGTATCTGTGATTAAGATACTATGCCACACTCCCCCCATTAATGACGATGTTGCCTACTTACCAGTTTAATAGAGACATTTTTTATCATATTGAGAAATTACAGAAAAATAAGGGCTGAACTAAAATGTAGCAGATTTATATATAGAAACTTAGATATGTTTAAGTGATTAAACATATTAAGCAATTTGGAGTTTTAAAAAAAGTCTCATCAAAAGCTATTGATTATTAAATCACTGTCAACCACAAGCAGGTTGTTTATAGTCTGGTACAGGGATCTGGTCTACTCACCATTTTTATCAGTGAATTTAATGAAAATTCAGAAGGAAAAATATCATATTTTATTTAAATTATAACAGGCAGGCACCAAATTAATGGCTATGCTATAATTCATTAGACAAAATGTAACAGTAAAATTTAGTCTGGAATCCAGTTTCAAAATTAACTAAACATTGTCGCATGGTAATGAAAGTAATGGAACGGAAATCAGTTCCTCCTCCTCCACAAAAAAAAAAAAAAAAAAAAAAAAATGGGGGGGTATTGGGGACTTGGGGAATTCCGTGTTTTCTTTAAGTACCAGTTCCCTGTGGGTCTTCTCCACAAAGAAAAAACACGATCAGAATTGTCTAAGATCTAGAATTCAAATAATTTAAGTAACAGTTGTAGGAAGTTTATTTGTTTGGCCAAAAGAAGAGAGTTAAATTGTAGGTAGGATTTTATATTGCAAAGCTGGGTCTGTGAATATGAAGAAATTCTGGAAAGGGAACTTAGGAACAAAGGAGGAAACTACTGGGAATTTTAATGAAAGAGTTATTTGCTTGCAGGCAGTATAGACAGATGCTGGTTGACTTAAGAAAACAGCATGGATTGGAAAGGTATCAAGAGCCACAAAATTTGAAGTGAAGGCTGGTGACTTTGATTTAGCAAAGGGCTGGATTCTAGGGAACCTGGGGTCCAGCGGTAGAGACTGCAGGAAAAATCTGGTGAGCACACACCAATCTGATTAGCACACCAGCACTAATGTGACTCTAAACCCCTCCAAAATGGTACATTTTATTATTTTATTTTTGTTTTACTCCTCACAAGATTTAATGTCCTGGGAGAGAGAGTCCTATGGTCATGACACATGCCTGTCTCTTGAGCAGGGAGAGGAAGCACCTGGTAAACAAGACCTACTGTAACCTCTGACGTGGGAGCGAAGAGCCTTGGCACACCATTGCACCAAGACTGCAGAGAACAACTGAAGAGAAAAATCATTCTGTATTAGAAAAGGGTAATGGACATCAGAAGGTCAGAGAAACAGCAAATGTCCACCTAAAAAAGAAGACATTTCCAACATATAGATGAACTTGCCAAAATTTTACTCAAATGAGTCATCAATCTTGTGTCAAAGACATTTAGTTCAATTGAACACAGAGTAGGTTGCATGTATATGCTGTGATCACACTTACATGGTATATGTCAAGGCTTCCTGGAGTGAGAGGGGGACTCTATGACTGAATGACCTCTAGAATTAGTACCAAATCAAGCTTTCATGATTAATAGAGGACAGCAATGAAACATCTAACTTGCGCAGTAGTTACACTATTTTTTCTTGATAACATATTGGAAAATAATTTCTCCTTTGAGCCTGAGATCATGTTTTCACAATTGTGCTGTATGAGGACTCCAAAGATGCTGCATAATGAAACAGAAAAAAACTGGAATAATCACTTTAGAGTCGACTTAAAAGATTTCTTTGTGCTTGTATCTAAACCTCTGATTTCCAGCACTAGCTATGCAATCACATTGATATTCCAACTTTTTAAAGGATATTTTTAAAAAGGAAAAACTTAATTTATAAAAATAAAAACTTGCTTAAATAGCCTGATCAGAATATCTAAGCAAGAGGTGTTCCAACTTTAAGGAAATGACTTAAAATATCCATATGATGTTTCTGTTTCCTAAAATGGGAGAAGTCCACATATCTCATAGAACAGGTTTACAGAACATGTTTACTGCTTTCCATATAATTTCAACTGCATCTGCATGCCATACTTAAGGAAAGCAAGGCTTCATCATTTCTTTCTATTCGCTGGGTGCTTGTGGATTTTGAGATGTGCATTTTGCATAAATAAATCAAGGAGAAAGTGGTATCTAGAGTAGAATACATTATGCATAAATTTTCTATGACCATCACTTGGTCAAAAACAATTATTTCAGCAGAGATACATCACAAGCAAGTGTGTGTGTGTGTGTGTGTGTGTGTGTGTTCACTCCAGACAAAAAGTGTCTAAAACATTGTTTATTCTTTGTTTCTGGTTTAATAAGGCCACTGGTTGGATTTTTTGGTGGGGGCGCTGGTATTAAAGTCAATAATTCCACTTTAGACAGTGCATCATGAAAACTTTGTAATCAATTCTAAACGATCAGCCCCAAGGCACCCATAGTGGATATTCTTTAATACTACAGATGGCAAAACAGCCTGTGGAAACATGTCTGGTGGGCATTCTGTGAAAGCTGTTTCTGTCAAAATGACTCCAACGTGACGTGTAGGACAACTGCAGCATGGAGAGTTTCTGTGAAAACTTCTCACATTTATGTCTCCTTTTTGCTCTCTTAACTGATAATTTTGTAGATTGAGTAGACAATGCATATTTTTCTAGCTCAAGGGGGAATGGTCAAGGATAACTCGCATTAACAATGAAATTTGATTATAATTCAAAGGACTCAAAATGGCAGGAATTTGCTTAACAGAATCTAACAAATTCAGAGAGAAGTTTTTGTTTTGTGTTTCCAAAAAATCAGTTCCAAATATATAAATAATCTCTGTGCATGTCACTCTTGAAGATATTTGGCAAGTGTCACATGGGGTTAATTAAATCAACATACTTAGAAACCATGACAGTAATACTCCTTGTTCTAAAATCTAGATTTCTCTTTAATGGTTATTAACTTTTATGAGCTCAAAACAAAACCACCACCACAAGATAGGTTAATATAGATAGCTCTGAATTCTTTAAAGTGATCAGTGCTCAAGAATTCTGATTCTCTGTTTTGGACATCATGGACCAATTCAATCTCATCACATATGATAAGAGGAGCTGTGGTTTATGGTGCAAGAATCCAAGCTATAGGCAGGAGCCACCCTGGATCTGCAATAGATTAGCCCTGTTTTTGCACTGTCAGCTCTTTTCAACTTAGTAAAAGACACACAAAAGTAAGTACTATGTCTTATTAATTTCTGAATCTAGAGTTCCTAGCACAATGTTTGGCACAAAATTCTTGCTTAAAAGTATAATGGATCCTAGAATTAAAGTTATTCTCAATTAAAGGCATGCATTTTACATCCAATTTATTCTCTCCTGAAAGAGCCAATTCCGAGTATCATAGAAAACCTGAAGGTATTTATTTCCTTGTGGCTATTATGTGCTTATAAGTGGAAAATAGTTTAAAAATAGGGAATCCAGCCAGACTTAAAAGTGCTTCTGATTCTGCCCAAATAAACAGCCAGCAAGACCACACACGCTTTTCTCCCTTGTTGTAGAACTTGGCTTTAGTGTCTAAAATCAACTGTTAATAGGGTACAGTAAAATTTTATTAAGCCAATGAATGTTCATCCTAAAATAATAATTATAAAGATTTCTTATCTTTTAATGAAACTGAAGTCTCAATAAAAATATTAGATTGTGTAATATTGGTTAATCTATAGTTTTTTTAATTCTCCTGTTTTTAATTAACATTTTTTTAAAATGATAAATACTTTGTAGCACATTTTATAAAGACTGATGTTATGACTATGGTAGGTCTTACTAAGGTAAATTAATAATGTTAGCATTAGAATGTCTGTATTCTATATTTTGCATGAACAAGTCACGGAAGTTCAAGCAGGCACATGGATATGTTTCTTTCCTTCATCATGTGGTTTTCAGAAGTCCCCGAAGAGATAACAACACAGGCACAACATTTCTGATGTAAGGTATTATTATCATTATCTTTAATTATAGTGATTTACAAGACAAATAAGTATTTTCCCTGAGTTAAAATCCAGAAAATGCACAGAGATTTCTCTGATTTCTGTAACACCTGTCACATATTGCTTCAGGGTACCACCATACTTCCCTAATTTTTCTACCCCATGGGCAATCCAAGAAAAGTAGTCAATACCCACATAATCTCTTTTCCACAATAAAATAATTATTGTACTTTCAGGAGAAGCTTAAGTACAGAAAAGGAGCTTACTTTATGAAAGTAAATAAGGTATTTTAACTTGTAGGGTTTTTTTGACTGACCTGGAGGAAGTGAGAGACTAGTGGATGCTCCTGTTCAGCTGACTAGCAGGAAAGAAGCGGTTTTCAACCCACCTGAATCTTCCAGTCTCTTGAGGAGGTTTAAAGAGCAAGAATGCTGGGCCCCACCCCAGATCTAAGAACACCTGAAGTATAGATTCCAAACATTTATATAATTTAAACTCTATCAGGCTGGGTGTGGTGGCTCGCATCTGTAATCCCAGCACTTTGGGAGGCCAAGGCAGGTGGATCACTTGAGGTCAGGAGTTCGAGACCAGCTTGGCCAATATGGTGAAACCCCATCTCTACTAAAAATACAACAACAACAACAACAAAATTAACCAGGCTTGGTGGTGCGTGACTGTAGTCCCAGCTACTCGGGAGTCTGAGGCAGGAGAATTGCTTGAGCCCGGGAGGTGGAGGTTGCAGCGAGCTGAGATCCTGCTACTGCACTCCATCCTGGGCCACAGAACAAGACTCTGCCTCAAAAAATAAAAAATAAATAAATAAACTCCGTCAGAAGATTCTAATGACCAGCCAGGTTAAGATTACCACAGTTTCAACCCTGAGAAAACAACTTGAGCACTGAATTATGATGGTTATGGCTACCAGAATCTTCATTCTTATTTCAATGTAATTCAAATTCTGAAATGACATTTAATAGTCAATTAATGATTATCTCCTTAGGATAAATGTCCGAAAGGAAAATAACTGGCTTCAAGAAAATGCCAGTTTTTATCTGCCTTCAAATTTTATTAGGTTGGTGCAAAGTAATTGTTGTTTTTGCAATTACTTTTAGTGGCAAGAACAGCAATTATTTTTGCACCAACCCCAGAAGAGGGAGAAAAAGATTAGTCTTATTAAATAATAGCTCAAGAGATTCAAAGTGAGCCAGTATATGAAACCTCAAGAAGAAAGACTCACATCTGACTCCCTGTAAGCAAGAACATTGTAAGAGATCTCAGTTAGAATTGACTATGTTGAGAAATAGCATGTTCTCCATCACTGCAATTTTTTGGATGTATTCATGGGTGGATGTTGTCAAGAAGGTTCAAGTTTAGAACATGGATGTATTTTCTAATCCTCGGAGTCTTTATTAAGCCTTAGATTTCCATAGTGATTCTATTAGTCTGTTCTCACATTGTTATCAAGAAATACCAGAGAGTGGATCATTTATAAAGAGAAGAGGATTAACTGGCTCACCCTTCTGCAGGCTGTACAGGACGCATGATGCTGGCATCTGCTCAGCTTCTGGAGAGATCTCCAGAAATTTATAATCATGGCGGAAGACAAAACGGGAGCAGGCACAGTCACATGGCCAGAGCAGCAATAGCAAGGGGGAAGGGGGAAGGTACTACACTTTTTTTTTTTTTTTTTGAGATGGAGTCTTGCTCTGGTGCCCAGGTTGGACTGCCATGGAGTGATCTGGGCTCACTGCAAATTCTGCCTCCCGGATTCAAGCAATTCTCTGCCTCAGCCTCCCGAGTAGCTGGGATTACAGGCACCCGCCACCACACTCGGCTAATTTTTTGTATTTTTAGTAGAGAGGGAGTTTCACCATATTGGCCAGGATGGTCTTGAACTCCTGACCTCGTGATCCACACACCTGGGCCTCCCAAAATGTTGGGATTACAGGTGTGAGCCAATGCACCTGGCCACTACACACTTTTAAACAACTAGATCTCATGAGAACTCACTCACTCTCATGAGAACAGCACCAAGAGAATGGCGCTAAATCATTTATAAGAAAACTTCCCCCATAATCCAATCAACTCCCACTAGGCCCCACCTCCAACATTGGGGATTGCGATTTGACTTGAGATTTGGGTGGGGACACAGATCCAAACTATATCGGTTATATATTTCAAAGCTTGTTCATTTTGCTCATAACATCCATTACCCTTTCAAAATCCTGTAAGGCCATATTTTTGGAGGAGTTGTACAGAAATGGAACATTCCTAATGGTCATTTAGGAATGGAAGTCATAGAATGGAGCCCTTAAAGCCTTGAATCTGTCTTGCATTCCCCTTTGATAGAAGTAGAATCATCCAGGCTGGGCCAACACTATGAGGATGTGGGCGAGAGTAGCGGGACACTCGCCTTTGGAGCAAAATCTGTGGGACAACAAAAACTCAGTAACCAACGCCTGTTATCCCAGCACTTTGGGAGGCCGAGACGGGTGGATCATGAGGTCAGGAGATCGAGACCATCCTGGCTGACACGGTGAAACGCTGTCTCTACTAAAAATACAAAAAATTAGCCGGGCGTGTTGGCGGGTGCCTGTAGTCCCAGCTACTCGGGAGGCTGAGGCAGGAGAATGGCGTGAACCCGGGAGGCAGAGCTTGCAGTGAGCCCAGATCGCACCACTGCACTCCAGCCTGGGTGACAGAGCAAGACTATGTCTCACAAACAAACAAACAAACAAAAAAACCCCTCAGTAACCAATACTTCAATACAATATTTTACAAATCAAAAATCATGCCAAAAATTTCTGACCAAAACATCAGCATTTTTAATAAAAATAGGATCTGTGTTACTGCTTTTCTTTTTATCTTAGACTCTCATGTAGCCCAGTACCACAATATTATTGGTCCTTATCTTGATTGAGGAGTTCTTGGTCTCCCCTTACATATCACACCCAAAGCAAGTGCCTCACTCAACTCCTGATAGTGATGAATGCAGGCAAAAAAAAAAAAAAAGAGAAAAACAGAGAGTAAGCAGTTGAGCTCTGTGAATACACATTTGTGCATATATTTGTGCACACATTTTTGTGTGTGTTCAAGTAAGAGACTCAAGAAGTTAGTAACATTTTCTTCATGATTCCAGCCATTTTTCTTCTACGAATGAGCTGAGGTTGTACAGCTCATAAAATATGACTTTGACTTTTAAAATTTTCATCTTTAAAAAGGACTCTATTATGGTCACTTTTTTGGCAGTAAATCGTTACCTGTCCATGACTGGAAAGAAGGCAGTAGATATTCCTAACCACTCTATTGGGCAGCTGCATTCTGGCAATATACTTAAAGATAGCTGAGCAGCTATGGGGTTAATTAAGTCCCTTTGTATCAAACCTTCAAGTGAACGCTCTTGCATAGTGGACAGGTTGTAAAGATTCACAACCTATGAGTGGCCAAATTTTATTTTGAAAAACAAAAGTTTTAGTAAAAGACGAAATTGCTGTTGTACACTGATGATAGAAAATAAACAGTGTATACATGTTTTGCTACTTCATTAGGGGGCCACATTTATAACACATCCTTTTCCCCTTGAAATCAAAGGTTCAGAGTCTGATAATTAACTTAAGGACTAGGAGTATTATTGAGTAGGTAAAATTTCACAAGAAACAGAATTTCAAAATACGAGACACTGGCCTAAAAAGATATGTTTAGCTTACTTACTATAGAAGAAAGGCACACTGTAGGCAGTGTTAGAAGAAATAGCAACTTATGCTTGATTTTTTACAAGATTTTATTTATTAGTCTCATTAGCACTGACATCACTTTCATCTCCTGCTATGTCTGGATGGGAATTTTCTACACATTCTTTATTTCTTCCTTTACCTGCACCTTGGCCTAGGCTGAGTAGAATGTCTCTCTTTACATTCTCTTCTGTCTTTAAGAGCCTCCACTGGGATTTTTAAAAATTATTAAATGTACATATAATATTTTTTAAAGTCTCCATGTCTACCCTGGCAAAGACAGACATGGCATCCAGGAGGCACTGTAAGCTCCAGTTTCACTTTAATGCTTGTGATTTACCCTTTGCTGGGTTTCTGGGTTGAATTGACATTAAGGGAGCATAAATCTGCTCATTCATTTAATAAAAATGTATTGAGTGTCTTGTATGTAACAGGCACTGTGTGGCACAGGGATGTGGGTGTGAATGAAGCAAACTTGTCTGTATGTGGCTCTGTGAATTTCTCCCTTGCACTGCAAGGATGGTTTGGCTCTGGGTTTCCATTTTCATAGTAGAACAGGGAAATGATATTCTCATATCTGTCCTCACATAACTGTGGAGAGATGCCAATGTCAATTGAAACGTGAAAGACCTGCGTATTCTTTGGTTTAGTGTTAAAAAAAAAAAAGGTCACTACAAATTAATTTTTGAAAATGACTGTGGCTCTATTAGAATGAGATAAAGACATAGTGAAAGAGTTCTCTGCTTTTCAATCCCAACATTAAAGCTAACAAACCATGTGACTTTAAGCAAATTGCTTCACTACCATGCGCCTCCATTTATTTCTAGCTATCAAATGGGTGATGGGTCAAGAAGGATGGATTAAATTATCTCCATCATTCTTTCCATGTCTAGAATACTAAATTTTATAATGTTATCCCATTTAAGACTTATTGATTTCGTATGTTGAAAAAGTGCTGAAAATGTTTCTGGAATAGTTCATTAGCATTTGTAGGTACTCAAATGTTTGTAGAATGAACGATCATTTTGGAAGAATCTAATTTCCTCCATTAGTAGGGTAGTTTGTTTTGAACATACTGGGGATGGCAGAGTATTGCACTGAATTTCTCATTACCCTGATATTGTATGCTGTTGACATACATTCGATTGGCCCTCATGTTTGTGTTCAAGAGAAAAAATATTGATATCCATTTTAATTTTGGCTTGACATTTGAATATGTGTCTATGAATAGCTAGTTTACTTTATTTAACAAATCTTTTATTTGCTCTGGTTTGTGTGTGTGTGCCTTTTTGTTTGACTGCCAGGAGAATTTGCCAAGCTTTCCTTTGATCATCAGTCAGTCACAATATTTTTAAAGCACACTCTTCTAAACCTTCCTAGTATCCTTTCTTTTAAAAAAATCTATATTTTTGAACTGCTTTCCAATAACTCAGATGGTCATCAAAATCTCTTTTGTTTTAAATCGGCTTCTTTTGGTAGGTAGCAGGGCTTGTGTACTTGGCAAAACTATCAAACAGCAGCCTAAGATGAACACTGGTTCTGCTGTCAGGATGCCATCATTCTACTCCATCATAGCTGCTTCCTTTAATCACCTATCCCTTCAACGTCACTATCATGATTTCTAACCCATTTACCATTTGTCCTAAGAAATGAGCACTGGCAGAAAGCTGCATTTTCTTTTTCTAAATGGGAAATGGGTTTTTCTAAACAAGTTAACTATGAATAAATGGATGCTCCACTCTTTCCACCGTTTCTCACCATTCCACTGCTGCCATCCTGGACCAGGCACAACCACATCTTACCTGGACTGCTACAATAGCCTGCAACTAGGCATCCCACATCTGCCTTCTATTCTTTCAAGCTGTTCTCAGCCCCACCCCAGCAAGTGATTACTATAACCCCCAGGGCTTTGCATGGTCTGTGCTTACTCCTCCATGTGTTACCTCTATAAGTCCATTTCCTAGTTCTCTCTCCTTACTTACTCTGCTCTAATCCTACTGCCCTTTTGGTTGTTTCTCAAAACTGCTATACAAATGCCTACCTTTGGACTTTGCAGATCCCTCTGCCTGGAATGTAAAATGCAGACAGAAATAGTACCTACCTCAAAGGATTGTGGGTATAGCCTGGTTGGAGGCTTTTGCAGCAAACCAGGTAAATTGTGATTATGCTTGCTCCAGGATGGTAGCAGGGAGCAGTGAGAAGTGGTAGGAGAGAGCTAACTTTATAAAAGTCAGGTTGTAAGGATTAAATGATTAATATATATAAAGACATTAGAACAGTCCATGACATTTTATTAAGGGTTACATAAATGTTAGATATTATATTTTTAGCATTATTGTTATTATACACGTGAAAATATCCATCATACAGTTAAGTCACTGTCTTTGTCTACCTAGAAAATGCTTGATACATTATTACCTTTGGTCCTATTTTTCTTTTTTTTTTTAATTTTTTAATTTTTTTATTTTTTATTGATCATTCTTGGGTGTTTCTCGCAGAGGGGGATTTGGCAGGGTCATAGGACAATAGTGGAGGGAAGGTCAGCAGATAAACAAGTGGACAAAGGTCTCTGGTTTTCCTAGGCAGAGGACCCTGCGGCCTTCCGCAGTGTTTGTGTCCCTGGGTACTTGAGATTAGGGAGTGGTGATGACTCTTAAAGAGCATGCTGCCTTCAAGCATCTGTTTAACAAAGCATATCTTGCACCGCCCTTAATCCATTTAACCCTGAGTGGACACAGCACATGTTTCAGAGAGCACAGGGTTGGGGGTAAGGTCATAGATCAACAGGATCCCAAGGCAGAAGAATTTTTCTTAGTACAGAACAAAATGAAAAGTCTCCCATGTCTACTTCTTTCTACACAGACACAGCAACCATCCGATTTCTCAATCTTTTCCCCACCTTTCCCCCTTTCCCATTCCACAAAACCGCCATTGTCATCATGGCCCGTTCTCAATGAGCTGTTGGGTACACCTCCCAGACGGGTTGGTGGCCGGGCAGAGGGGCTCCTCACTTCCCAGAAGGGGTGGCTGGGCAGAGGCGCCCCCCACCTCCCTCCCGGATGGGGCGGCTGGCCTGGCGGTGGCTGACCCCCACCTCCCTCCCGGACGGGGTGGCTGCCGGGCAGAGGGGCTCCTCACTTCTCAGACGGGGCGGCTGCCTGGCGGAGGCGCTCCTCACTTCTCAGACGGGGCGGATCCCAGACGGGGCGGCGGGGCAGAGGCGCTCCCCACATCTCAGACGATGGGTGGCCGGGCAGAGACGCTCCTCACTTCCTAGATGGGATGGCGGCCGGGAAGAGGTGCTCCTCACTTCCCAGACTGGACAGCCAGGCAGAGGGGCTCCTCACATCCCAGAGGATGGGCGGCCAGGCAGAGACGCTCCTCACTTCCCAGAGGGGGTGGCAGCCGGGCAGAGGCTGCAATCTCAGCACTTTGGGAGGCCAAGGCAGGCTGCTGGGAGGTGGAGGTTGTAGCGAGCCGAGATCACGCCACTGCACTCCAGCCTGGGCACCATTGAGCACTGAGTGAACAAGACTCTGTCTGCAATCCCGGCTCCTCGGGAGGCCGAGGCTGGCGGATCACTCGCGGTTAGGAGCTGGAGACCAGCCCGGCCAACACAGCGAAACCCCGTCTCCACCAAAAAAAATACGAAAACCAGTCAGGTGTGGCAGCGTGCGCCTGCAATCACAGGCACTCAGGAGGCTGAGGCAGGAGAATCAGGCAGGGAGGTTGCAGTGAGCCAAGATGGCAGCAGCACAGTCCAGCTTCTGCTCGGCATCAGAGGGAGACTGTGGAAAGAGAGGGAGAGGGAGACCGTGGGGAGAGGGAGACCATGGGGAGAGGGAGAGGGAGAGGGAGAGGGGTCCTATTTTTCTTTAAATAGTTGGAAGCAGAAAAGTGAAATGATATGAAATATGGACCTTGTGTTAGCCAGTCTCCCAGGTTATCTCCAATGATTCTTCCCTCATTCACACTGCTATGACTCTCCTCCCCTCTCATTGAATAGGATTGACCTGTAACCAATAGGATATTGCAGACATGGTGAAATATGGCTTCTGAGGCTAGCTCATGATAGATATCGTGGTTCCTGCCTTGTTCTCAATGTTGTATGTTTTGGATGCTTCATGCCCTTCAAATCTCATGTTGAAGTGTAACCTCCAATGGTGGAGGTGGCCCTAGTTGGGAGGTGTTTGGGTCACAGGGCTGGATCCTTCATGAATGGCTTGGTGCTGTCCTTGCAGTAATGAATGATTTCTCACTCTGAGTGAATGTGAGATCTAGTTGTTGAAAAGAGCCCAGCACCTTCTCCCTGTGTCTCCCACTCTTGCCATGTGACATACTGGTTCCCCTTCATCTTCTACCATGACTGTAAGCTTCCTAAGGCCTCACCAGAAGCAGATGCTGACACTATGCTTTGTATAAAGCCTGCAGAACTGTAAGCCAAATAAACCTCTTTTTAAAAATAGATTACCAGCCTTTGGTATTCCTTTATAGCAATGCAAATGGACTCACACAGAAAGCAGTTTCTCTAAGGGAAGTCAGTTCTCATGGCATGGGGAAATTCAAGTATACCTATGAAGAAGTCCATGTGGTGAGTAATTAAGAATTTCTGCCAACAGCCAGCATCAACATGTCAGTCACTGGTGTGAGCCTTATTGGAATTAGACCCTCCATCCCCAGGCAAGCCTTCAAATGACAGCAGCTTCCCAGCCACCATCTTGATCATGGCGTCATAAAATACACTGAGTAAAAATAACCCAGCTAAGCCACTCCTAATTCTTAGCCCACAAAAACTGTGAGATGGTAAGTGCTTATTGTTGTCTTAAACTGTTACATTTACAGCATTTTATTATGCAATAATAGATAATGAACACAGTTCTCACAAACTAAATATATGCAGTTTAGAAAAGGACGGAAATCATTAAGCCAACCAAAAGCACCAAATTCTTGACATCATTCAAAACTAATTGGCTTGAAACTACATATGTGTTAAATTATGAAGAGAAGGAACAATACGTCAGATTATGTATAAAATCCTGGAAATATCAAATGCTGAATTGAAAACATGAGATATAATTTGGGTTTTATCTTTTTTTCTAGCATTTTGGAAATAGAAACTTTATTAGATATGGTAACTTTCTTGGAGGCAATAGAATGTGAATCTTACTAGTTTAAGCAAAAAATCATTTTACTGAGAAGTTCCTGGGGTACTTTATGGGATATAGGAATATTTGTACAATTATTTCCCTGAAGGACAAGAAGAGCTGCCTCTGGGATCTCATTGAGGAGTTCATAAGCGGTTCTTTCTGGGGAGTTGCCAAGAGCTGCACTTCTCAAACTTGATTATGCGCAGGATTCTCCTGAGGATGTTGGTAAAATGCTATTCAATTTAGTGGGTCTGGGGTGGGGCCTCTTATTCTGTAACTTTAGCCACTCCTAGGTAATACTGATGCCACTGTGTCATGGTCCTCTTACTGAAGAGCAATTTCCAACAAAGGGTTCATTGCTATATGCTATCATAGTAATCTCTACCTGACCTTCTCAGCTTCATTATGCCTGACATATATATGTAATTTCCATCTTTCCTACTGGACTATAAGCTGCATAAGGAAAGGAACATGCCTGGCTTGCTCACTGTTGGCTCCTCAGCAGCTAGCATAGTGCAAGAACTATAGTTCAAAGAAATTGTAAATTTGCTTTCAAATATTGAACACTCCTCACCTGACTCACACCATTCTCTTATTTAAAGAATTGCTGTCAACCCTGGCTGTACGTTAGAATCAACTGAAGATCCTTTATAAAGTGCCCATGATGGGGCTCTACTTCAGACCACTGAAATTAGAACCTTAGGCAGAGGGGCCTAGGCATTGGTTTATAAGCTCCTTGGGTATTTCCAATTGTAGCATAATAAAAATATGTATATTTGGTCTTTGTCCTTGGCTTCTGGCAAAGAGCTCCTAAAACCTTGGGATATTCTGATTGACAGGAGTGTTTATTTTTATTCATAACGAACACCTTTGACCATACCTGGGTTGATACTATTGAGATGACTCCTGGCAACCCCCTAGGCAGCTTTGGGATGGGGTCTGGTTGCCAGAGAAAGCAACAACCTGGTTAAAGGATTGGAACTTTCAGATCCACCCCTGACCTTGAGAGGATTCAATAGTTTGGATATTTGGCCTACTGAACATCATGTTGAAATTTTATCTCCAGTGTTGGAGGTGGGACCTAATGGGAAGTACTGCGTCATGGAGGTGGATCCCTCATGAAAGGCTTGGTGCCATTCTCACTGGAATGAATGAGTCTCACTCTATTCATTCCCATGAGAGCTAGTTGTTAAAAAGAGCCTGGCACCTCCCCCATCTCTCTCTTTCTTCCTCTCTCACCATGTGATCTCTGCACACACAGGCTCTCAATTGCTTTTTGCCACGAGTAGAAGAAGCCTGAGGTCCTCACAAGAAACAGATGCTGGTATCATGCTTCTTGTACAGCCTAAACACCCATGAGAAAAATAAACCTCTTTCCTTTATAAATTACCCAGCTCCAGGTATTCCTTTATAACAACATAAATGGACTGAGGCAGAGGAGGAAAGAGGTTTGAGATTGAATTCAATCACCAATGGCCAATGATTTAATCAATCATGCGTACGAAATAAAATTTCGACAAACACATTTAAACAAAGCGATATGGGAAGCTTCAAGGTTGGTGAACACATCAATGTGCTGAGAAGGTGATCTGCCAAGAGACGGGTATGGAGGCTCCTCACCTCTCCATCTCATACCTTGTTCTGTGTATTTCTTCCATTTGGCAGTTCCTGAGTTGTTTTCTTTATAATAAAAACGTACTTGTAAGCATCATGCTTTTCTACTTTCCTGAATTCTGTGAGTCATTCTAGTAAATTATCAAACCTAAGGAAGAGTTATGGGAACCCATCAATTTATAGTCAAGCAGACAGAAGTATGCATAGCTTGAGGACACTATTTGTGGCTGGCATCTGAAGTGAGGGCAATCTTGTGGGACTGAGCCCTTAACCTGTGGGATGCATTCTAATTCTGGGTAGTTAGTGTTAGAATTGAATTGTAAGACTTCCAGTTGGTATTGGAGAACTGTTGTTGGAAAACAGGATATAAATGTTCGACTGATAAAAGGGATGATTTTAGAGTATCACTTGGATTAAAACCCATTCCTCTTACCAGATATTCCAGATGGCTAGAGCTGGCTTCAGAAGACATGGATATTATTTATTTATTTATGAGAAAGTACTCTAATAGAGACAAAGACTTTCCTTTTAGGCCAACGATCCTCTGATACATTTATCTTTTTCACTTTACTGAAACATCCCCTGTAAGGGACTACATATCTTTCAAGATTTATTGTGAATAGCAAATGAAAATAGCAATGTAAATGTTGTTCTATTGTTCAATAACTGTTAAGTTTTATTTTCCCTTTCCTTCCAGAACTTATGATAATAAGCCAAATCAGCAAGGCTCATCAATAATGAATTGAGTTCATTGGGTTCCATCATAATTACTTGCCTATTAGATCTTAGCTAAACCTATCATGCTTCTAAGATTCAGAAAACTATTTAAAAAGTTTGTCTTTGTAAACAGGCACACTTTGTTCTATGATATGTTCCAAATGTCTACAGGAGTACTTTGTACTTCATAAGTGCTCATTATGTATTTGTTTAAAAACCAAAGTGTTTGTGTTTTAGTGAGAAGAAAAAGTATTACTAGATCTGCTCTCACGTACTTTTTGATGTAACTGATGGGAACCAAAATAGTAAAGACTAATTAAAAAGGACAAGTAAAGTTACAGCAGTTCATGGTCAGAAGAGGCTGCATGGAAGATCTAATGTTCACATGAGACTTCTTAGGAAGAGAAAAGAAGGAAGGTCTTTCAAAACTGAGAGAAGAGCATATGTTGAGATAGGAAAAGTAAAGGTCATTTTGCTCTCACACTCAACGCAATACTGAATACTTCACCTCAGGTCACCAAAATGTGTGGGGTTTCTCCCAATGATGCAGATTCTCCAGTAACACCAACTGGTAGTCCTCTAACGAAATTCAGTTCTGACACTATCTACCTAGAGATAGAATCAGATACCACAGGTTGAGGGCTCAGTCCGATAAGACTGCCCCCATTCAGATGCCAGTTGTAAGCACAGGTTGTGGCCTATGCTTCTGACTGACTGGCAATAAATAGAGGTCCCCACGACCCCCTTTGTGGGTTCAATTAATTGGCTAGAGTGGCTCACAGAACTCAGGGCAACATTTTACTTACATTTACTGGCTTACTAAAAGAATATTTCAAGGATACAGGTGAACAGCAATATGGAAGAGATGTATAGGGTGAGGTATGGGAGAATGAGGGCAAAGCTTCCATGCCTTCTCCAGGCAGATCACTCTCCAGAAACCTCCACATGGTCAGTAATCTAGTGGTTCTCTGAACCCAGACTTTTTGGAGTTTTATGAAAGCTTTATTACATAAATGATTTATTACACCATTGGCCTTTGGTTGAACAACTGAACCTTCAGCTCTACCCTACCAGGAGGTCAGGAGTGGAACTAAAATTTTAAACCCTCTAATCATATGGTTGATTCTCCCTGACCCAGCCCCCATCCTGAGGCAATCCAGGAGCCCATCAAGAGTTGCTTCACTGGGACAAAAGATGCTCCCATCACTCTGGAAATTCCAAGGGATTTACGGGCTTTGTGTCAGGAACAGGGTCAAAGACCAAATGCACCTTTATGTACAATGGTATTAGGAGCTCTATCTCAGAAACTAAAACAGAGACCAAAACAGAGACCAAGACAAAAGGTTCTCTAGTACCCTATTGCTCAGGAAATTACCAGAGTTTTAGGAACTCTGTGCCAGGAAATTGGGACAAAGACTAATGTGTATATTTCTTGTTATTTCATAGTGTACCTGAAGGCACAGGATATGAATGCATGAACTACATTTAGGACATTATGAATAGCTCAGCCTGTCTCAAGTGGAAAAATTGCATGGGTGAAAAGCTTAGACTGAATTAATGAGTTAGGACCAGATGGTAGAGAGTGCTGAGTTCATTCTATATTTGATGGAATTGGGCAGAATAGTGGAATCGCAAGATGCACCCAGTATTCAAGGAAGCATCCATGAGGAATCCAGACTATTTAGGAAAAATTTTCATCTAGGAAGAAAATGAAAAGTGGGACTCTGGGATGATAGAAAGAGTTTCAGAGACTTTTTGTTAAAATGATAGAGCAACTGTTACCTGGTGAATCTCAGCTTTTACTGTCATGAAATTAAGGTCAGCTTAATCTGACTTCTTTTGTAAAAGGGGTAGGGATCTGTTTTGTAGCTCCCTTGACTGTGAATCACAATTCTGAGTTTTGTGTATAACTTTGGGAACAGGTTTCATATTTTATAATGATATCTTGTATTTTCATGGTGAAGGAACTTCTTTTAGCATTTGTACTTGTATTCCAATTCGGGCCAAAATCAAAGAAGCCAAAATAAAGAAAAGAACTCAGGAATTATACCCTTAATTATGCCTTCATACAGAATGGACAGGTCCCTAATTTATAATTAATTGCTCAAATTAAAGTGTTTATTTTAGCTACATTAAGTCCTGAAATCAAGAGAAAAAAATAAGGATTATGCCAAATTGTCTCACAAGATTATTTTAAAACCAAGGTCTTGTACTATAAATCAGGAGTGTTCTACAGGCCAACGTCTTTCTTTCATAATATTCCAGGAAACTTCATTTGCAATTGAAGACTGCCAAAATGATAGGTACCAGATTTGATATTGTGAAAATCACCCTCTGCTTATATAAGGTTAAATTATTAGGTCAAAAACTGTAATCTAATGTTCTGAAACTCTATATAAAAGGAGAAAAACATAGAAAAGCAGACTTTTCCTCTAGGCAACGTGATAGTGATTTTAATTAAGAGCTAGGAGTCTATAAGGGAAATCTAGGTTTATATGTATTAGGTTGAAATGAAATAGAACCTGAATTGAAATTGAACTGGATGCAAGAATTTGTTGGGTCACCCTTCCTTTATGCTCACTGATGTTTATTGACACATTGTTCCATATACCAAGATAGAAGATGAAATTCTAAAACATGCAAGATGGAAATTGAAAACAAAATCACAAAATTATGTTGTTTAAATCAATATGT
Organism: Pan troglodytes; assembly: GCF_028858775.2. Taxonomy (NCBI): domain Eukaryota; kingdom Metazoa; phylum Chordata; class Mammalia; order Primates; family Hominidae; genus Pan; species Pan troglodytes. The sequence goes on from NC_072413.2 coordinate 83,337,060, forward strand.
TTATGAAAGTACAGATCAACTCTGAATACCTAATATTCCATGTCTGATGGATATATTTTATGAAGAAATGTATTGACAGTACTAGTACTAGTGAGTTGGCATGGAAAAGAGGCTGTAACTGCCCCCATTTCAACACTAATAAGATAGAACTGTGATTATTTTTAACCTTTTGGAGACCTTATTCACTTTAAAGTGAAATATTACAACTGAGCAATTAGATACTTGTAGACCTGAACGATCAGTCATAGTATCTTTTTGAGGTAAAATATTACCAATAATACTTGTGAAATTATAATGAATAATGATATTTAGGACGCACCTACTATGTGGCAGTCCTAAATCACTATACTAAGAGATACAAATGCATTAACGTTAGTGTTTATACATGGGGAAACTGAGACTCAGGAAAATTAAGTTATTGCCCAAGGCCACACAGCTAGCAAAATATCACAGATCTTCCTGGCTCTAAAACTCATGTTCAATTTAGTTCTTCACCTTTAACGTCAGTAACTTCTACTGTATTGTGCAATTCATGAGAGATAGGGACCATATCTGTCTGGATTTTGACAAAAATAGTGTGCCTCAACCTCATTCAAGTCTAATTATATCAGAATTCTGGGGTTGAGAACCCAGGTATTTTATTATTTTGTTAAAGCTCCTAAGATAGTAGTTACATGCAACCTAATTTCCCTGTTTTCCACTATCTTTGTGGAATACCTCATTGTACTACTAAAGCATCAGGTATCATTAACCCTATTTTTCAGATTTAAAAAAATCAAGATTAAATCATTTATCTAAAGTCACATAGCAAATAAGTGAAGGAGCCAGGATTTAAGCTCAGTTTGTCCAGTTCCAAGGCCAATATTTATTTTACAGCCAGTAAGTTATCTCCCTTCAAAGGAAATTAGTACATGTTTCTGAATATTAATAACCCCTTAAATTATTTAAATGACAAACATAAATATTATGAGTTTTTCTAAATTTCAAAGTCTTAGCAGAAAAAGATCTACATGCCAAGCATCATTGCAATTAACCTGTTTATCAACTTGAGTTATTGCATATCGCATTATTTTATGCCTGAACATACTACTTCCAAAATCTATTCTACAATTATTCCAGCTCTACTGGGGAAACTTACAGGACCAAAATAAAATGTCCCTCTACAAAAATCAGAGAATTGTATGCTAGTTTTATTTTAATAGGCTATTGATTGTTTACCAGTAAAAAGTTATCTCATTTATTTTATCTTGTAAGCTACACATTCCAGGCATTTAATTTTTTATGGCTTGGAAGCTAGGGAAGTATTGGAAAGCTAACTTTGTGTCTGGGTCAAATAAAGCCTCTTTTCAATCAGGCAATATAAATTTCAGTTGTCCTGTTAGGAGCATTAGGGGGAAGGATATGAATCAAGGTTATGAAGTTAAGTATTGCTTGCTGTCATGTATTGCTTGCCATCATACTAAAAAATGCAAGATGAATCTCTTTGCCAAATGACGAAAGGCTGTGTTCCAAGAGAATGCAGTGCTACACCTTTGCCCACATGGTTCCTCCAATTTGTGGTCAGGAACAACTCAGATCCTTACCAGAAACTCACTGGTGCCTTCACCAATGGTAGTTGGTGAGCACCTGCTGGTAGGGAAATGTAGATTAAATGAAGACAGTGTAGCCAGGGAAAAATCGCCAGTGAGTTGAAAGAATGGGGTTTGATTTTTCCCATATTTCCTGGCATTTCCAAGCTCCCTAGCCTTGCAAATCAGGATGTTTGCAGTCTCTTGCCATATCATCATTAAGAATAACAACACAAAACTCTAGGAGTGCAGATTTCCATTTACTGTCTGGAGGAAGGTATAATATAAGAGTGATATGTAATATTAGAGCAATCCATGATTGGGAGGGGGTGCACTGATTTAATCATTTCCATGAATAACAGCATAGATAGCAATTACTTTGTGTTTGGCACTGTCCTTAGTCTTTAGATATATTAATTCTGGAGGGTCACTAAGATGTGAGCTTCCCAATGAGAAAGACTTCATCTTCTTGTTCTCCTTGTATCCACATGGTACACATTCAATGGATATTGGAAAATTACATCATATTGAATATATACAACACCATATCATCTAGGCACTGTCATGCTAATCATTTCATCCAATTGTCATGATTCTGTACTCAATGGGCACTTGGTTGGTAAAAGTAAGGTTAGGATTTTGAACTCAGAACTCAGACTTCCTGATCCTATGCTCTTAACAATTAAAACAGTCTAATTCCTAACTGACCAGTCTAATTCTGTTGGAAAAATATACGGTGCTCATGAGAGCACCGTATATTTTGTGTTCACGGGAATCATTTCACCGAAGTGTTATGATTCTGTACCCAATAGGCACTTGGTTGGTAAGGGTAAGGTTAGGATTTTGAACTCAGAGCTCAGACTGCCTGATCCTATGCTCTTAATAATTAAGGCATACTCCTTAACTGACCAGTACAATTCTGTTGGCAAAATACACAGTGCTCACAGGAATGACCTTCTTTCTATTCAGAAAGATCAGTTCTTTGTAGAAGTAGCCGTTTTCCCATCATGAAACATCAACATCCTTTGAAATGTCTCCGGATAATTAAACTCATGTTGTCTGTGTCTGGGAATCAAGTGAACTGTGGGCTGATTAAGAAACTCTTCAATGTGTAGCTCTCCATAGGCAACCTGCAGTGGAGAGAATCAAGATTTGAAGGACTTCCCATCTGCACAGACAGTTAATAAAGCTAGGGTGATCCCAGCCTCTTCAATGGCAACATGGCAACTGCTGAGCCCCTTTTCTATTACAGAAATACACTCTCTTCTCCTATTTACCTCTCTGATCCCAAAGGCAAAGATATGAAGTAACCAAATAAAAGACCAAATTCTAACACCTGGCTCCAAGGATTGGAAAATGTCATACAATACTTTGACCAACGCATTTTGCCAGACATGCGTACATTTGGGAATTAATTACCTGCTGGTTGCCAGGTATAGTCCTAGGCATTGAAAGTCGAAAGATTAATAAACATGACCCAAGCTTTAGAAAAGTTCACCATTTAAGGAGTATAGAGACCCATAAACATATCATTAAAGTAGAAATGCCAGGATGGATTATGTCCAAAGCACAAAGGGAGCACAAAGGAAAGAGGGATAAATAGAGAAATCTAGAAGGCACACTAAAATAAAAACCTTGAATGAGGCTACCAGTTCTTTTATTAACTGTCAAAATAGTATTACAATGACAGACATTGATTATTTGCCTGCTAATAAGGGGACTAGTGGGAAAGGCAAATGTGTGTTTTAGGAAAACTCCTTTTCCAGGTTCAGTAGCTAGGAAAAATGCTACTCTGCTTGACAACACACACATATGTGCAGCATATTAATTTCTGATAACTTAACATTTGAAAAAAGTAATGCTGGGCATGGATAAGATTTAATCCCTTTATGGCAAATTTAAATAATATGTCAAGCATGATTTAGAAAGTTAAAGTTATGGTCTTTCCTATGTAGCTAAAATATACTGGCAGACTCCTTAAAACTATAAAGTTTAGCATGACCATAATTATCTCAAATTTGCTTACACATACTAATCTGACAATACTTTCCAAACTATTAAGACAGTTGGTTTGGATATAGCAGTCATGGAAGTTAGATTTCACCACTCAGATCTTTTGCACTTGAAAAACTGAGGAAATCAACAACAATATGAAGTGGGATATAAAAGAATTCATGTGGCTGACACAGAGCCGTGTCTGAATCTCAAGAGAGGCTTTTTTTGTGGGGGAAGGTGGCAGTTGGAAGGGGAAGAAAGAAGCCTGTAGAAGACACTGGCATCGAAATGGAAACTGGAAAGTCTCAAGGGACAAAAGGAATACATTAGGCCTTTAGTTAAATTGTTTGCAATTGTTTGGACAAAAGCAATAGATCAAAAACTAATGGTCTCAAAGGTGCTTCAGGTTGTATCTTTACAATGCTTTAACAAAAGACAATTGGGTGGGAAATTTTGTCAAACTAGTTATTTGAGTATGTGGAAAAGAAATCTCCAGAGTTCGCAGTTGTGATAGCATTGTGAAGACACAACAGAATCTCTCCCTGGCAAACAAAGCCACTTACCAGCCTTTTCTGTGCTCTGCCCAGGAAGCTCTAGGGAAAACCACATTGATCTTTCTGCCAATCCACCTTCTTATTCCTTCTTTCCCAGAAAGTTTTATTTTTTCTCTCTTTGTCATTCTGAATAAATTTTTTTTAAAAAAGAAAATTTGTGAAATTAGTAGCCAAATCAAATGAATTCAGAGCATGTTTAACACAGGCAAAATGAGTTTTTATTAGAAAGCATTTTCTTGATTTGTTGCAGGGGATGATGAGACAGAAAAGAAAAACATTTATAGAGGGGCTTGAAATTTCTTATTTCTGTCCAAGCCTAGCTATTTCCTTCTAACTAAAAATGTATGGAAAGTTGTGTTTTAAAAATTAGTAAGTTGAGCCATCAATCTCTCTTTAAATATTAATTCTAAAATAACCTTAAAAGACATTTAAGGCTTGAACACAGGGGCAGACAAAACAGTCAGGTACAATTGGGTCTTTTTGGCCTGAATTCTGGCCCTGCAATGTTAGATCATTTCTTTGCTTCCCTGTGCAGAAGGTTCTAATCTATAATTGACTCTTGAACAACTTGGGGGTTAGGGGCGCCAACCCTCCTCCACATAGTTGAAAATCTACCTGTATCTTTTGACTCCCTCAAAACTTTATTAATAGCTTACTGTTGACCAGAAGCCTCACTGGTAACATAAACAGTCAATTAACACATATTTTGTATGTTATGTGTATCAAATACTGTATTCTTACAATAAAGTAAGCTAGAGAAAAGAAAATGTTATTAAGAAAGAGAGAATATATTTACTACTCATTAAGTGGAAGGGGGTCATCAAAACGTTTTTCATCTTTGTCATCTTCATGATGACTAGACTACGGAGGGATGGAAGAAGAGGGATTGGCCTTGCTGTCTCAAGGGTGACAGAGGTGGACCCATGCAGTCCAAACCCATGTAACTTAAGTGTCAACTGTACTACTTGAACATCGCTCAGAGGGAGCAAACTAATGTCCTGTGAGATGAGTGCTTGTTTTCATAAATAAAGTTTAATTGGAACACAGTCATACCCATTCATTTAAATTTTGTCTATGACTGTCCTCACATTCTAATAGCAGAGTCATGACAGGGACTCATGGGCATGCAAGAATGGAAACTGCAGAAAGTGTGCTGACTCCATTTATAAGGACAGTCTTTGCAGGAAGAAACTAACCAAAGTATTTAAAGAGTCAGCACTTTAGATTCTGAGATGGATGGGGTCATTGACAGACCGCCCCAATTGCTCCACTCCCAGCTCCCCTGACCTGTCCTACCTGCAGGTAATATCTCTCTTGAACACCAAGCATTTTTTACTCTGTCTGCCTTTGCTTATGTTTTCCATTCCAGTTAATGCAACCTTTCTCCTTTTCCCATTTAACAAAGGTCTTCTCTGATTCTCCCAGGAAGGATTAATCTCTGCCTTATGATCACTACTGAACCACTGTTGCAACGCTACATTAGCCCTTATCACATTGTATTGTGACTCTGCCTTGATTGCTATGCATGAACTCCTGGGAGACAGAAAATCTGTCTTATCTCTCCTGGTGCTGAGTAAGCTGTCTAGCATTTAGTAGATACTCGATAAATGTTGAAGCCAACTGAAAAATTATCTCAAGCAATTCATACAGGTCCCAAAAGAAAGGCATGGATGGTTTCTTAGAACCTATTTGCAATTTTATTATTTTAGTAGGAAGTAAGTCCCTGAATGAACGGGACAAAAAGCAAATAAATTATGAGAGGGAAGGAGAAGTCAAAAAACATCTGGAGCATGGAATGCCTCCAAAAGGTCAAGGCCTTTGAAAACAAGAGAAAAGCATTCTGGATCAGATTCCGAAGACCAGCTTTCTAACTTTGATGTCCTACCTTGCTCCAGTCCTCTCATCCACAGCTCCCTTTCACCCACATCCATTCTCTCCCCATCTCAATGCTCCTTTTGGGATTATTGTCTTTCTTTTCTACCTGCCCAAGTCCCAAAGGCCTCTCTTACCCTCACTACTATTCCTTCTTTCTCTTCCATCCTCCCTTTCTTATATTGCCTATCTCTAAATATTAGCCTAACGACATATTCTTCATACAGGCTCTTTCTGTATTTATTTATTTTTGTATTATCAATTTTACATGTTCTTAAATTTCTGCTATATTCTCTTTCATTGTTTAGGTAATTTTCCATGAATTACTGAGTGATTAGCATTAGCTGAATTTGGGTTTTCACTCCCAGGAAGGTAGTAAAATGAGTTCCTTTTCTTTCTTTTGTGTTTGTTTTTTTACATGGCATGCAGTTCATTCCTTCGAACACCCCTTAGCACTAGTTAAATGTGTTAGCCAGGGTTCTCTGGAGAAACAGAACCAATAAGACACATTGAGCTATTCTCACTTTTATTTTTTGAAGCCTTTTGTTTCCCCAAAAGTGACTGTCATCTAACATCAGCAGTCAGGCACTGATGATCTACTTAATGTTTATCTCTTGATCCTCTTGAGCCTGACTGCTTTGGACTCCTTTATACCTCTTTAGGGGCCACTGCGCCTGCAGTTCACTCCCAGAAGAGTCTGCCAATTACGTGGTGTTCTGCTAACTAGGACTTGGGGCCTGAAACATTCGTCAATCTCTTAAGTGTTTCTTAAACAGGTGCATACCCTCCAGTCTCTGACTACAATTTCATCTTCATGGATGGTTAATTATATAATGTGAGGAGTAAAAGCACATACTTTGAAAAACATACATTAAAAAAATACAAATACTGACTCACACTTTAGCGGGAGAATCCTGCCAAAACGTACTAGAAAAATACCCTTTCTGCTCTTATACAATCACCTTTGTAGGGATGTGTGCTTTTTGCCCTTCATGCATATTTTCCCATTTCTTCTGGAAAAATAAACATTTATTTGCTTTTAGAAACGACCATCTTCATCTGTGTGCTAAAGGAGAGGCTTGTGATTTTTATCCCCCCCTTACCCCATTTTTTTTTGAAATGTTTTTCTTTTTTTAAATGATACTTTAAGTTCTGGGATACACGTGCAGAATGTGCAGGTTTGTTACATAGGTATACACATGCCATGGTGGTTTGCTGCACCTATCAACCCATTATCTACATTAGGTATTTCTCCTAATGCTATCCCTCTGCTAGCCCCCACACCCCCTGACAAGCCCCAAGGTGTGATGTTCCCCTTCCTGTGTCCATGTGTTCTCATTGTTCAACTCACACTTATGAGTGAGAACATGCAGTGTTTTGTTCTCTGTTCCTGTGTTAGTTTGCTGAGAATGATGGTTTCCCGCTTCATCCATGTCCCTGCAAAGGACATGAACTCATCCTTTTTTATGGCTGCATGGTATTCCATGCTGTATATGTGCCACATTTTCTTTATCCAGTTTACCATTGATGGATATTTGGGTTGGTTCCAAGTCTTTGATATTGTGAATAGTGCTGCAGTAAACATACGTGTGCATGTGTCTTTATAGTGGAATGATTTATAATCCTTTGGGTATATACCCAGTAATGGGATGGTATTTCTGGTTCTAGATCCCTGAGGAATTGCCACACTGTCTTCCACAATGGTTGAACTAATTTACACTCCCACCAACAGTGTAAAAGCATTCCCGTTTTTCCACATCCTCTCCAGCACGTGTTGTTTCCTGACTTTTTAATGATCACCATTCTAACTGACATGAGATGTTATGTCACTGTGGTTTTGATTTGCATTTCTCTAGTAACCAGTGATGATGAGCTTTTTTTCATGTTTGTTGGCTGCATAAATGTCTTCTTTTGAGAAGTGTCTATTCATATCCTTTGCCCACTTTTTGATGGCGTTGTTTGTTTTTTCTTGTAAATTTGTTTAAACTCTTTGTAGATTCTGGATATTAGCCCTTTGTCAGATGGATACTGCAAAAATTTTCTCCCATTGTGCAGGTTGCCTGTTCACTCTGATGACAGTTTCTTTTGCTGTGCAGAAGCTCTTTAGTTTAATTATATCCCATTTGTCAATTTTGGCTTATGTTGCCATTGCTTTTGGTGTTTTAGTCATGAAGTCTTTGCCCATACCTATGTCCTGAATGACATTGCCTAGGTTTTCTTCTAGCGATTTTATGGCTTTAGGTCTTATGTTTAATTATTTAATCCATCTCGAGTTAAGTTTTGTATAAGGTGTAAGAAATAGGTCTAGTTTCGGTTTTCTACATATGGCTAGCCAGTTTTCCCAACACCATTTATTAAATAGGGAATCCTTTCCCCATTGCTTGTTTTTATCAGGTTTGTCAAAGATCAGATGGCTGTAGACGAGTAGCATTATTTCTGAGGCCTCTGTCTGTTCCTTTAGTCTATATATCTGTTTTGATACCAGTACCATGCTGTTTTGGTTACTGTGGCCTTCTAGTATAGTTTGAAGTCAGGTAGCATGATGCCTCCAGCTTTGTTCTTTTTGCTTAGGATTGTCCCGGCTATGTGGGCTCTTTTTTTGGTCCCATATGAAATTTAAAGTAGTTTTTTTCTAATTTTGTGAAGAAAGTCAATGTAGCTTGATGGGGATAGCATTGAATCTATAAATTACTTTGGGCAGTATGCAATATTGATTCTTCCTATCCATGAGCATGGAATGTTTTTCCATTTGTTTGTGTCCTCTCTTATTTCCTTGAGCAGTGGTTTGTAGTTCTCCTTGAAGAGGTCCTTCACATACTTTGTAAGCTGTATTCCTAGGTATTTAATTCTTTTTGTAGCAATTGTGAATGAGAATTCACTCATGATTTGGCTCTCCTGTTTGTCTATTATTGGTGTATAGGAATGCTTGTGATTTTTGTACATTTATCTTGTATCCTGAGACTTTGCTGAAGTTGCTTATCAGCTTAAGGAGATTTTGGGCTGAGATGATGGGGTTTTCTAAATATACAATCATGTCATCTTCAAACAGAGACTATTTAACTTCCTCTGTTTCTATTTGAATATGCTTTATTTCTTTCTCTTGTCTGATTGCCCTGACCAGAATTTCAAATACTATGTTGAATAGGAGAGGTGAGAGAGGGCATCCTTGTCTTGTACCAGTTTTCAAAGGGAATGCTTCCGGCTTTTGCCCATTCAGTATGATATTGGCTGTGAGTTTGTCATAAATAGCCCTTATTATTTTGAGATATGTTCCATCAGTACCTAGTTTATTGAGAGTTTTTAGCATGAAGGGGTGTTGAATTTTATCGAAGGTGTTTTCTGCATCTATTGAGATAATCATGTGGTTTTTGTCATTAGTTCTGTTTATGTGACGTGTTTATTGATTTGCCTATGTTGAACCAGCCTTGCATCCCAGGGATGAAGCTGACTTGATTGTGGTGGATAAGCTTTTTGATGTGCTGCTGATTCAGTTTGCCAGTATTTTATTGAGGATTTTCACATTGATGTTCATCAGGGATATTGGCCTAAAATTTTCTTTTTTTGTTGTGTCTTGGCCATGTTTTGTTATCAGGATGATGCTGGCCTCATAAAATGTGTTAGGGAGGAGTCCTTCTTTTTCTATTGTTTGGAATAGTTTCAGAAGAATGGTTCCAGCTCCTCTTTGTACCTCTAGTATAATTCGGCTGTGAATCAATCTGGTCTGGGCTTTTCTTGGTTGGTAGACTATTAATTACTGCCTTAATTTTAGAGCTTGTTATTGGTCTATTCAGGGATTTGGCTTCTTTCTGGTTTAGTCTTGGGAGGGTGTATGTGTCCAGGAATTTATCCATTTCTTCTAGATTTTCTAGTTTATTTGCATAGAGATGTTTCTAGTATTCTCTGATGGTAGTTTGCATTTCTGTGGGATCAGTGGTGATATCCCCTTTATCATTTCTTATAGTATCTATTTGATTCTTCTCTCTTTTCTTCTTTATTAGTCCGGCTAGTTGTTTATCGATTTTGTTAATCTTTTCAAAAATCCAGCTCCTGGATTCATTGATTTTTTTGAAGGGCATTTCATGTCTCTATCTCCTTCAGTTCTGCTCTGATCTTAGTTATTTCTTATCTTCTGAAAGCTTTTGAGTTTGTTTGCTTTCACTTCTCTAGTTCTTTTAATTGTGATGCTAGGGCATCAATTTTAGATCTTTCCCACTTCCTCCTGTGGGCATTTAGTGCTATAAATTTCCCTCTAAACATGCTTTAGCTGTGTCCAAGAGATTCTGGTATGTTGTGTCTTTGTTCTCACTGATTTCAAAGAACTTATTTATTTCTGCCTTAATTTTGTTATTTACCCAATAGTCATTCAGGGGCAAGTTGTTCAGTTTCCATGTAGTTGTGCAGTTTTGAGTGAGTTTCTTAATCCTGAGTTCTAATTTGATTGAACCGTGGTCTGAAAGACTGTTTGTTATGATTTCCATTCATTTGCATTTGCATAGCAGTGTTTTACTTCCAATTATGTCGTCAATTTTAGAATAAGTGTGATGTGGTGCTGAGAAGAATGTATGTTCTGTTGTTTTGGGGTGGAGAGTTCTCTAGATGTCTGCTAGGTCTGCTGGGTCCAGAGCTGAATTCAAGTCCTGAATATCCTTGTTAATTTTCTCTCTTGTTGATCTGTCTAATATTGACTGTGGGTTGTTAAAGTCTCCCACTATTATTGTGTGGGAATCTAAGGTTTTTCATAGATCTCTAAGAACTTGCTTTATGAATCTGGGTGCTTCTGTATTGGGAGCATACATATTTAGGATAGTTAGCTCTCCTTGTTGCATTGATCCCTTTACCATTATGTAATGCCCTTCTTTGTCTTTTTTGATAATTGTTGCTTTAAAGTCTGTTTTTTCAGAAAGTAGGATTGCATCCCCTGCTTTTTTTTTTCTTTCCATTTGCTTGGTAAATATTCCTCCATCCTTTTATTTTGAGCCTGTATGTGTTTTTGCATGTGAGATGGGTCTCCTGAATACAGCACACAAATGGGTCTTGACTCTTTATCCAATTTGCCAGTCTGTGTATTTTAGTTGGGGCATTTAGCCCATTTACATTTAAGGTGAATATTGTCATGTGTGAATCTGATCCTGTCTTCATAATGCCAGCTGGTTATTTTGCCCATTAGTTCATGCAATTTCTTCATAGTGTTGACGATCTTTACAATATGGTATGTTTTTCCAGTGTCTGGTACCAGTTTTTCCTTTCCATATTTAGTGCTTCCTTCAGGAGCTCTTGTAAGGCAGGCCTGGTGGTGACAAAATCTCTCAGCATTTGCTTATCTATAAAGGATCTTATTTCTCCTTCACTTATGAAGCTTAGTTTGGCTGGATATGAAATTCTGGGTTGAAAATTATTTTCTTTAAGAATGTTGAATCTTGGCCCCCACTCTCTTCTGGCTTGTATGGTTTCTGCAGAGAGATCCACTGTAGGTCTGATGGGCTTCCCTTTGTGGGTAACCCAACCTTTCTCTCTGGCTGCCCTTAACATCTTTTCCTTCATTTTAACCTTGATGAATCTGATGATTATGTGTCTTGGGGTTGCTCTTCTCAAGGAGTATCTTTGTGGTGTTCTCTGTATTTCCTGAATTTGAATGTTGACCTGTCTTTCTAGGTTGGGGAAGTTCTCCTGGATAATATCCTGAAGAGTGTTTTCCAGCTTGCTTCCATTCTCCCCATCACTTTCAGGTACACCAATCAAATGTAGGTTTGGTCTTTTCACATAGTCCTATATTTCTTGGAGGACTTGTTCATTCCTTTTCATTCTTTTTTCTCTAATCTTGTCTTCATGCTTTATTTCATTAAGTTGATCTTCAAACTCTGATATCCTTTCTTCCACTTGATCAGTTTGGCTATTGATACTTGTGTATGCTTCACAAAGTTCTCGTGCTGTGTTTTTCAGCTCCATCAGGTCATTTATGTTCTTCTCTAAACTGGTCATTCTAGTTAGCAATTCATGTAACCATTTTTCAAAGTTCTCAGCTTCTTTGCATTGGGTTAGAACATGCTCCTTTAGCTCAGAGGAGTTTGTTATTACCCACCTTCTGAACCCTACTTCTGTCAACTCATCAAACTCATTCTCCATGCAGTTTTGTTTCCTTGCTGGTGAGGAGTTGTGATCCTTTGGAGGAGAAGAGGCGTTCTGGTTTTTGGAATTTTCAGCCCTTTTGTGCTGGTTTTTCCTCATCTTCATGGATTTATATACCTTTGGTCCTTGATGTTGGTGACCTTTGAATGTTTACCCCATCTTTTGTGGTATACTAAGAGTAGATGACTCAGATATGTCCAATAAGAACACACAGATGTCGGCATAGGACTTAGTGGCACCCTAACTGGCCAATTAGAGTCATTGCTTGCTGAAACTATTGCTAAAGAGGGTCTATTTCCTTTCTCACTGAGATAGTAAATAGCAAGGACCAAGTAAACTGAAAAGAACCAAGGGCTGTCTATTCTACCACCACCGAGAAAAGAAACTGCTTAAGAATGAGGCTCTTACCAACAAAATTAGAGCAGAGAGAGGGAGAGGTTCTGATATCATACACACCTTTCTTTGGATGCAGGAGTGCCAGAGTTGGCAGCATTCCTAGAGTTCTCATTTGGGTGAAATGTAAATGGGCTATCTGTTACTTGCATTTTTAAAAATCTCAACTGATTTTCCTGTTAATCCTGGATGGCTTTTTAGGACCTTTGAAGTAAGACTTGGAATTGTTTGCATACAGTTTCTGTTAGCAAAGAATAAATTTGAGATAATAAAAGGAAATAGTCATTATATACTGAAACATCTAGTTAGTTGCTTGGCTACTTAGGGAAGTGATTCTTTATTACTAATGGGAAACTATTGCAACACAATTTGTCTTGCCATATTGCAATTTGAAATACTTTCATGTAAACTTGTGCATATAATTCTACCAAATGCTCTTTCTAAAATTTTATGGCTTATTCTAATGTGACCACTAAAACTGATTATTGGATAAATACACATATGACATGCTTTGTTTTGATAACTACTGTTTTTTTTTATTATTTTGCTATATCCATATGTTCATGTACTTTTGATGCTTAAAAACAGAAATTTTAAAAGTATTAATGTAAGACTTTCCAGAAAGTAATTTTAATGTATGAGTGTATGTATATTTTGTTTAACTGAGACTGAAGTGTTTTTTTTTTTCTTCTACTGGTCTTTTTGTGGGCTATGATTGTAAAAACTAACATGATAATTGTTGAGTAAAGATTTTCTAAATGATCTTTTTTATTTGATATAATGTGTCAATAACCTTATTCAGGACTCATCTATTTAGCAATTCAATCCTAAACATTTGTTTGCAATAAGTAATCAAGGTATGCTGCTAAAAATATGCATAAAAGTATTCTCATTGCAACATTTGTGAGAAAATTAGAAATAGCCTCTGTTAATAAAAGAGTGCTTTAATTTTAGTATCAACCGTAATTACAAAATTTAATGTTTGCAATGATTTAAAAGTAAATTTTAAAGTAGTAAATTCCATGGAAAGAACTCCTGGTATACTGCTAACTTAAAAAAAAGTATGTAATATGTATGCATTATGATATTAATTTTATAGAACAAAATTTATAAAAAGCAATTAGAAGAGAGTACATAGGGTAGCGAAGTTATGGACAATTTTTATTTAGTTATTTATACTTGTCTATGCTCTTCTTATGATTGGCTATGAAGAGGTGTTATTTAATAATCAGAAAAAAATCTTAGAAATGACACCTACAACAGTCAAAGGTATGCTGATATGGAAACAACTTACAATATTGGTGGTACAACAAATTAATTTATCATTTTAGAATAGATACCTCCTTCAAACAAGCTCATAATATTTTCGTTAGTAAAATGAAGCAAATAATCCTGAAAATTGCTAAATACAGGCACCAAAGGTATGTTCTTTACAATATTATTTGTTACTATAAAAAAATTGAAAGTAACCAAAGGGCATAACCTCTAGTATATAGATGAAAAAAGTAAAAATTACATATCTTTTGCAATTACATCTATGTAATTAATCTAAAGATGATGAAAAATCCAAAAGCCTATTTTGCTTTAACAACAACAACAACAACAAAATTTTGTTTTAACAACAACAAAAATAACTACCAAAAAAGAAAAAAATAAAGACCAAGCGAAATGTAAAGTTAATGAGCAAATCTCCTCTGATTTATTAGATAAGCATTTTTTAGATGTATCAAAAGATTTTCAATTTCCTAAATTTCTTTCAAGTAAGACTGTTTCTCAAAATGATTCATATGGGAGGGAGGGAGGGCAGAATGTTTATACTTTAAAAAAATTTATACTTTAAACAGAAAGCAAAAATTACATGGTGCACAAACATATAGAAATTTGAAAATTGAGCTCAAAGGTTGATCATATGTTTAATATTATGTAGATATCTGTTATGAGTGAAATATTTGTGTCCCTCTAAAATTTGTATTTGAAACCCTAACCACTAATGTGACAGCACTTGGAGACAGGGCACTTGGGAAGTGATTTGAATTAGATGGGGTCATGAAGGTGAGGACCTCGTGATAGGATTAGTAGCTTTCTAAGTAGAAGAGAAAGAATGCATCTGAGGAAAGGTCATGTGCTCACATGTGCTCACACCTGCAGAATGCCACTGTCTGCAAGCCAGGACGAGAGTCCTCACCAGAAACCAAATGGGCCAGCATCTTGATCTTGGACCTCCCAGCCTCCAGAACTGTGGGAAATAAATTTCTGTTGTCTAAGCCACCCAGTCTGTGGTATTTTGTTATGGCAGGCCAAACCCACTAATATAATATCTTAAAAATCTCTTGCTGTATTGTACAGGTGACAGGATAAGAAAGACTACCTTTTTATTAAACCTATATCTTGTCAGAGTTAATGAATGAATTTAAGCAAGGAGTGGTGAAGATGTAACTTTTTTAGAGACAAGATGGTAAAGAATCAGTCTCAACACTTATTTACAAATGATAAATCAACTTACTTAAGCCAAACAAGGTAACTTACTGGCTCATGTAAGTGAAAAGTACAAGTTGTAGCTACAGATACAGCTAGATCCAGGGGTTCAAGCAATCTGATATGGAATCAGACTTATTTTTTCTAACACTAGGCCCTCTTGTTTACTGACTTCATTTCAAGAGGCTCTTTCCTCCTGGTGACATGATGGCTACCTGCTGCTTAGCAAGAATATCCTATTTTCTGAGGAACCCCAGAGGAAGGATAGCTTCTTTTTTGCAAAATTTCCCCCAACGGGCCTATAATTGATATCCATTGGCCTAGGGAAATTTGAGAAGCAAAGAAACAAAACCAGTAAAAGATGTGTGAAATTAATGAGTAGATTACTATTAGGAGCAACCAGGGCTCAATCCCAATGGGGCCCTCTGACTCTGTAGGACTAGTGTTTATTTAATCTGTTGCCTGGAAAATATATACCTGTTGAATGAATAAGTTAGTGAAGCATTGAATAAATCAATGAATCAGTGAGTCAACCAATCAATCATTGAACTCATCAAACCATGAATAAGTCAGTCAATGTGTGAGCCCTGACTTAAGTATAGGAATTTATGTACAACCATAATTTTCACACGTGTTTGGTTTATTCAAAATTCAATTGCCCAGTCATGGTGGCTCACGCCTGTAATCCCAGCACTTTGGGAGGCTGAGGTGGGTAGATCACCTGAAGTCAGGAGTTCAAGACCAGCCTAGCCAATATGGTAAAACCCCATCTCTACTAAAAATACAAAAAAAAAAAAATTAGCTGGGCAGGCACCTGTAATCCCAGATACTCAGGAGGCTGAGACAGGAGAATTGTTTGAACCCAGAAGGCAGAGGTTGCAGTGAGCCAAGAGCGTGCCATTGCACTCTAGCCTGGGCAAGAGCGAGACTCCGTCTCAAAAAAAATAAAAATAAACATAAAAATTCAATTGCCCTTTAACAACCCTGAGTTCACAGAACAAACTGCAACCTGACTGTTACCCATGATGAACAAGGAAATGTCATTAATTGGTAAAATAGACTACATTAAGGACTCCTGAGCTTATTATCAGACACGGTAACTTCCCTGGTATTCCCGCAGGGGACAAAATTCTCTTTTACTCTCCACTGACTGAAATCATTTATAAATAGATAATATCCTGATGACAAGAGACATCAAAGCATAGGAAAACGGAATATTCTACTCTTTTTGGCACTATACACTAGAGGTAATGGACATATGATGAAAATAAAACTAATTTAATTCCTTGGCTTAAATCAAAACGTAAGAGATCACCTATCGCCAGGCGCGGTGGCTCACGCTTGTAATCCCAGCACTTTGGGAGGCCGAGGCCGGCGGATCAGGAGGTCAGGAGATCGAGACCATCCTGGCTAACACGGTGAAACCCCGTCTCTACTAAAAATACAAAAAAAAATTAACCGGGCGTGGTGGCGGGCGCCTGTAGTCCCAGCTACTCGGGAGGCTGAGGCAGGAGAATGGCGTGAACCCGGGAGGCGGAGCTTGCAGTGAGCCGAGATCGTGCCACTGCACTGCAGCCTGGGTGACAGAGTGAGACTCCGTCTCAAAAAAAAAAAAAAAAAAAAAAAGAGAGAGATCACCTATCAATGGGTCCGGGAGAAATTAAGCCATTTGCTTGGGGTTCACCTGATAAAATAGTGGCCAAGATGGAATGACAGCCTTGGTTCTTTGGCTGTCAATCCAGAGTTGTAATTTAGATTGCTATTTAAAGTGCAATCAGTCAATGATTATATATTTCAGGGATTTTTCAACCCTCCTTGTACATCAGAAGCAGGGGAAATGCCTTTTAAAAATTCCTATATCTACATGAAAACTTCAGATAATCATATTTACTTGGTCTGGGGTAAAGCATTGGTGTTTTTAAAAAGTGATTTTAATGTTTAGCCAGTGCTAATATTCACTAAGAAAGTTGGTGACAAGGATGAAAAAAACAGTCCTTTTCAAAGATTTACTCAAAAGAATCAAATAATCAATCACACTTTACTATGTCCTGCTTGTGTATTCACACAGGGAATACAATTTCTAAACTTAATGTATTTTCTAACAGAGATCCAGCAGAAGGAGGCATCTATAAAATGTCTGATGATTAAGAATAATGCAAACACTTTTCACTGAGGCCGATAACAAAATGACTGCAATTTCTAAATTCTCCTAGCCACACTTATTTCTTGCACTTTGTTATGACACTGACATTTAGCCAGAATATTCCATCTAAACAGTGGAGCTGACTTTAATTGTTTTTGAGTTATCAAAGTTTGTTGATCCTATTATGACATTTATCTTTGCACTTCAGTTAAATGTACAATTGCATATTAATTCATATGGTATCTGACTACCTATTAACAATATGGAAGGTTTAATTTAATGTTAGCTTGTTCAAGTGCCTGGAGATGCTCAGGTGAGAATGCATATGATTCTAATCTCTTTTCATAAGCCACAGTCGAATTAGTATCTTGCATTAGTGTATTGTCTTTTCACAGTTTATCCTTTTTCAATCAGTTTGCTGTTTCACCTTGTTAGTTCTGACAGAGGCAAAGTAGAAATGCCGAAAGCTGTTGAATAAATGTAGTATTGAGTCGTATATATCTCAACTACAGACAACAAAATTCAATTCGTTTTCGTGGGTAATGTTGCTGTTCATTTATAGGCCTTAATTAGAACCCATGTTGTTTTTTATCCACAAAGTTTCAGGATAAAGTAAATGCTCATTTTTAAAAAGAGAAGGGGAAATGTTCTTGCATTTAATCACACTAAACAAGCTCTTTAGACAATTTGTTCAGAAATTTCCCTAATTAAAGCTTGCCCTCCAGGTAATGTGGTGATCAGATCAACCAACGGATATAAATTAGGGACATTATGCAATTAGCACTAAGACCACAAATGGGAGTAACAGCTGGGTGGCTATGAGGGACACAAACAAACAGCTCCTAGGTGGCTCCTTAATATTAAGGAGTAGGTCTCCTGTTCGAATGTGCTGTGGTGACTGCTTCCTTAGCTCAATGAAAGAGGTATTTTTCTCTGAGTTTATGTCAGAAGATTAAAGTTGAATATTTTTAAAAATTTGTTGCAGATAAGAACATTTAGCTTTAATTCAGAAATGGATCTTGGTTTCTATTCATTCATAGCTTTCTGAAAGTTTTGAAACTAACTTTACCCTGATACAAAAAAGTCAAGAGATCAAGCAAAGGATATTTGGATATTAACATAACATTTCCTTGGGATAATTAAAAGGCTGAGAGACACATGGGTGTTTTTAAATGAAGTCAAGAGCAATAAGGCTGTATGATCCACTATCTGAATCCAAGTTTGAAAATTAGCTCCTATAAAAACATATTCAGAATTTTTTTAAAGTGTCTCTTTTTCTGAGACAGAATCTTGCTCTGTCGTCCAAGCTGGGGTGCAGTGGTGTGATCTCGGCTCACTGCAACCTCCATCTCCTGGGTTTAAGTGATAATCCTGTCTCCCTAGTAGCTGGGATTACAGGTACCTGCTACCATACCCGTCTAATATTTTTGTGTGTGTATTTTTAGTAGAGATGGAGTCTCACCATGTTGGCCAGGTTGGTCTCGAACTCCTGACGTCAGGCGATCTGCCCATCTAGGCCTCCCAAAGTGCTGGGATTACTGGAATTTTAGGGCACACTTGGCCCTAAAAGTGTCTATTTTATAGGATTTCCCAACGTGCTCAGTTGTATCCATTCCTCCTCGCCCACAGCACACCGACCCCATCATTTTCTACCTTATTAACTCAGCTTTCTAAAAAAAAAAAACCTTTCTGAGCTCGATAATGGTTGTGATTTCATACCTCTCTTCTCACCTCTAACCTCACTGCACTTATTCACTCTGTATCCTAAAGAGGCAAACCAAGTGGCCAGAGGCCTCTTTGAGGATACACAATTAGCAGGACGGGGTGTGAATGGTTT
Organism: Pan troglodytes; assembly: GCF_028858775.2. NCBI lineage: Eukaryota > Metazoa > Chordata > Mammalia > Primates > Hominidae > Pan > Pan troglodytes. The sequence continues at coordinate 83,356,023 of NC_072413.2, forward strand.
CCTAACAATATCTTGGTGTCTTGTTGAGGATGTCAGATTTGAGAAAGAAAATAGAAATGGGGCCAAAGTGTCATTCCTCATGTTGCCAAAGTGGAACGTTCTTTCCAGGAAATAAGATGTGAGCACCATATGTAAGGAATCCATTGAAACCTACTAGGCTTAAAGAAACTAAAGGGCCATTTGAAAAAATGAATGCTCAGTTTTAATCTTTCTGAAAAGCAGAAAGTAGCTAATTTGCTGCCATTTTTATTTATTAGATACTTCTTTTGAGTAACATTTCGACCTCCAATAGCATTTAAATCTCAACAGGGGACAGCCATCTGGGCCGTTTCTAATTTCATCTAATTTGACAAGCTTCATTTCAACATGAAGTTATCCTCTCTTGCCTGCGCTTATGGAACACCCATTTATATGAGCTGGAGCTCCAGCTAATTGGCCTAGGTGAGATCAGCTCTTAAGAGGAATTAAGATCTAACCACTTAAACACAGTTAGCAAGTCAAAATATTCTTTAGAACCTCTGCCAGAGGAACTCACTCCAGATAGCAATACCCACTTTTGGGATTCCTGGTTCAGGACCCCTTCTGGTGTCATTTGCTATTTGTATGAAGTCAGTAGGGCAACAATATTAGGCCAGTCTTTTCTCAACAGCCATACTACTGACATTTTGGGTTAGGTGATCCTCTGTTAGGGTGACTGTCGTGTGTATGGTACGATTTTAGCAGCATCCCTGGCCGGTAGCACCCACCAGTTTGACAACTGAAATATCTCCAGACATAACTGGAGGTACTCTGGGAGGCAAAATTACTACCAGGTGAGAATCACTGCATTAGGCAAACTACGCATAACTTGCTGTGAACCAGAATACTTAAAATCTTAAGTTGCCCTGAGCCAGAGCACTTGAGCTGCAAACCTCAGCAGCCCTGGACTTAGCTCATAGCAAGACTTAAATCCTTTAATCAAGGATATGTGCTCATCTGAAAGACCTGCTGGTCAGTCACAAATGTAGAAAGAATTTCATTTTCATTGAGACCCAAAGTCCTATCATAAGGGATTTTATTAAGTTGCAAGAGAGATTACTTAACCAGATTAAGCTTTGTTGTTTGCCAAAGCTAGTCTGCTTTCATCTAATTTACGAAACTCTTTTTCACAAATCCACCAAGAAGGGCTACATTCAACACTGAAGTGGACATGACTTTGAGAAAATTAGAAAATGAATCAAAATGTATTCAAAATTATTGCAAATCTTAAAATATTTATAGCATTCATTTTATATTACTTTCATTTAGTATTTTTGTGAATTTTAGAGACTTTGTGATTGACCCTAGAGCAGTCCTGAAGCACCAGCATGAAAGAAAATTCATGAGCCCTGCCCCTCCCCATATGCTCAGCATGACGGTGGGTCACTACAGTCCTCTGGGCCTCTGTTTCCTCACTTATCAATGAGGAGATTGGAGTAGAGAAAGAATTCCCAAACATTGCACCTGGATGGCATAGCCTACTGGGGAGGGCAGAGGCTCCATGCTTTGATTTAGCAATAGCAGCTTTCCTTTAATGGGATTCATCGATTGAGCTTCAGTTAACGATATTGTCACAGGTAGGCCCCTTTCAAGAGACACTGAGATGGAGATTGGGGCAAAAGGGTTTATCAGAAATCACCACCTGTGAAGAGAAGGTAATAGAAAGATTAAAGTGTGAGTGGTTTTATATTTGTTTTTGTTTGTATTCTTTACAGTTTTGCAGGTTTTTGCATGTGAAGAGGTTGTTTTCATTTTTTACTTGAATTTTGTTTTGTTTGAAATGAAATCTTTCCTATGCTTCATCCAGTTGTTTCACTCAAATCAAGATTGAAAGGAGCCTGATGAAAGGGGTTATAAGGTTTAGGAAGACAAACTGATTAATACAATACTTTCTTGGCCCTCCCAAACAATCTTAAAACTCCAGATGTTTCTCTATTAGCTTTCTCCACATAAGCCCAAAGTTAGACCCCAGTATCTCCAATATTTCATTATAGAGGATATAAAAGTATTCATACACAAGGCACTCATAATGACTAAAAACACAATTCAACCCTGAAACGTGTGAAGGGGGAAGACAGAAAAATTGTAAATCACAGTTTGGAGAGTGGCAGCCAATTCCTCGTTCTCTAACACTGTCTACAAAACCAGTAGGATTAAAAGCTTGCAGTTCCTTTTTAGATAGCTTCTTGTCAGGCAATAGCACTCACAGAGTAGCTAGCCTTTAAAGGGATTTCCCATCGCTTACTAATTGAACACCGGACACAGGACAGCTTAGAGGAGAAATAAAGAGGTCGTGACGAAGTTAGGAGGAAAAGGCTGTGTGTGTTGGGAATATGATACGCTAGTTACAGTGAAATTCCACTAAAATGAAAACATTCAGATTACTATACAGACCTCACACTAATAGGATTGAAATAGCAGTTTTATCCTCTTCCCTAACTGAATATACTTTAAACATTGCTGAAGGAAGTACGAAACAACACTAGGAAATATATTTAAATCCATGCATTGATCAACTCAAAGGTTAAATATGTTAAGCACTTAACCAAAAGTGCATATTGGACTCTGGTTAATTCAAGGATTTTATTACATCATTTCAGTTTTTTCTTTGGCATCCAAATATGTTAACAATTGTGATTCTGTAAGAAAACTACTAGTGTCAAATTATTGGTTCCTGATGCCTACTTGAACATCATAAAGGCATCTCAAACTCAGCATGACTAAAGTAACCCATCATCCTCTCAACCTGGTCCACTTCCATCTTGGAGAATTTACGCCATATTTACTTTACAGGTCACTGTCCCTCATGTGCTGGCCAATACTGGTCCCCTCATCATTCCTGAAGTTTACTGCAAAACATGTCATGTTTCACGTAGAGCAGGCTCTGGAGTCAGACTCTACCTGTGTTTAAATCCCCCACTACCCTCAAGAGCTATGTGCTCTCAGCAAAGTGAGTTGACTTCTCATTGCCTCAATTTCCCCATAGATAATAAAAGTACAGTGAGAGCTTCATATTTCATAGCAAGGATCCACCCCAAAGGAGATACATAAGTAAGAATCACTTTTTAAATTCTTTAAATCAACAACAAAATATTTGATGTTGTATATTTTCTGTGACATCAGTGTCGTCTCTCAAACAGATTCACAGCAGCCCCTTTGTCTTGAGATTAGCATAGCCAATGTTCTTCTATATTACAGAATATATTATATATAATTATTAATAAATATTACACATATTGTTACAGAATGTATTATACTCCAGCCCTTAAATGCACAAGTTGGTTTGGATTTAAAGAGCCAGCTCAATAAAACAGTAACCCTATGAACTATAAAATCAAGTCAAGAAGCAGGTACTTGCACTATGGGATTCGTGGGGCAACGAAAGGTAGCACAAAGGCATGAATACACAGAGTCCTAGTCACATCGAATCCCCTGTATTTTCTCCATCTCAGTGCTCTCCCCAGCACTGTGTTAGTTGGCAAAGGTATTAGCCTGAGTAATGGAGCAAGGAACGCATTTTTGTAGTACTTACAATGGACGCTTTGCCTGTAGGTAACATGAGGAAGCAGGCTGGTCAGGTATTCAGTGGCAGGTTCAGCATTCCCTGTGTGCAGTTCATAGGGCAAGGAAGAGTCTGTAGGTAGTGAACTTCCCTTGAACTGAGACCCAGTCCTGTTTTCATGTGCAATACAGTAAAGCAGTAGAACGGAGAATGTGGTGGGAAGGAATGCATATTTAAATATGCATATATTTAACTCATATGCATATTTGAATAAGTAAGAGTGGATGCATTATTTCTAACTTACTTGAATTTTCAGAAGACTGAATGAGATAACATTAATACCTCTAAAAAAGTAAACACTTAATAAATGTTAGCAATTTATTTTCTTTCTTGTTTATTACCTATTAGTGGAAGCCCAAAATCTTTCACACAAGACCTTTCTCCTCCTTGATTTTTCATGAACCAGGATTAGTGGCAAGGGAGAGTCACTCAGTCAGGCCAGGTGAAGATAAAAAGAGCTTGATAGTCTAATTAGTTTGCTGTATCTTACTATTCTATCTCTGCCAAATGACAACACTTCTAAATATGTGTACTACACGGTGAATATTGCTTTACTGGCATGGTGATAGGAGTCTTGTTTGTCCATATTCCTGTATAGCACTTAGTATTACCTGACACTTCATGCTCCAAGATTATAGAAATGTTAGTGCACATTAAGGATGCTCACTTTTTTTTCCCCAGAGCTAGACACGTTGCTGAATCCAGAGGACCTTCAAACCTGGCTCACATTCTATGGCAAACTATCCCTGCTAAAAAATTAACTGTTTAGGTAATGTGGCTTGATTACTGTTTTGGTCTTCTCTCCTATGAGGAATTCCTAATGAGGAATTTTTCTCTCAGGTCCTTTACAGCCAATGGTCTTTGATCAGTAGTATTGCAGTCCCCACAGGTACTGCTATCTATTGCAGATTGTCAAGATAAATGCAGTAGTTCCTTCCTGTATATATGCCCTTTGTCACTCTTCTGTCAAGAGGTGGAATCTACTTCTCCATCCTTAGAATTTGCAAGCCCTGTGGCTTGCTTTGGCCAACTGAATATTGTGGAAGCAATGCTTGGTGCCTTCTGAACAAGGCCTCAGGGGGCCTTATATATTCTATCTTGAGACACTTACTGTTTGTTTCTACTACATGAAGAAGCCTGAGCTTGCAACCTTGATGATGAAATAATATGTGGAGAGAAAGGCCCAACTAACAGACAGCCCTAAACTCAAACACATGTATAAGGCTATACGGACCATCCAGCCAAAGTCATCTCAACAGCTGACTACAGCCACATGAGTGATCCCAAGTGAAACCAACAAGTAGAACCACCCAGCTGATCCCAGCTCAGATTTCTAAGAGAATTAGGAGCAATTAAAATGGTGGTGGTTTTATGCTGCTAAGTTTTTGGGTGCCTTTGTTGCACAACAATAGATGGCTTATAAACGAGCTTGGAATCCTGGGAAGAAAATGCTGAAATTTCTATTCCTTTCATTCAAGAAACCCGCCTGGGCTTCTTGTACAAATTAGTTTCCCCTCTTCAAGAGTTCTCCAGGAGGAATAGCATTCTTACGTCAAATCACACGTATTCTTTTACACTCTTCCTCACGGAAAGTATTATACTCTGGAGCCATCTATTCGTGTCTATTTATCTATTTATCAACTTTAAAAGGACTACACATGTGCCCATTTTTTCTTATGAGACTATCTCCAACTGTGAAGATACAAGTGATGAGCTTAATTATTAAATTATTTTTAAAACTACTTTTTACTATCAACAATACATCATATAGCTGCATCATAATTTATTGCATTATTTTCCTATTATTGGATATTTATTACAACTAAAATTCTGTTAAGAGTATATTTTTATATACATATTTGTTCACATTCCCAGCCTTTTCTTCAATACAGAATCCTAGAAATACCATTACTAAAGAGTATAAATCTCTTTTTAAGATTTTAGTGACAGCTAAAGTTGCTTTCTACATAGGCTCATAGAATGCATATCCCTTTCTAAGGTAGGTCAAAATAGCTATCTCATCATTTCCTTGCCATTATGGACTATTAACTTTGTAAAAAACTGTTGAATGTTTGATAATAAAAAGATAGTATTTTGATTGCTACTACCACTTCTTTCCGTTTAGCAATGTTTTTATAATATTTTCTTTTTGGATAATTTTCTTTCTTCTACTCTTTTTTTTTCTCTCTCTTTTTTGAGATGTGATCTTGCTCTGTTGCCCAGGCTGGAATGCAATTGTGCTGTGCAATCATAGCTCACTGCAGCCTCAAACTCTTAGGCTTAAGAGATCTTTCTGCGTCAAGCTCCTGAGTAGCTAGGACTACAGGTACGAGACAAAACAGCTGGCTAATTTTTTAAAAATATTTTTGTAGAGATGAGGTCTCTTGATATTGCCCTGTCTTGTCTTAATCTTTTGGATTCAAGTGATCCTCCTGCCTTGGCCTCTCAAAGTGCTGGGATTACAGGTGTGAGCCATCACGCCCAACCAATCTTCTTCTACTCTTTATCTATTTGTGGATTAACTTGGAAAGTACTCATTTTCACACTACTTTGTTAGAATGTTTGATATTTTAATAATAGTTACATGAAATTTTTCTTCATATTTTTATATGTGAAAAATAATATTTAATATTCACAAGAAAAAATGTTGCAGAACAAATATTTATTCCATTGAAGAGCCCATATACTCCTCATTTTATCACACCTTCTCTCTTTCACCAAATAAGTATATAAAGGTGTTTTACAGGGTTGAATACAATTTAAATTTTCTTACGGAAATAAATCTTTACTTACCCAGTTGTAAGCTACTTTGTAATAATAAAAGACTATGAGCCTGGATTTCCAAAAGAAAAAAGAAATACTTATGAGAAGCAAATTACATAAGAGACATTAATCTCAAAGCTTATTAGGCAGTTAAATTTCTTCTAAGTAAAGATGTTTCTAAGCCTTTAAAAAAAATCTAAAGTAATATTTCACAAGCAACTGCTAATGGTATCTGTTGGTGTTAGTAGAATTGATAAAATTATGTTTGGGGGTATAACTTCATTGGACTCTTTGAAAAGAGATTTTAAGCAGCAAGGTCTCTATACCACCAACAAAAGTGGTAGGGGTGCTTGCTGTATGAGTCATCTTACATACAAACATTTTTGTTCCCAAGCTTCCTTCTGGAATTCAGATCATAATTTCCACAAGAAAAAAGGAAATATGGTGTTTCTGACCCAGAAAATCCTTGGAATCAGAAGTTGGGGGATGAGAATGGGTAGGAAGTGGTCCATTTGTGTCTGCAATTCTCTTTCCTTTCCTAGACCAAACTATCCACCCTCCAACTTTACATTCCATCTATGCGGATGTCTAAATTGATATTAAATACTCATCTTCAACTTAAAACTAACAACTATTTTTTCTGGAACCAGTCTTCTTTCTCTTTCGGAGGAAAAAAAAAAGTGACTTCAAGAGGGTGGAAGGTAGTATACAATTTTTGGTGAATGACCTTCTTGCTTCTCGGAATTTGCATTGCCATGGAAACTACAACCACAATCCTTTCAAAGAGTTCTGGCTTAAGCACAGTCAAAATCAGAGGGTTGCAAGGCCCTATGGAATAACCAGCACTTTTGCACCCTTTCTCTTAGCCTGGGTAAAGTTTGAATCCTGGAACTGGGCTTTGTGGAATAGCACAGTGGACATTTTCAGGCCTGCTGTGTTGCCTCTTGTACTACGGAGAGGAGAGTTTCATTGAATTTTTTGAGGTATGACTTTGTACCTGTACAAATGCCCCACGTGTTAGTTACTCAGTTTTAAATAGAAGTTTTATCCTTTTAAGAAGATCTCTTTCTCCTGTATAAATTTGTCACTTGTATTGAAATTATAGATTCACAAGATTCATTAATTTTGAAATTGTTCTGCAAGTGTATCCTGATTCCCATGGATGATTTTCATCCTCTGCATTTACTTCATCGAAAAACAAACAGCTTGGAAATTACACATGTGTTTCAAGAAAAGCCCTGATTTTGCTGCTTCATGACTAGGAGCATTCAGGATATGAAATAGGAGGCATGAAAACAGCTAGAGTTTAAGATAAGTAAATGTAGAACTAATAACAACAAAAATGCAGCCACTATCCTCAAATAAGCATAGGCTGAGATGTATTCCAGAGAATACCTATAAAATAATTGTTTAAGTTAAATCCAAAGAAATTCACTTGCTGAATTGGAATGCTGAATTAAAGACATCCTAAAAGAGAAAATTTAAGGTTCTAAGACTTTGCTTGCTCTTTTTATCAATATTGCTTAAAATGCTATAAGTCTCGTTTTCATTACATTAGATTTCCCAGCACTGAAAGGAAATCAGTTGCCTGTTTGAAACCGAAAAATATATATAAATTGACTATTTCATACAGATAAGAGTAATTTAAGCCTAAGACCTAAGGTATGGTACTTGTTTTATTTCAATTGTCTTCTTTCCTGGCTAACATTAGAAAATATTAATATATTGGTAATATTTGACTTTTTGGAATATATTCTGCAAAGCAATTGTAATTTCCCCACATATTTTTGTATACATCAACTAATGGACATGCCGATCCCTATATAAGACGAAAATAGCTCTCTAAGTATATAAGTAAATTAATAATGATCAAATTCACCCCTGTTTAATCATGCAATTATCAAGTCACTAAGAAAGGCTGAAGAGTTAAGTAAGATAATAAAGGTATCCCCATCCTCCTGGGAAGCTCCAGGAAAGCTATCATGTGCTAGCATGTTGTATTGAGCTGAGAAAGCAGCCTCAGAATAACACAGAATGAAAACCATCTCTTCTTACAGTTCACCAAGTCGAGGTGCAAATTAGGGTCACACATTTCTAATATTCCTATGATATGATTTTGAATTATCTACTGGCCCTTTTCACACATTGGATTCCACTTGCCTAATCTCTGTGATGCATACCAAAAACTCCAGGAAGCTTAATCAGCCAAAAGGTCAGTCCTGGTCACTATAAATTCACAGGGAATCAATCAGAAAACTTGTTCTGACTGCCTGAAGACCATCTGCTACTATGCTGGCTTCTGCTGGCTCAGCTTGCTGTTGAAATAGGAAGTTCCATTAACTCATGTAATAGTTGTTGAAGTGTTGCTCCGTCTACCTGGTGTGCATATGTGCATGTGCACATGTGTGTGTACATAAGTGTGCACGCATTTGTCTGTGTATGTAGAAAACTGTAAAAGTTTTAATTTGTGACTTGACAAGTATTAAAGAATGAGGGAGAGAAGGGGTCAGATTGTGGGTGGACTTGTGGGCCAGGCTCAGGAGCTTTGACTTCGTTACAGGCAAAAGAGAGTTTCAAGTAGAGGGTTGAAAATCAAATTGCACTTATGTAGCTTGCTTTGTTGCAATGTGAAAGAGGGATTAATAGGAGAAATGGTGAAAATACAGATATGAGTAGGAGACTTTTCAAACACAAGGGCCTGAACCAAGGCAACCATTAATATAATAGGAAAATGGGAATGTATACAGTTGTAAGTATTCTTGTATAATCTAAAATTTCATAAAGCATTTAAGATTTAATTTTATTTCATGCACATGAATCTGAATACCCTCTCTTTCAAAAAACTATATTGTCTTATAGTTTATGAATTGGCCATTTAACTATTCATTTATCATCTGTTAGTTCATTATTCAAAACTTCATTTTCTGATGAAGATGATCAAAAAATATTTGTTGAGGTTAAAGAAGTTAAGCAACATGAATAAATTATCTTCGTTATTAGTTAAAGAGATTACTATGCCAACATTTTAGGCTGACATCCATTCTGTTTTTGTTTCACTGTTACAAAACTGAGGGGACAAGTCCACTCTATGGCCAAATGCATTAACTGAAAGAGAGCAATCTTCACTGAAAACCAAAGTTATTTCAAAGATTGAGGATAAACTTCCAAGGATAATTAACCTAATGGCATAATTATTCTGCATGATTCTAAAGATCCTCTCTAAGTTCATCAAGTCATCATGTTTGAACATTCTAGTGGTCCCTGCATTACTAGCTGACTGGAGAGTTGAAAGAAAATGAAGGAGGTTTTGACTGGTCAGTCACACTCAGTCTTCACTGAGAAGCTAGGTGTGTGTGCCAAAGGTCTAAATTTTCTGAATTAAATAACTAAAATGATTAAATTAAAGCCCCCCTCAGTTCTGCCTTCTATGTATATTTTTGCCTAGCCTCTTACTCTGTTAATTCCTATGAACTGTAAGTGATCATTGTCCCTTCTTCAACAGTATTCCTCTTCTTCAACAAAAAAGAAAATTCATAAAATGAAATCTATATAATTGCATCTCCTAAGGATTATTGGAAGACTACAATAAAGCATTTTGTCAAATGAATGTGCTGAGGTAAAAGAAAATAAACAAATAATTAAATGGATTTACATTGTTTGTCTGTAGGTTTTCCCCTCCCTTTTAAAAAAATGCAACTATGACTTTAACTGATTTTTAATGCATCTTTGTCTTTCTTAAAGAAAATATTTTTAGAGCTAATATGTTTTTTAGCCATGTAGTATTGCAAGGGAAGATTATATTTAAATAGATTCAATTGGTTGTTGGGTGAAATGATTAGAAAGCCTTGGGAAATAAATTGTCAAATAATAAGAACTTGTCCATTTCTCATGGAGCGTGGGCTTCACTTTCTGACTCTCTGAGAATCCTGCAATTACAGATAGTCATTTAATAAAAATGAGAATCAGTTTGCATGCTCCTGTTTCTAAAAACGCAAATACAATGTACAGGGAAAGAATTTGCTTTTAGCATTTTAAATTAAATTTACCGTGAAGTTGTAATATGATTTCCCTCAAGTTCTTTTAAATTAATATTTAATATTCTGTACTTGGTGTAAAAATTTGGTTGTAATATGGGCTTATGAAAAGATAATAGGAAAAACAGATATAAAATGTTTGGCAGCTGTCTTTCCTCTTACCTTTTTCTCTGAGTGTGAGCTGTGCTGAGGCCACAAGCCTGCTAAGTCTATTTTGTGTTTTGTAACATGATACTATACACTGGGTAATTTATAAGGAACAGTGGCTTATTTCTTACAGTTCTGATAGCTGAGACATACAAGATCAAGGGGTGGCATCTGGTGAGGGTCTTCTTGCTATGTCCTCCCATGGTGGAAGGTGGAAGGACAAGAGAGCACAAGAGAAAGAGGGGGGATGAACTAGCTTTTATAACAATCCCATTTTCTCAATAAACCTACCTCTGTGATAATAACATTAATCCATTCTAATCACCTCTTAAAGATTCCACCTGTCAACACTGTCACATTGGGGATTAAGTTTCCAACATATGAACTTTGGGGAACACATTCAAGCCATAGCACATGCTAATCAAGTGCTAAAGTGAGCTCTCTATTGCCTACATACCAATGTATGGATCACACATGGTTTGAAAGTATCAAGTCTTTCAGCACTTATCAACTTAATGATACATCGGTATAAAAAAAACATTCTAAAGGAATAAGTTACTTTAGTGGTCATCTGGAAAGCAATATAAACATAGTCAGTTTTCAGTTGGTCTAGAAATAAGAATGTTGACGGGCACATTTCTCCCATTCATGTGTCCCATTTGTTGCTTGAATCAAGTTACAGACAACTTTTCAGCCTGTGAACATTTAAAATAAAAGAATTTCATTAAAATGCAAAGTTATTTTTATTTTCATAGTGCTGTGTTAACATTTTTATACTGAGAATAACGATAGTCCTACCCAATGTGTTTGGATACCTGCTAACATCTGTATCTATTTTATTATATGTTTCAAGATAGGATGAGATAGGAGTTAGATCATTCCTGTACTAAAAGGAGACTGTTCATTAGGTAGCACACGTAAGAAACATCTGGCAAAAAGAGCTTTGCCATTTCATGTAGATTCTTCTCCATTTGCCCAGGAAGATCCAGGATAGAATGAGGCACTCATTAGAAATGAATAGTCTCTTAATTCCTCTTTCTACCAGCGACCCTTTCAGTATAATGAATATTTATTTAGATAAACAGCATGGTGGTCCATATTCCGGTTGTAATCTTTCGTCAGATACTTGTCCCAGAAAGTCTTTTATTTCAAGGGTTTTTACTGCGTTGTTGTCATTTGCTTTGGGATTGTTTAGATTCATTATTTATCTTACATGCTAGATATGCCTTTTAGTCCATGGATGCCATTGAATTTATTTTTAATTTCCTAAAACTTGGCACAATTTCTATAACATAAGAAACACTCAATAAATATGTTTCCATGGTTTTGCTTAGGAAGGAAAAAATGAATATTATGTTTATGTTTCTAATCATAAGCACAGATCTCTCTTGCTGTACATAAATATTACCCCACAATTTAAAAATTGAACTCTTTTTTCTTAGAATGAATATGTAAAGAGAGACAGAGAGTAGGAGCAGAGGTACTAGTAAGAAACTGTGTGCTCTAGATATGTGATAAATCTATCCTTAATAAACTAGTAAGTTCTTGTTGTTTTTCTTCTTCACTCTTTTCTCCTCTTCTGTTATCTTTATTACATGAATTAATTCCCCTGAAGTAAGTCTATCAAAATGGAAATTTGAGCCAAAATATATGAGCACTATGAAAAATGTGTTCTATGTCTTTCACAAATACACTCATACACATACACACACTCTCTCTGTCTCACTCACAAACAAAACCTTCATGCAATGTTAGAGCCAAATGAAAAGTTAGAGAACATTTTCTGTGATTTACTCTTCACAGGGGATTACGGATAGAAGGCTCTGATTGGGGATATGGATTATAGAGCCAAACACACCTGGATTTCAGTCTTGAGACATTTGTTACTTAAGTTTCAGTTTCTTCATTGATAAAATTGGCAAAATAATACTAATTAATCAGGGTTGTTTAGTATGATAACAAAATGATGTGCTTAAGGTATGTGTTGCTGTATATAGAACATGGCTGCTCAATAATTTTAGCAATTATTTTTTCCTGAATCATATATGAAAATGAGGTGGTATTTTTGCTTATGGCTTTATCGTGAATGTGTTTTTATAGACATGCTCTAACCAACTTTAAATTTCACAAAGAATTATTGTCAAAATCAATAAAATTGCAGCCTGTTGCATTTTGTCTTTTACAGGCATGTAGTGAATGAGAAGAAATAGTGTGACATTATAAAAGAAGCATTGCAATAGGAAAAACGTGAACCGAGTTTCAAAACTTTGGTCTGACACCCTTTTTGTATAAACTTGAACCTGTCCCCTGGTGGTTTTGGGCCTGAGTTACTTCACCTTATAAAGAATTACATGATCTCACTCACAGGAAGGCAGAAATCTGGGCCAAACCCTTGGTTTTTCCAGTCATTTGCAGATCAGAACTCTATATTCCTATGAATGGCTTTTTCATACGTATTTATGTTACACTTTTTTAACACGAAGTTGTCATAGACTAAGTAGAAAGAAGCTAGACCAGCACAGTCCAATAGAACTTTCTGTAATGAGGAAAATGTTCTTATCAGAAATTGCTATGGTAGCATTAGATGGTATGGTATCTTATGAATCAGTAATTACTATGGTAGCAATAGCCATGTGGCTGGCTATTTAGCACTTAAAATATTGATAATGTGACTCAGATACTGAATTTTTAATTGGATTTTAATTAATTTAAATTTAAATATAAAGAGCTACATGTGGCTGGTGGCTAGACCGTGGGACAGATCGGACAAGACTACAGGAAGTCCTCAGCTAACGTCCCCGATGGGTTCTTGGAAACTGCCACATTTTAAGTGAAATGACACATAACAATACCATTTTTTCATCAACCTTATAAAAAAATGATGTTGAAGAAAATGATGTTATTTGAGGACTTGCTGTACATCTTTTGCTTAAAGTCACAATTTCTAAGATTCTCTGGGTGATGTTAATTGAGGACTTACTGTACAGAAAAGGGTCAAGTCAGATGCACCCTGAAGGCCTAGTTATTGTGTTAAAATAAATTTGACAGATTATTAAAAGAGCTCATCTGTTTTTAGAATAGCAATATACATGAGCTCATGAGAGCAAACATACTTCGAAAGGAATCTGCTTACATGTGACAGAGCCTTGACATAGGAAGTGGTAATATCCTGTACTTAATTTTTAATTGACAAATAAAACTTAAATATATTATCATGTACATTTTTTGAAATATGTATACATTGTAAAATGGCTAAATCAAGGTAATTAACATATACATTATCTTACACTCTTACTGTTTTTTTGTGGTGAGAACAATTAAAATCTACTCTTTTAGCAAATGTCAAGAATGTAGTATATTGTCATTAACTGTAGTCACCCTGTTATGCAATAATTATTCTTAGTTTCTTCTAAGTATTTCTCTATTGTATTAAAAATGAGTGTTGCTGATTAAAATCTCACGCTTAGAAGGCAGTGTGGGTTGGATTCCCACCCTATCTCATCTTGAGTCCTTTCTGATTTTGGGTTATCAAACAGTGCTGAGTGAAGGAGAAGGATGGCAATTTTGTAGAACAGAATTTAGAAATTTGTATCACGTGCTGCCCCGGTTTTTGACACTGTGTAAAATAAAAAATATATTATTTTGGGTTATAATAGGTCATTTAAGGGAATACTGGAAAAGCAGATGCCTTTTTAGTAATTTGGGAAATCCTATAAAATATCTCAATATTTTATTTAATATTTTTATCTATTTAAAATACCTAATATTTAACAGTTTATTTAAGTGAAACCTGAATACCAAATGCCGGTTTTGTTTTTGTTCAAAAGCTTTCATTCATTTATCCTGCAATTGTTTTTCAAAACTACAAAGCAATCATTTCACAGTGTTTCACATTTCACCAAGCACTTCTATAAGCATATGTCATTTGGCTCTCAAAATAAAATAGTCCTACTGCTCAGGTGTCATAGTGGTCCTGGCTTTTTGTCTGTTTGTTTGTTTGTTTCTAAGATAATGAAAGTGAGCTTAAGCCAATTTAAGTGACTCCAGTGGGCTCATAATTGAGTGTTAGAATCAGAACTTCAAATCCTGTGTCTTTGCTGCTAAACTCTCCCACTCTCTACCCTATTTATAGTGCTGATTAGGTGGCTTTTCTCTCATAGTATCAATATGCCACTGAAAGGGAGATTGCTTTCTTGTCGAATGCTTCTTTTGTTAGTCACACTTTGCCCCGGAGAAATTCTCCCTTTGGAATTTTGCAAGGGATAAAAGCAAGCCCTTCATAACGTGATTAATGGTTCTGAAAACCGTTTTCCTTTTAAACTGCTTTGTGGATCATATATGCTTTAGAATTATTTATTTTTATTTTTGTTTGACTTGTTTTGCTTCCTCCTTCCTCCAACACAGATTGCTTAGTGGGGGCCTACAGGGTACAGACTTAATTTTAAAAGTGTATTTAAAGATATAATTTAAATACAGTTGCCAGCACGGGTCTGGCTGAGTTGTCCTTCTTTCAATGTAGAACCTCCAGGAATGTCCGTTGTGCATGACATGAGGGCAGTTTCACTGACAGTTTATGCAGGCAGGGGGAGGTAAGCTCATATAACCTTGTTCCTTACGGAGGTGTAGAAAATCTGTAGCATGATGTAATGGTAAGCACTTGATGTTTTCTTCAGATTTTTCCTCATAAAAGGAACAGTTCTTACTGGAAAACTGTTCCAAACAGATGTTCATAACTCTAGCGCTGGTGTTGCTTACCCTTAGAGTATGGTAGGTCTTTGAACGTTCTTCACAGGGTGCCTTATTCAAGACTCATGGCTTTGTGTGCAACATTTATGTTCACATTACAATAAGACTATTTATGATACTATGAGTTTTGACGTTACGGGGTCCTCAAGTCAGAGAGTGATTAATATTTCGAGCTGTCTTTGAGCTACACGCTTTTTTCTTAATATTTTCCTCTTTTTAAATAGCATGCAAAGCAATTAAGAGACCAAATAAAACCTTAAAATGTGAAAAGGTTAAAAATGAGCAGAAATAGTCACCATTTCCATGTTATGATATACAAATATATCAACAAATGTCTAGGTGTATGTTCGAATAAATATTTTAAAAGTCATGTGTAGATTTACTTAGCTTAAAAATGGAAACCAGGAATATGAAAAAGGAGAAGACATTTAAGAAGACAAATTATTACAAAATGGTATCCATTGATCCTCTGTGAAATATGTTTGTTTGTTTGTTTGTTTTGAGACGGAGTCTCACTCTGTCGCCCAGGATGGAGTGCAGTGGAGCAGTCTTGGCTCACTGCAACCTCCGTCTCCCGGGTTCAAGCAGTTCTCCTGCCTCAGTCTCCCGAATAGCTGGGATTACAGGCTTGCGCCACCACGCCCAACTAATTTTTGTATTTTTAGTGGAGACGGGGATTCACTATGTTGGCCAGGCTGTTCTTGAATGCCTGACCTCAAATGATCTGCCTGTCTTGGCCTCCCAAAGTGCTGGGATTACAGGCATGAGCCACCGCACCTGGCCCGAAATATGTTTTTTATGCAATTGTATTATGCTCAGTGAGAAAAAGAATATTCTGACTTGAACATATGCAAAGTCAAAACTGTGGAAAGGAACTAACTACAGGGCTATTGGTTGTATTTTTTTTTTTTTTGAAAATTACTTGAATAATTGTTGATTCCGGAGGCTTTAGTAAAGATTATATTGAGACAGAAACACAGTTTAAATCAAGCAATCGGTTATCTAGGGATGCGCCTACACAGTGAATGTATCAAACAGCAGCTTAAATTGCAAGACTGGAGTAAGTACATGCAACTGGAAGCAGCAGGGATGGGAGTGAGTACATGCAACTGGAAGCAGGAATAAGGGCTACTTGATTTCTAGTATGGTTGTTTAGGCACTTCTGGATGACTAATAAGAATTTCTTTTTCCTTTTAACTTTTATTTTAACTTAAAGGGTACATGTCCAGGTTTATTACATAGGTAAACTCGTGTCACGGGGGTTTCTTGTACAGATTATTTCATCACCCAGGCATTAAGCCTACTACCTGTTAGTTATTTTTCCTGTTCTTCTCCCCGCTCCCACCCTCTACCTTCCAAAAGGCCCCAGTGTGTGTTGTTCCCCTCCACTTGTCCATGTGTTCTCATCACTTGGCTCTCACTTATAAGGGAGAACTTCCCGTGTTTGGTTTTCTGTTCCTGCATTAGTTTGCTAAGATTGACCTCTAGCTCCAACTAAGTCCCTGCAAAGGACATGATCTTGTTCTTTCTTTGTGGCGTAGTATTCCATGGTGTATATGAACCACAATTTCTTTATCTAGTCTATCGTTGATGAGCATTTAGGTTGATTCCATGTCTTTGCTCTTGTGAATACTGCTGCAACAAACATATGCGTGCATGTGTTTTTACAAGGCCTCCGTACTCACAATCAAATATAACCTCTGACTCCTTGAGTCTCTGGGAACACACTCAAGACAGAGGAGAAGAGAGCAAAAAGAGAGAAACGGTGGGAGGTGGATAAGGACTGTAAAACTAACTGTTGGGTACTATGCTCGCCAGCGGAATGACAGGAACATTCATATCCAAACCTCAGCATCATATATATATATATATATCCATATAACAAACCTGCGCAAGGACCCACTGAATCTAAAATAAAAGTTGAAATTACTTAAAAACAAAAAGAGAGGAAGGGAGAGGGAGGGAGGGAGGAAGGGAGGAAGAAAGAATACAGTGCGCAGTTTAGCATGAATCATGCTACAAAGCAGACAAATTTGTGTCACATAATGTTCATGATACCCATGGAAGCAGATAATGTTTTTGTTACGAATTCACTGATGAAGTCAGTGAGGTTCTAACAGGTTAAGAACCATGTCCATGTTACACACATAAAATGCTGCACCAGCTGGTCTATTGGAATCCAAAGCCCACGTGCTGAACTTCGCTGGCAGCCTTTGACTTAAAATTGGAGGAGCGTAAGGAGAAGTTCTGAACATGAAGTGTGGGACTAAATGGATGGTGGACTGCAGGGTTGGACAAAGAGAACAGTTTGACATAGTATCACCAAGGTCAATGGGCAAGAGGGTGTTTACAAAGGTCTTCAAGGGAGGCAGCTGTGGCCAATAAAAAGGGAATTTCAGAGAGAATCATGGGAACCTAGGGTGCTGTGAAAGATTAAAAGACAGAGGAGTCCCACAGAGAGAATTAATGAAAGACCACAAGCACAGTGGGAAGGCCAGGTAGCAAGGACCCTGCTCAGGGTTCAAGGTCAATAGAGTAATGATATGAGCAGCAACAGGGGGTCCTCACATGTGACAAACCCCAGTAAGAGAAATGGTGTTTATTTCATCACCTAGAAAAACACTATCCAAGGAACTTTAGTTATAAGGAAAATGTTCTGTATTTATGCTTCCTAATGCAGAAACCACTAGCCACAAATGTACTCGAAGTGTGGCTACTGCAATTGAGAACCTGACTTCTTAGTTAAATTGAAATATAAATAGCCACATGGAGCTCGTGGCTACCGTGTTGGGCAGCAGAGACGAGAGCTGTAGGATTACGGGGAGAGGCAAAATATAGATTGACCTATAAGTGACATCAGATAGTAAGACAGCATTGATACCAAAACAGAGACTGTTAGGCCTTTTAGCACCTTGTCAGGAACTCGGGTGAGAGTTGGATAGTGCTTTGCCTAAAAGCAGCCATTCCAGGCCTTTTTTCTGCTCTCACTGAAAGCAAAGAAAATTCTTCTTTCTTTCTTATCAGGAATCTGGCTTCATATATTCTCTTTCATGTATGTTCAAGCTCATTTTCCTCTTCCCTTGCAAGCATGGTTATGTCTCTCCCGCACTAAAAACAACAAAAATTGCCAATAATAATAATAATAACGGAAATACTTCCTCAGCCTTCCTTATCCCTCCAGACACACTTGTCCCTCCCTCCTCCCTCACATTGCCAAGCTTCCTGAAATAGCACCACATAGAAAGGATTTTCACATCTTTGTCCTTCATTCATTCTCAGCCTACTGGTCATGATCCTCTTGCTGAAAATAGGCTCACTTCACTGAAAATATTAACGTTGGCAAATCCAAAGACACTCCTAATTTTTAACCTTAGTTGAATCATGTGTGTGCATTTGCCCATGTTAAACAGTCTCAGAAAATCTTTTCTCCATTGGCTTCAATAACATAATTCTCTCTAGGCCTTTTTGTCCATTCTTTTGGTCTCCATATTTCATCCTTTTTTCTTTGCCAATTTATTTATCTACTTTTAAACGATGAGGTTCCATAAGGCTTTTCTTAAAGCTTTGGTTTTCTCACACCAAAAATATTTCCTGGTCCTTCTCATTCATTAGAAAAATCTCTCAGGAGGCCGAGGCAGGCGAATCACAAGGTCAGGAGATCAAGACCATCCTGGCTAACACAGTGAAACCCCATCTCTACTAAAAATACAAAAAATTAGCCGGGCGTGGTGCCACATACCATGTAGTCTCAGCTACTCGGGGAGGCGGAGCTTGCAGTGAGCCAAGATCGCACCACTGCACTCCAGCCTGGGCGACAGAGTGAGACTCCATCTCAAAAAAAAGAAAAGAAAGAAAAAGATACTATTAAGTTTGTGTCACCCACTGGTCCAGGCATTTCATAGGCATTAATTTATTCACTGTTGATAACAGGGTTATACCAGATACTGCTATTGTCTTCATTTTAAAGGTAACACTGAGACTCAGAGAAGCTAAACAATTTGCTCAAGGCTGAACAGTTGCTAAGTTATGAGGATGGAGATTGAATTTAAGCACTGTAGCTCTAGGGTCCATGTTCTCACCTTCTATATGATGCTGGCTATATGATGACTCCATTGTTGCTCATTCCATTTTTCTACAGCTCTCATTGAAGCACATTGATTAGTCCATGCATGTCCATCCTGATAACCCAATATGCAGCAAAAATGCTTTTGATGAGCATGTCTGCTGTCTGCCTTTGTGAATGTTCCAGTGCTTGCTCAAACTGAACAAGAACAAAATGGAGCTATTCTCTCCCAGCCCAACCCACCCTTCTGTATCAGGTTATAAGCATCACCAGCTACCTGAGAGGCCAGGTCAGGATCCAGGTGTTCATTCTGGACTTTCTTTCCACATTTCACACCATCTTATCTTTTGCATCCCCCGTTTCTTGGCATAGTTCAGGGCTGTATCATTTCTTGGTAGAATAACTCGCATACACTACTATTTGGCCAACATGTCCTAAGTGCACCCAAGCCCCCCAAAACCCTCACTCATATAAACAATCTGGCCTTAAAACTCTTGCTAGCTTCATGTTTCTAAAATGCAAAATAGAATTAACTTTTTTTCTTATTTAAAATTATTTAATAGCTTCCCATTGGACAATTTTAAAAACTCTCAAACGCTTTAGCATGGCAAGTGAACTTCACACATACCTTCCTTGCCTACCCATCCAGCCTTGTCTCTCGACTCATACCTGGCTGTGGCTTCTTTAGCTTCCACTTTTAGCTCTCTAAAAACTATGCTGCTTCCGTCTCTTCCATCTTCATATTTGTTGTTCCTCTGCCTAGAAGCACCTTGCCTCTTTCACGCACACTTTGCCTCACTCAGGACCTACTAAGACTTGTCTTCTGTGTTCCCCTCATGCCTTATATTTTAAAGACTTAACTATTATGTTTCAGTTATGCAGTTCCTCTTTTCCTCACTACTTTAAGAAGTGGGACTGTGTAGCATTTTTTTTTTCCTCTTGCCACTGCATTTTATTGCTTGGATCCTCAGTGAATGTTTGAATGAATGAATGAATGGCTGAATGAATGTCATTTCCCCTTCTTCCATGAGCACTTTGGCTATATATGAGAATGGAGAGGAGTCTCTTGGAAACTGACAACAAGAAATTTGGAATATTTCCTCCATTCCACCCCTTCTATCAGCCCTGAAACTCTCCTCTCTAGGCATGGTTTTTCTCACATTTTGAGGAGGGAAATGCCACTCTGGAGATTCTTTCCCTTGGGTAAAATGCTGTTGGCAAGTCTCCTAGAGCAGCAAGGTGGGGCTCTGGGGAGAGGAGGGACCACACACAAGCAGCAACACTCAGAGATTTTCATTCCTGCTTTATCCTCCATTACTGCACCCACTTCAAGAATGTCCTTAAATCTGGCAGTAGGTTTTGAGACGTGGAAGCCCCAGAAAATGTATAATTTTGCCCGAAAAATACAGTCTCTTTGCATTTTCTAAAGTACAGTGAGAGTTTAGAAGCTATTTTCTGTTCTTGGGAAGAATGTGGTAGGGAAAAGGTGGGGGCTGTGTCGATCCCCCACAAGTAATGCAAAAAAAATTTTTTAAGGCACATTATATTGCAAAAGTATTGTGTAGCTCCTATGAACAAGGAGAGTAAAGTGATGTAGTTATCTCACGGATTGATGCTCTTCCTAATTATTGAGTAGCAACTATTGCCAAGGCATACCTCTCCTTGTGTGGGCCACATACCTATGACACCAACTCAGTAATGCTACTACTAATAATAACTACAACAAGAGCTAATATTATGTGCTTACTATTTGCCAGTCATTGTTTAAAATGCTTCACATAACTAAATGCTTAACCCATAACTCAATAAATCGAACAATATATAAAGATCTTTCCAAGGAAATCATCTAATTTTGGCAGTTTTTAAGGTTAATTATTTTATGAATGGCAAAAGTAAGGCCTAGAGTGGTTGATTCCTCAAGTTTCTACAGCTAGTCAGTGTAAAAGCCAAAAATCCTGGCCTATGACCAGCATCTGGGGAGTCAAAAGAACTCCATGGCGTGAGGTTTTCAGTATTGAAAATGCTGTTCTACCTTTGAGGACTCTCCTCATAGAGACTGAATCCCAAATTCTGAAGCCTTATATGACCACAGTTTTTTCACCTATCCACTAATGTGTTCATTGCATAGGTGTGCATGACTACCATTCTATATATAATTATATATAATTTAATTCACAAGTATAGAATATCCCTTAAGCTGCCCCCAAAAAAGTCAATCTTGTCCTAATACGAAATCATCACATAAATAGCAAACATCTCACTGTGCCTGTGTTAGGCTCTGATTTTAAGAAAAGAAGGGGAATCCACACTGCCATCCATTAACCAGTTACAAAGCTCGTACTCTGTAGCTGGTACTGTGTTAGGGCCAAGACAGAGAGATGGGAATAGCACTGCAGCCCTGCCGTCAAGTGTGTTTGGTGTCATGAAAGAATCTGTTTGTGTTCCTAGACTGAGCTATATTTTCCATTGATTGTCATTTTTGTGTGCTTCTTAAATAGTAAGATTATTTTTCTTCACCTTATCTTTGTAAGAAGCACAAGCCATAAATACTCCTAAAAAAATGGAAAAGAAAGTGATAAAGAGTTGAGCAGATATAGGCATAAGAAACTAATGGGGAAGAAAAGAAAGAACATCAACTGCAAATATAGGAAGTGTCTGGAGAAACCTAAAGGCAGTTGAAGAAGAAGAGAGTATATTGGGGTCATACATGGGCCAGCCAGCTTTCTTTGGAGACAACTGTTTACAGTGATGTCCAATTCCTACTTGGATGATCAAGTCAAAACTGGTATGTATCATATCTCTGGAGGAATGTGAAAGGGTGATGTCTTTAGCACCTAAGCCAGGGAACACCTGGGATATTTAGTCGAGTAATTGGATGTAACTTAACTAGAAATAACTTTCGGATTCTTTCTCAGAAGACCATTAAGAGAATCAGGCGTTATACTTTGAGAAATGTGACCATGCATCAAATCTACAACCTGAAAGAAGTCAAAACATTTTGAGAAAGCAAAGATAATTGCAGGAAGGAGCACTGGAAATAAGATAAAATTAAATTTAGAAAGTGTTTTCTCAAGTGGATTTGTTTGTTTGCCCATTCTGAATAATGAGCATGCAAAAGATTAGACAAGTGTACTGTGGGCTTTGGTGAAGGCAAAGAAGGCTGAGGACTGCAGGAAAGCCGGGCACTCAGAGCAGAGGTAAGGGGAGAGGGAGGGAGATGCTTGTAAATGAAGGCAAAACCACATATTATAGAGGCTCACAATCAATTAAATATTTGAGTTTTATATTCACATGAAAACAAACAAAATGTCAGAGGTCTGTTGCCTGATCAGCTTTGGAAGCTTCAAATCGAAAATGGGCAAGGATTTTATGCTCTGCATTCAATTACTGAGTAGAACTCATTTTGACCCTCAAAACAAACAGGATATTTCACTGAGATCCAGAGAGCAGAGAGGAAAGGCTCTTGAATTCCATCTGATATTACACTCAGTGTTCAGCTCTGTAATTCTCTCCACCAAACAAAACAGCCAGCTGTGTCAGTGTCATCCAAAATCTGAAGTCCTTTCCAGCTAGAAGCCTCAGGGAAAAAAAAGAAATTCTATACTAAAAAATTAGTTTATTTTCTATGTAAATAGAATTCAGGTTAGAGGAAAAAGTTCCTTGTTTTTCATTTGTTTATAGACTCCTAATCAATTAAAATATGTATGAATCATTTTCTAGTGGAATTCATATGAGAAAGTGGAGCAAAGGGATGCATTTCAGGTATGGGAGATGAGAACAAAGGAAAGGGGGATGAAGAGTAGAAAGGGAAGAAAAGAAAGAGAGGAGGAAAAAGAATAAAGAGGGAGGGAAAAGAAGGGAAAGAAAGGAGAAAACTGGGAGGCAGTTTCCTCTTTCTGCTGAGATATTTGACATACATTATCAAATGTAGCCTCACAACTCTTCTGTGAGATAGATTGTACAATTAGACCCAGATTAGAGAGAGGAAAGCAAAGCTTTGAGAAGTTCTGTAAGCCCAGTGTCTCATATTTAGCAAGAATTGGAGCCAGACATCCACCCAAGTCTGTCTGCCACCAAATCCCATGCTTGCGAGGTCAGCCTAGGATGGAGAGGGGGTGATATTCAAATTAGCTTCATCTATGTCCCATCTACCTGAGATAGATGTGTGGTTACCAAACATTGAGCATACATCGTGCCCAAAGAAGTGACTTTCTTAGTGGGGTAAAATTCGGAAAAACCCATTTTGGCCAAGTATTTTATACACTATATGTAAATAGAGTAAAACATGATTAAAAACAAAATATCCTCTGTTTACCAAATCCCACTCAAGTCTCTACTTAAAAATAATCCATTCATTGGAATTCTCACATAAAGAGATGAGAAATGTATAGGATATTGAGGAAGTAAGACAAAGAAGGAAGAAATTTTTAGGGGACAGAATATCACCTTCTAACTAAAAATGGAAAACAGAAAAGACTGCATTTCCAGTGGCTTCCTAGACAGGAGTCTATGTTTCCCACTATTTGAGAATGATTGATGAATTGACCTCCTGTGTGCCACTTTGAAAACACACCAAATGTGCTTAGTTTGGCAGAGTAGTAGAGGAGGAACTATTCACACAGAACAAAAAAGGCTGCTGTTTGCCAGTAGCTATTAACTCGCGGCTATATCAACACTTGCGCAGTTAACAATAATCTTATCCAAGAGTCTATTCTTGTAGAACCTCGAGGGTTGAAGAAATATTTTATTGGCAGCATCCCTAATCTTATAAGTAGCAATATGTTTTGACAAAATGAAACCACACAATTCTCACCTAGTCTTGGGTTTACTTTCTTATGAGAGCATCTGAGGCTGAAAATAAAAAGCATTCCCAAACCCCTGCCACCTTCCCCTGCCTTCCGCAAAAAAAAAAAAAAAAAAAAAAAAAAATTGGCTTTACACTCAAACCTTGAGGTTCCAATTTCTTTTAAATTTTTTAGTACTCACAGTTTCTCTAAACTTACACCTTCTAGGCTTTCGAATCTAACCACCCTACATGGATGCATTTTCTTAACCTATGTGCACAAGAGCACTTCAAGATTTTGTGATCAGCTACTGTTGAAATATCTCCTCTTGCTGTCATATGCTGGCTCTTAGTTTTGGGAGAAACTACAAACCTCTACTTAAATTGAGAGTTTTTAGGTATTGAAATAGTGCCCACAGCAGGAAAAGAAAAAAATTGGGTGTAGTGGCAAACTAAATTTATAACAGAAAGTGGAAAAATATAGCCTAGAGCACACATAGAAAAGTTCTACTGGGAATTAATCATTTCTATCCATTGGGTCCAGTATGGAGTATAAAGAAAGGAAGATAAGTGTTATGAACAGACAGCAGTGAGTCCTCAGCAATAAGTTGTTACATGAGCCTAGCAAATTGTTGACTCTATGTTGTGATCTATCTCCATAGCTCCATGTTCTACTTCTTGAGACTTTTGTTCCACAGACTTATTGAAAAAAAAATCCACTGAGTGTTTATAATTTGCTGAGAACTCTTCTAGATACTGGAGCTACAAAATAGATTGAAACTGGTTCCCTACCCTCAAGTTCCCTCCCCAGCTCATGTCCTCTGAGTGGAGATAAGGGCAGCATATGAATGAGTGATTTGAGAAGAGTGGGAAGATGGTACAAGTCGCCTGCACAAAAGAGATGCTGGCAATGGCAAGTTTGTACCTCATAAATTATAGTCCCTCAACAATATTGTTGCCATCATCTTCATCCTGACATGTGGTTTGGTGGCATAACATTGGCAGACAATTACGTTCCAGGAGACCTGCCTGCATGACCCCACTATTATTTTAATGTAGGGGCTTCTCATGAATACCTTTTAAAAATAAATAAATAAATAACAGAAGTGCAAGTTCAGGGTAATGGTGTTGGTGGCCTAGTCCTTGTTCTACTTCATTAATTATCTATAGTAATTTCCACATCTGTTTGGTTTTTTTTTTTCACTTTTCCAGTAAGTGAATTGTATATGATTCTCTTTAAGATTCACTCAGCTTATAATTACTTGATTCATCAAAGACAAGCTCATAAATTCACTTTTCTTCAAGCAATACTTTTTCTGAACATTTACTATTTGTACTGCACTCATCTAGATATTCAGAACATCAAGTCACATGTAAGACATGCTCCTTTCCCTGAAGTTGCTGAAAATCCAGTGGGAGATATGGCAAATCCATAAAAGAGGTATAACCAAATTAGGCTATGAGTACTTACATAAACAAAAGGAGTAATTAATTCTGATGGGGAAAATGGAAAACGTTTCCCAAATGTAGCACTTCAGTTGAATATTAAAGAGGTAGAAGTGCACCAGGCAAAAAAACAAAACAAAAAAGTTATGTTCAACTGATGGAACTTCATGAGTAAAATATTTGGTGGGAAATTAACAATACCTAAAACTTACTGAGCATTTATTAAGTGCTAAAAGTTTCCTATGTATTAACTCTCTTAAATCATTATCATAACTGTAGAAGGTAGGAACCAACATCTCCAGTATAGAAATGAAATACCCAAGCCACAGAGAGGTCAGGTAGTTTATCCAAGATAACAGAGCTAACAAAGATGGAAATTTGACACCAAACAGTCTGAGTCCATCTGTACTTGAAACCCCCAGCTCATACATGTCTAGGAACAGGGGGCAGTCTAATATGGCTAAAATAAAAAGTGGGATATAGAGGAGGATAAAATAAGGAGAGGATAATGAAGCCAGCCTATAAGGGCCTTGAATGCTGTGCTAAGAAACATGGACATTATCATACAGTAGGAGGAAGTGGGTTGGAAATAAGAAAAACTACAGTGAAAAAAGATATGACAAGTGAAAGCAACAGAAGTTGTCATTGCTAAGGAGACATGGGGACAACAGGGAGTGATGGGGACTGTAGTGACATAGAGAAGCCTTACATTTGCAGGAGTATGTGGGGACAGCAAATCAGTCCAAAGGGAGAAATGTCAACCTACCATTCATTGCTGGTTGCTCTTTCTCAAGAAAAACAGTAAATATCATAAGTTGATTCTACAAATTATTAAATGTTGACCAATCAAAAATCATTTTAGACTGTGGACTAAACAAAATATGCCTGCTGGCACCCAGATTGAAAGGAGAGACATCTGTGCTTTTAGAAATCATTTCTTCATTTTTTTTAACCTGGGAAGCAATGTAAGCTTATTAGTATTGTAGGAAGATAAATCCAGTGGTATTATAGAAAGTTGAATTGAGAGGGAAGGGCCAGTGAGAGATTATTGCAGTAGGAAAAAGATGACAAAGGCTTGAACTAGTGGCAGTGGGAAAAGCAAGGCAGGAAAGGGTTTTCAGAGGATAATTGATCTGTTAAATGTGGCTGTGGATGAGAAAGAATGTATCAACAATAACCAGGACTGTCTAGCTCTGGTGATCAGAAGGAAGGTAATGTATTGATGGAGACACAAGACATAAAAGGAAGAGCACATATGTGGAGAAAAAGAGTAAGTTCAATTTGAAAAGTGTTGAAATAGGGTTTAGGAAGCATTCGAATAGTATCCAGCTCTTCTTGGCTTTTCTATTGAAAAGAATACTCAATCATCAGATTAAGTCAGATCTGATTCACTGATCACAACTGCTTCCTCGAAAACGCTAAGAATTTAAAGCGTTGCTAAAAACTGTTTATTCTTGTGAGATTTAAGCACAAAATCAATTATCAACAAGAATTAGTAACAATAGGATTGCAAACTGTATTCCTTTTAAAAAACTTGCTCCTCCTTACTTTCCTTTGAGTTTTGATTATGTTTTTCTGCAGGTATTTGTCTCCATTACCATGGGCAGCAAATCTGTCAAGGGAAATAGTGTTTGGTTTAGAATCTTTTTTTCAAAAAATCATCTTTGAAACTTTGCTTGTAGTTTTGCATTAGTTTTCGTATATGTATACAATCAGGTTTCTAGGAGTTTCTATTATTTAATAATCATAATATACATTTAGTCCTTATTAGTAACCATAAAGCTTTTGTTCCATTAATCCATTTTAAATGACTTTGTAATCAAATATTGCATAACCATAGATCTATGAATATTAATTAGAGACTGAATTAAATAATTTTTAGTTCCTTCTGATTTCTGTGGATTTTGATTTGATGAATTCTTTGGGGTAAGGAAAAATGGTATACATGGGTTATAAGAGGTTTAGGAGTCAGTTAAATGGAGGTGTCTAATCCCACAGATTGCATTACACATGCATATGTCTTTGGTTTGCCAGCATGATGTATGATTTTTTAAAGGAGATACAACTTCTCTAATGGGAAACTTCACATGCAAAATACTTGGATTTCTAATTGCCTTGACTAATCAAGATTTCTGCCAAGGGTGTGTTGAGGGTGTGTGTGTGTGTAAACCACCCCCTCTTCTTGTAAACAAGGCTCAACCTATTCTAAAAGAAATTAGAGTATTAGAGTCATATGAACCAAAACATATGTTGAGATCAGTGGAAAATAAGTAGGTAATGTCTTAGGATGAGTATATATGTATACCTATGAAGACATGTGTATTTTAGTTCATTCAGCAAACACTTATACTCATCCCACTTGAAAGACATTGTGCTAGCTGGTGCAGAGAAACTCTAGGGAAAAGACAGTTTATGACTATAAGCAACACACAATCTGAGGACACATAAATAATTAAGTTTAATATGAAGCAAAAACTGCCAAAAGAGAAGCAGAAGGTAAATGCTATTAGAGGACTCCAATAATTTTAAAGTTGATGAGCGACCAAAGAAAGTCTTGTTAACAAAGTGTGATCTATTATCTTTCTACCTTGTTGAGCTATTTCTCGTTGACCTAGCCAACATAAACACATAAGACTTTTCTGAATCCTTAAACTTTTACACTTTAGCACAATTCCTTTTAAAGAAGCAGCTCCAGCCTCTGATCAATAAAACTAGAAGAAGCCATTCTAAAATTAATTCTTAAATAATATCAAACACTATGCTATGGAACAGTATTTCTATTCTCAAAGGTAAGAGTGTTGGGGAAATATTCATTATTTTCGCAGATCTTGAATTCCAAGAACAGTTTGTGGCTCATAAAGTTTGTTCTTTAGGACTGCTATGTCACTCACCCTGACTGGTACATGGGAGTCCTAACACACTCATAGATATTAATGGGATACCTTTCCTTCCTACGCTCTAAACTGCACTGTATATGGCTGTAGTTAAATTAACATTCAGCCATGACTACTTCAGCCTCCTTTTATAACCACATCATTAATAGAGCTCAGTGTGCATAAGTCTGCTCCAAAAGCTCATGTCCTTTGTGTGACTCTGTATTCTTTTACTGAGACCAGATAGACACTTACTAGGAAGGCACTACTGGGAAGCTGGGTAGTGGCCGCGGTAGGGAGGGATCCTGTAAATTTGTCTTGACCCTTGGTTGCCTGTAGTATGCTCGACCTTTTGTTGCCTGCAGTATGCTCACCCTTTGACCACTTAGAGCAAGATCTTCAGGAGCTGGCATTGTCCTATAAAATGGAAAGATGCGATGTGTTGCTTCTGTAAAGAATAGACATGAGGGATCCTCAAATACCTTGAGATAATAACACACATATTTTTCAAAACAAAATATATTTTTACAGATGAGGACACAAATGGCATTTAGGTGACTCTCTCAAGGTCACATAGTGAGTGGATTAAAAACTTCAATTCAAATTTCAGGGATCCTGAGTTAAAGCCTAGTGATCTTTTCTTATTCTTGTTCTTTCAGTGTTTTATTAAATATGCAAATATTAACCTACTCAATCCTCATAAAAACTCAGTGGTGAACTGACTGTTGGCCTGGCAGATGAGAAGTTTTACTCCCCCACTCTCCAGTGAAACTGGTGAAAAATATTTTTAAAGGCAACTATTTAAAATCTCTGATGCAGATAATTTTATTTCTATTTTATATTAATAAGCAAAGAACTGAGGCATAGAATGGTTAAGTAAAATGCATAAGGTCATGTGGAAAAGCTGAGATTCCAACCTAGTTGGTTGGTTCTAGAGCACAACCTCAGGGTGAGAATGGAGATGTAATAGGCAACATTTTCCTAATCATTTTATTCTAGAGGAAAAATGGTATCCATGGGATATAACAGGTTTAGGAGTCAGTTAAATGGAGGTATCTAATTCCACAGATTGTATTACACATACAGATGTCTTTGGTTTGCCAGCATGACGTATAATTTTTTTAAGGCGATACAACTTTTCTAATGGGAAACATCACACGCAAAATACTTGGATTTCTAATTGCCTTGACTGATTAAGAACTCTGGCAAATCCTGACCCCTCCTCATGAGCACGTGGCAGCTCTCAGCTGGAGCAGAAGGGCAGCAGCACCACTTGGATGAATGTGTTCATCAATGTGTGCTACCAGGCCTGTATCATAGTATCCAAATGATTTCTCTAGGGCTTTAATTTCATGTCTTGCCCCACACTAAAATGATGCCTAAATAAAGCTTATTCTGGGAGGAAGATTTATTCCTGGCAGGGGTGGGGGATGGGTTGGCGGGGCAGACTTTGGAGTCAGACTAGCTGGTTGAATACTAGATCTGCCTCTTACTCCTTGTGTGACTCTCAGCAAACTAAACCCTAACTTGGATAGCTTCTGCAAAATTCAGTTTTGTCCCTTATAAAATGAAAGGCTAACAGTAGCTGAGTCAGAGAATTCTGCTAGGTAAAACACATAGCAGAGGGCCTGGTATATAGAAGGCTTTTCATAAATAATATTAAGCACTTCCTAAACATTATTAAGCACTGCTTAATATTAGCTGCTAAGCTGTTATTGTACCTTTTGTAATTTTTTTTTTTTCACATCATTCCAAGTTTTATTTGCGTTTGTAATACAGATGCATACAAGTGGACTCATCCATCATCTCGTCTGAGCTAACCACCATGACATCATTACCAATCCCCAGATACCAAGGCCAGATCTTCTAGATCAGTCTCTCTACATATGTGTATTGCTTTTTCCTTTGCATTACTTATTTCTTTTTTGTAATATAGCTGATATTCCAGGAGCTGACTCCCGGACCCTCTTTGCCCCCAGTGACTTTCAAGGTGCAAGATTCTGTTGCCTCTCTTTTGCTGATAGATGTTGCTGAAAGGCCTGTGTGGAAACTTACAAAATCAAATGAGTTTTCTTCTCCTCCCCTTCTGCTAAATTCTAACTCACCATCCCTCACCCATACCTGAAGCCCAGCTCTCTCCCGCAGGCAGTCTCTGCCAGCCAGGCCAGGCCTGAGCTTGTTCTCTGCATGTCTGAAGCAGGGAGTCCTAAAAGGAAATATTGCTCTCATTCCAAAGTTGCTTCATCTTCATGGGCAAAGGAAAAAGAAAAAAGCAGAAGAAGGTAAATGCAGCAACTCTGAGAAATTCTTAGTTGATTATTTACTGTTGCTTAACCTTCAAAAGATTCCACTGTAGAAAGGGAGGCCGTGTGATCTCATTGTTCAATTCCCACCTATGAGTGAGAATATGCGGTGTTTGGTTTTTTGTTCTTGCGATAGTTTACTGAGAATGATGGTTTCCAATTTCATCCATGTCCCTACAAAGGATATGAACTCATCATTTTTTATGGCTGCATAGTATTCCATGGTGTATATGTGCCACATTTTCTTAATCCAGTCTATCATTGTTGGACATTTGGGTTGGTTCCAAGTCTTTGCTATTGTGAATAATGCCGCAATAAACATACGTGTGCATGTGTCTTTATAGCAGCATGATTTATAGTCATTTGGGTATATACCCAGTAATGGGATGGCTGGGTCAAATGGTATTTCTAGTTCTAGATCCCTGAGGAATCGCCACACTGACTTCCACAATGGTTGAACTAGTTTACAGTCCCACCAACAGTGTAAAAGTGTTCCTATTTCTCCACATCCTCTCCAGCACCTGTTGTTTCCTGACTTTTGAATGATTGCCATTC
The DNA here is from genome assembly GCF_028858775.2 of Pan troglodytes. Lineage (NCBI taxonomy): Eukaryota > Metazoa > Chordata > Mammalia > Primates > Hominidae > Pan > Pan troglodytes. Next base: position 83,387,316 of record NC_072413.2, read on the forward strand.
TAACTGGTGTGAGATGATATCTCATAGTGGTTTTGATTTGCATTTCTCTGATGGCCAGTGATGATGAGCATTTTTTCATGTGTTTTTTGGCTGCATAAATGTCTTCTTTTGAGAAGTGCCTGTTCATGTCCTGTAATTTTTGTGATGAAAGGGAAGTGTATATGAAAATTCCTAAAAGCACATGATAATAAAATTGTACACAATGAAAATATTGAGTCCTAGAATAAATTGATATGGAAAATTATTCAAAGTAGCTTTAGGTAGAGATGAGGAGATGATTAAAAATTAGCAATTTAAGTCATAATGGTGAAAGAAGAATAAAATACAAGTAAACGAAATATCTAGTATGATCAAGATCTGTAGAAATAAAAAGAAGAAAAAGCAAGGTTTTTGCAGAAGGAAAGAGAATGTGTACATTGGAACAGAAATTGGGGGGAAGTTTATAGAGGAAGAAGAAAATAAATAAGGGAAAGGACAAAATTATCACTAAATAAATAAAAGGAAACTCCTCCAAAAGTCCAAAATAAATGAAACTCAAATTCAAAAGAGAAAAACAGGAAGAAATATTGTGTTTCCAGAAGTCTGTGGATTATGAGGAATCATGAAAAGGAAAAAAGAGGTTTGGCACAAAACCTTGAAGGATAAATACGAGTACATCACAATTGAAAAGAAGATAATGAAAACAGATAATTAAAATGCAGAAGCTAGAGTTACAGCCTTTGGAACTCAAACTAAATAAACTTGTTTTATTGTCAGTCTGGAAATTGGGAAATAGCTGTACTGAGAGTGAGTATATCTGCAACCATCACATTAGCTGACAGGGCATGTAAACATTTCAGAGGTAAATGAACTAACCCTGAGATGGATGATTATGGATGTCAATTGTGGAAAGCGAGAGATTTGATTTTATAGCAAATGCTGCAGCCCCCTCTTCCTCTCAGACAATGGCACCAAGAAATACAAATGGATAGGTTACTTAAGGATATGTCTCCCTTCCTTAAAGAAGAAAAATGGCTGCATTTAAAGAGAATATAAGATTTACTTAGAAAAAAAAAGTCGAGAGGACTAAAAATAAATAAAACTAAACAAAGGATGCAAATATATAGACCCAATCTAAAACAAATACAGAATTTAAAGTTTTGACATGTGTATACATGCAGAAAGGCTGAAAAATTACTTCTAAAAGATGAGTCACAGGACTGTGAGAGTTTATGTGTAAGAGAAAAAGAAAAGTTCAACTTTTCAAATCATTAATATCTTCCCTAAAAGCTGCATATATTGGAAAATATACTTGGACGATAACCTTATTCCTACAGAACAGGAAGATGATTCAACTTCTAGAAGAAATATCCAAGGTGTGAAAAATTTTCTTCCTTTGTCAGGACATCAGAGTCCATCGAGAAAGTTCTAGAGGAAGCACTCTGAGAAGAAGAAATGAAGCTCAAACAATTCATAGGCTGAAGATATTTTTACTTTCAGCTACATTTAATGAGAGCAGTAGGGGGAAAACAAGGATGAGAAATTACCGCGTAAATCAGAGAGCAAAATGAGGGCCATTTGTATTGATACAGTCAAACTGAAAAAAAGAAAAAAAGGAGGGTAAGGCAAAAATGAAGGCGCATGCTACAAACATCTTACTGTGTTCATGAAGAGACGAGAGGTTGATGGGTTCAGAGTGCAAATGGAAGGCAAAAAAAAAAAAAAAAAAGATTTGGAAAAACAAATCGGATAACTTAACTGTTTCAATTTTAAGAAAAGGCCTTTAAAGAAAATTATACGGTTTCCCAACAGAAAAGAAGCCCAAGATGAAAAATCCAGTGATTCAATGTGAGACCTCACTCCACAACCTGGAGACCGGATAATCAGTGAGTTGAAAAAGAGAGGTGTCCTCAGTCCCAGTGGTCTGACCCTAAACTGTATATCTTATTTTAGCTAAAAAATCATAAGTAAAAATGAAATAACTAACACAATAAAAGAATCTTGTGATCGTATTTTTAAAGGATGTTTGAGAAGGTATGAAGAACTAGAAGTGACAAACATCACTATCCTGATAAAACTGGTTTTCCAGGAAAAGATGCTAGTCTGACAAGAGGCAGGATGTGGCCCATGCAGTCCTGGGCCACTAAGCTATTTAGTGGATCGTATTCTGGTATCATGACAAAGAACATAGCTAAGGCTATTTTATACCGTTTAGGTCAAGAAAAACTTGCAAGGAGATGGTTTGTTAGATAAGTTGGGAACACATACGAATGTGTTATATGTCAGGTCTAGAGCCATCACCATAGGAATATGAAAAATAAATTAAAATGATAAGGGACTGAGGTGAAGCTGTTTGTTATGTACTTGTATATGACACCTTCAGATTTTTTCCAAAGAAAAAACATGTTCGATTTGAAAGAAAGTAAATGTAAAGATGAAAAAACAAACAAACAAACAAACAAAAGAGTGAGAGAGAGAGACTGATAAGCCGGATGGTCCCAGACATATCTTATGCAGCTGAGATCATCCTGGACATAATGAAAGCAAAAGAGATGAGGTAATTTAAAATATGTGACAAGTACACAACAAAATATGCAGAAAAGTACAATACAATAAAAGGAAAGGAAAGAGACTTACATTGAGACAGCATAAGGTGACAGATGATCTCTATGCCTCTTATTATTCAAATTTCACAACGGAATTATAAAATATGTCATCATCTCCATTTTACACATTAGAGAATTGAGAATTAGGCAGGTTAAGCAACTTGTCCAAGGTCACACAGTAAACAAATAGAGAGGTGAAATTCAATTTGCTGTCTATCTTACTCGTAAGCTTTTATCTACACACCATTGCCTTTCAAAACAAAGACATAAAAGTGAGAAATACAGGGAAATACAATTATATTGAAGCTGTAGAGTTGAAGGATGGGTGTATTGTCTGTAGAGCATAAGCCTGCAACAAATTTTTTAAAAAGAAGAAGGAAATGTTGGCAGGATTTCCACTTACTTGTCAGTTAAAAGAGAATTCTCTGCAATATTATGGAAAGGTACATCTGACCACATGAATACTCAGGAACTGACCTGTGTGTTAAATATCCATGCTAAAAGCATAAAGCTGTAATTTTGAGTGAGAGTTCCTGTTAAGAAAATATCCCTTTCTAAAATAATACATCATTAAAGCAGATTAAGTATTACTTGACTTCTCTTTTGCTGTTATTCAAATTTTATTGCATTTTTTGTTGCTATTCAAATGTTATTGCATTGTACATAATTAAACTAGCAGTTATCATTAAAGTGTTCCATTAGGAAGCTCTAGGTAGGACAGACCTGCTGTCCTCACTCAAAGATCACTCTGGGGATTGCATACCTGGAAAATGTTCATTCCTTGAGGAATCCTGGAAGGGCACACTGATGGATTTATATTAGGGCACCATACTTCTCTTTTTTCCCCCTGATGAAATAGTGCCTATACTTTGTCTGTAAGGGCACACTGTCTTTTTAATTTCCAGGAGTCATGTAATTGAACAATGAGATTAATAAAATGAAAATTAACATAGAATAAATTTGTAGGCATATTTTATTGAAAAAATTAAGAAATATGTAAAGTTTTGGCATTATTTTTATAAACACTTTTATGCGGCCGGGCACGGTGGCTCACGCCTATAATCCCAGCATTTTGGGAGGCCAAGGTGGGTGGATCACCTTAGGTCTGGAATTTGAGACCAGCCTGACCAACATGGTGAAACCTTGTCTCTACTGAAAATACAAAAATTAGCTTGGCATTGTGGTAGGCACCTGTAATCCTATCTACTCGGGAGGCTGAGGCATGAGAACTGCTTGAACCCAGGAGGCAGGGGTTGCAGTGAGCAGAGATTGTGCCACTGCTCTCCAGAGTGGGCGACAGAGTGAGACTTTGTTTCAAAAAAAGAAAAATTTATACACACCATAAGATGACATTTTGCATGGAATATATTAATGGATTACAGGTAATATTATAGGTAATATTTTTCTGCATTTCCTGATTTTTTACAGTAAAAATACATGACTTTTTAAAGTTTAATAATGTGGATTCAAAAGAAATACCCATTTCAATTCACTCTTAGAGATTAAAATTGGGTTAATTATCATGCTGACTCAGGTAAATGTTGTGATTTTTCTAATACAGAATATTTATGTGCCTAACCAGAATGTATAAAAATTTAGATGTCTGTTTACACCCTAAGCAAAAACTGTTGTAAACCAATTAAGATTATAGGCAAATGAATGAAACTTTAAAAGGTTTGTAGATCATGATTTCAATTAGTAATAATAATAACAATTGCTATATTTACTGAGATTACTATAGGCCAGGCACTTTTCTAAGTGTTTCCATCACTTAACATGTTTGAATAATCACGTGATATAGACGCTGTAATCATCCTAGTTTTCACCAGTGGAGGGGCTGAGGCAATGCTAAAACTGTCTTAATGACATTCTTGAAAATTAATTATAAGTTTACAAAAATAATGCCTTGTGAATGTTGAAATAAATCAGCCAAGACTGATGTTTCCATAGATGATCTTAAAAATATTTTTATTATGCATCTACACGTACATTTATTGCAGCACTACTTACAATAGCAGACTTGGAACCAACACAAATGCCCACCAATGATAGACTCAATAAAGAAAATGTGGCACATATACACCGTGGAATACTATGCAGCCATAAAATGAAAGAGTTCATGTCCTTTGCAGGCTCATGGATGAACCTGGAAGCCATCGTTCTCAGTAAACTAACACAGGAACAGAAAACCAGACACCGCATGTGCTCACTCATAAGTGGGAGTTAAACAATGAGAACACATGGACACAGGGAGGGGAACATCACACACTGAGGCCTGTCAGTAGGTGGAGGGGAGGGGGAGGGAGAGCATTAGGACATCCATGCAGGGCTTAAAACCTAGATGATGGGTTGATGGGTGCAGAAAACCACCATGGCACATGTATGCCTATGTAACAAACCTGCACCTTCTGCACATGTATCCCAGAACTTAAAGTAAAATAATAAATAAATAAATATGTGAAACAATATATTTTTATTGTGCATCTAAACGAAGCTAGAAAATATTTCTCCTTTCTTTATTGAAATAAAATAGTTTAGAGCACTCACTGCTCCCAGTCCCCATTCTTCAAAACATGTGCACGGACCACCTGCGTTGGAATCCTCTGGAGAACAGACCCAAATCCCAGAGGCTCAAAAGTCTGCATTGTTAAAATGCTTCCTATCAATATTTACAACTGCTAAAATGTAATGACTTCTGAGTTTATGTGGGAAATCAGAAACTTTTTTTAAAAAAATCATGAATTTCTGATTTTCACTTTCCAGTTTGACTCAATTGCTTTCTTATGTGTTATTGGAAGTGAGATGTTCACAGCAATTTTTTTTTTTTGTCCCACATATTCTTAGTATTCATCCCAGAATGCCAACGCCTCAACACTTCTTTCTGTACTTCCCCATTTCTCCCCTCCTACATTCTTGCAATTGCTGAGGAAATCGTGACTGAGACAGGAAGTGCATCTGCTGACTTGGGCCTAGTATTTCAGTGTGTGAGTTTACTTTATACCTTCCACATCCCATACCTAGTGGCCATCTACACGGTAGTGGAATCAAATATCCCCATGTGGGAAGATTTATTTGTTTCCTCAAAGGATACAGGAACCAAAAGGGATCCAGTGGGGAAGAAAAGAGACTAGCTGCTATCCTTCACGGAGCCAACATTCTGCTGGGAGAGGCAAGAAAAAATCCACAAATGAATAGAAAAATAAATAAGTATAATAAAAGTTCAGAGAGCGATAAGACCTATGTAGAAAAAATGTTATAAGGGCACAATTACTGAGTGACAGATGGAGTAGAAGATGCTAGATTAGAAAGGAAAGGCCTTCCGGAGGAATTGGCATTTGAGCTGAAATATGAATGAAGTGAGAAAGTGAGCCATCCAAAAACCTGGGGAAGAGTGTTCCAGACAGACAGAAGAGAAAGTAGAAAGGCCTGAGGCAGGAGTGGGCTTGGCTTGCTCACAGAAAGCATGAAGGTCAGTGAACATGGTTCGAGCAATATGCGTGAGGAGGAGAGTGGGGTGACATGAGCAATAAGGTAAGGATTGACTCACGTGTGCCATTGTAGCCCATGGTGCTTGGATTTCATTCTGAGTGTAATAGAGACCATTGGCCAGTCTTGAGCAAGAGTGAGAAATTATCTAATTCACATTTTAAAATATCGCTATAGCCAGTGTTTAGAGAATTATCAGAGCCACAAAAACCTGTCAGTAGTATGTTACAGTCCAGGTGAGAGAAGACCGTGGCTTAGATGGAGTATTCACAGAATAGATGTTAAGACGTGGTCAGATTCTGTGTGTACACGTCTGTATTATGCAGTTAGAGACCATTGGAGTTGCTAATAGATGAGGAATGTGGGAGATAAAGAGGAGTCACAGATTTCTACAAGGTTTTGGGCCCACGTATGAAATGTTGACGCTAGGGACTGAGATGGGGAAGGCAGGTTGCAGGAAGACTTACGAGTTCTGCTTTCGATACGTCGAATTTGAGCATCAGTTAGCCGGTCAGTGAAGAGCCAGTAGGCGGTGCAAGTCTGAACTCAGGGGGAGATGGGAGTAGAGATCCAAACGACAGAGGCATGGGCGTGTAGATGGAATGCAAGTTCATGACTCTGAATGAGATCACCCAAGGAGGAGTGTACACACAAATAGAGAAGAGAAAGATACATGGATTCATGTGGCTCAGTGCCCAGTAGAAAACTTGCTCAAGCCTGTTGTTCTATGACAACGGGTGTGGTTTTTTAACTGCCTGCAAGTCACAAACAGCGTTGATCTGACAATAGGACCATGATATGTAGAATATAATATGTATGTTATTGTAAATAAATTGGAATATAAATGTTACCTGTTAATGTCATACAACCTCCTTGAAAAGGCAATTATTTTTCTTTTTGTTGCAATAAAAATTTGTGTGAATATATTAACGCCCCACAGTACAGGATTCATTTTTAGCAGTGAGTTTCAGTTTATCCTGAGAGGCAGGCAGATTCACTTATAAAAACTGGTGGTACAACTGGGAAGAAAAACTACCCTTTTGAGTAAGTGCTTTATAAAGGCAATTAAAGCAGAAAGATGTGTTTATGGGCTTTCACCCTTCAAAATGGCTATAGATCAAATTTATTAAAAATGTAATTTGGAAGAGAAGCTGGCAATACAGTAATAAAAAATGAAACTAATTTATCTTCAAATCGTGTGGCGCTTTTAGCCCTAACCAGCCTAAAGACTTTGTTACCCCACTACAAGTAGGAATTGAAAACTGCTTTTCAATTCCAAAGCATTTTGTACTAGAATGTGGCTGGTGTTTATATGGTCACATGAGAGGTTATTCTAATAGTTCAGGACAGAAAATATAGATATAATTTGTATATTTCTGAAACTTAGTAGGAATAATATTTAGGGTCTACTATAGCAAAGATAGAAAGAATTTGATGATGTAAACAAATCTACTATTAAAACACATGTATCCAAGTGGTTAAAAAAGGCAGTAACTTTTTGTATGTTTAAGTCAATACTTTTTCCTGTTTTGCAAAGACACTTTCTCTTTTTAAAATTTTTTTTTAAAAAAATAAAAGAATATGTTTTAGATTTAGCAGGACACTGGAAATATGAGATGCCTTGAAAATTCAAATGGTAGTGTTTCTTAATATTTCTCCTACAAAATTACTTTTTAGAGGAATTCATCTTATTTTAAGAGGAAATGTATAAACTTTTTTTCATTCAAGAATAATGTTCCAATGGATTGTTTCGTGTAACAAAAAGTATCATTTCCAACAGCATTCAAATTATTTCAAAATCCTATATTGAAACAAATGGAAAGGACCTAAAATTGGATGAAGTTGTTCACCAGTAAGGAAGGGGCAGCTTACAGAGTCAGTTTCACTGTACTGAAATAAAGAATGTCCTGTAGCATTTGTGGGTAGAGAGGAAGAGTCTAGTGAGCAGAGGAAACAGGTGATGAAATAAGGACAATGTGTGGTCACCCCAGTAAAATTAGTTGAACTAACTGTGTAGACAGGAAGGACAATTCTGACTTCACATGGAGGCTCTGCTCATGGTGCCTTATGAGTATGTCTTCTCAGGATCAGCACTGTTGAGAAATGTAAATCCCCACGTTTCCTTTCTTGCCTCTTGCCCACATTCCTAAAAGATTACTCTTAACTGTCAGAGCTAAAGAGTAGATCTTCATCTTCAATTCATTCAACATGAAAAGATTATTATTAATAGCACACTGAGTGAATAATGATTTCAAAGAGTCCTTGTTATTATATAAGCCTGCCTACAAGGTGATTTCAGAATAAGAAATGTGAAGTGTTTATTTTATCAGAAATTGAATGTGCACTTGCCTTTCAAACTCTGTAACATCGTTGTAGTTAAAATAATTGAATATGGTTAAATGTCTACACTGACTGGATTATCTTGACATTAGCCTGAATTAGCTAGTAAAACAATTATTTTTAAAATCCAAGTAGGTTTTATTATTAATTATAATTGGAAAGCACCATCCACTTAAAGTATTAATAATCACAGTTCTTCAGTGACATTAATTTAGAAAAAATAACAAAAATTTTTGCCTCTTCACCATGTATAGCCCAAACCTCGTGTAAATTAAATGCTGTATTTTTATTTTGTACAGACCGACTCACCCACCCACCCAAACACACACACACACACACACACACACACACAGACTCACACACACACACATTCTCTGTGGTTTTCCTAGTTCAGGAAAGTGATTATGATCAAGCAACAAACAATAGTGGTTCTCCATTTGCTATGCTGACATTAAAATGAGAGAAAGGACATTTTAAAAGCAACAATTACCACCCAAGTCACTATTCGGCTTCATATTTTTAGCTATAAAAATATAAAATCAAATAAGAAGGTTTTATGAGATCGAATGATTTTCCATCTCTGGGCAAAGGAGAGGAATAGCTGATTTGCTTTGTGAATATATTTCACCAGTGTCTATATAGAATGTGACAGTTACCGACTGCACAAACTGTATCCTTTTAGAAATGTAGTAAATTTAAAGCTTTTTATGAGTCTGTGTGAACCAAAGACACGATAGCTGGAAAAATCACATGTTGAAAAGAAGTTTATTTTTACTTCAGTGTCTGCCTAATAGTGCAAACCTCATCTTTGCCTGGAGGTGGTATATCTATGTAAATGAAGATGGGCTAATAATGTGAATATGAAATGGGATGGATCTTCTGTCTTAATTCATGTGCTATTTTCACATGAAGAATAAATGAGAACAAGATATTGATTACTATAAATTTTGTTCATTTTAGTATAAATATGTCCAAACACATTTGAGATTAAATGGCAGTTATATTTCTTCATTGAATGTCATTTTCTCCTTCTCTTTGATAGATATTACATAAATAGATGCAGATAGGTCATAGATATAGAGATGTAGATATAGCTAGATCATAGGTAGATAATACACATATATAGATGAATAGATCATAAATCTACCTACCTATCTATTGCTATATATGAAAAGGAAAGAGAGAAAGAGAGAGACCAAGGTCAGCAAATATCTCTGTAAAGGGCCAGATAATTAATATTTAAGGCTTTACTGGCCATATGGTCTCAGTCATAACTACTCAAGTATTTTTGTGTTGTAGCACAAAAGTCTTAAACAATATGTAAATGAATCAGTGCAGCTGTATTCAAATAAAATGTCATTTGTGGACACTGAAAATTCATTTCATATAATTTTTATGTATCATAAAATATTATTTTCTTAAATAATTTCAAAATATAAAAACTATTCTCAGCTTGAGTTCCATATAGAAAGAGGCCTTAGGGCAGATTTGGCATGGGCCATAATTTGTAACCCGTAATATATATAATATTCAATTGTTATTTTTAATCTCAAAGAATCCCATGGCTCTTTGTGAAGCTGTCAACTCATTATGATTTGCAAACCTCTCCAGAGTAAATATGAACTCTATACAAGAAAGTGAAAGTTGGTTTTGAAGCAGAGGACTTTTTAAAAGAAAATGCAATCTTATTGCACAAAATGGAACACAGCCAAAACAGAAAAACTCACACCTCTACTTAAAAGAAAGTGCAAAGCAAGACTACATCTCAGCTAAATGTTTCATTATAGGATAAGTTAAGATGTATAATTAGTCAAAATAAGATCCCAGTATTTTCACAGTATTGCAAACACAGTACAATATTAATTTTCACATTATATTTTATATGCAAACAAATTGGGTTTGTCAAAAAAAGGTGTTGCTTTCCTCACAAAAGCTGTCTTTGATAATAAATAAGAATTCTACTGAAAAACTGAAGCTTTCCATATGTGACAAATTTTGGAAATAAGAATAAAAGAGAAATGTAGCATTCTCTCTTAAATACATAATTTTACAGATGAAACTTCTTAAACTAATGCTGAAAAATTTGAATGCCCAACTCTATCGACTTATGCAAAAGAATGAATGGATACATAAGCAAGTGGGTTTTTTTGTTTATTTTGTTTTTTAAGATTTCATTTAGCATCCAGGTCACTGATAGGGTGTAGACAATGGAAATAGTTCCCTCTTCCGTTCAATTACATTTCCTAATCAGTTGGATTTGTCATGTGGTTCTTTCAAGAGTGCTGTAAATGTTGCTTCCTATCCAATCTCGATATTCAAAATATTACTAATCTTTGTTTGTTTTTGATGAAGGGGTTCATGCATTTCTGTTAAAGACTTAGACTTGAGAACTGAGCACTAGAACCTACATTCAAAGTGTTTCTCTCATTTCGTTCTTTGCCACTAGGAATTAAGAATGGGTCAATGAAATATACAGCTCCTTTCTGGAATGTACCTGTTCTGCTACAACCATGGATATCCTGACGTTTCTGTGTCTTTCAGGGACAAGGGTAATAGAGGAGTTTCAGACTCCCTCTAAAACAAAACAACAACTGAACAATAAACAACAGAAAAAGAACACAAAAAAAGACGGCGGTACTCTTTCCCCTTTCCTTGCTTTCTCCTGCTACCAAAACAAACAACAAAAACTACATTGTCTCATTGGATGATGAAGCTAAAATTTTGTAGCAAATCTATAAAAGAAAAGAAGTGGAAATCTACTCAAGAGCTACTGTAAAACACTGTATACAAAACAACCACTTTGATTCACATTAAAAAGTGTTATCTGTTTCTTTGAATTCATAAGCTAGATATTAATCCATCTTTAAAAGAGAAGAAAGCAAAGATCGTAGATGACAAGTCTGGCTTTCTTGTAAGTATCTTTGAATCTGTATGTTTGCCATCACAAGTTCTCAGATCTATTAACTATTGTTTACTTCCAAAAAAAATCTGGCATGGCTTATGAAGATGTATATATATAACAACATCAATATGAATGGGATAATACAACAAGACCAAGGGAAACTAAACTTGTGTAATTATTGAAGGTAGTAAGCATCTAACAGACATTTTGTCTGTTGTAGTTTAGATTTAAATTTGCCACTGAAATCAGCCTCTTCTTGGGGATTTCCTGCTTGTACTGATGAGCCAATACCCCTCCCTTTATACTCATTTTCACAGAAATTCTTTGCTAATTCATTGCCTAGCTCGCTCTGTAACATTCATAACCATCTTCAACACCACCTCCAGACTGACTGCAGTTTGACATAAAAAATGGCCTTAGAAAAGGCTCTGGCTGGGAAATTTCATTCCAGCATGGCAGAAATGTAAAGAGTCTGTTGTGATATAAGTACTATTTATCAGGCTCCTATAAATCTCCTTAGCATAGTCAGCAGAGTCCAAGATACAAACTTCCTAGCAAGTCTGCAGGTAAATTCAGATAAAGCAATCACAACTTGGCCTGGGGAGTGGATTCATGCTCTCTAGCATAACAGTTGCATGGTGTGCAAAAAGATTCTGCAAAAAGAGTCAAAATACTAGTAATAACGATAATGATAATAATTCATTCCACAAATATGCATGAAACACCTATTAGATATTCATCAACATGAATCACAAGACCTTGCAACAATTATATTGCCATTGATGATTTTTTTTTTTAATTGAGACGGAGTTTCACTCTTGTTGCCCAGGTGGAGTGCAGTGGAGTGATCTCGGCTCACTGCAACCTTTGACTCACTGCAACCTCTGCCTCCCAGATTCAAGGGATTCTTCCGCCTCAGCCTCCCGAGTAGCTGGGGTTACAGGCACTCACCAACATGCCCAGCTAGTTTTCTGTATTTTTAGTAGAAATGGGGTTTCATCATGTTGGCCAGGCTGGTCTCAAACTCCTGACCTCAGGTGATCCACCTGCCTTGGCCTCCCAAAGTACAGGGATTACAGGTGTGAGCCACTGACCTGGCGGATGAATTTTTAAGACTGTTGTATGAATGCCTGTGGGGTATTGCCCAAGAATAAGGTGCTTTCCAGAGTCTTTGTCCAAGGGTTTGTGATTAACACTCTTGAACCATCTGTGAATGGCTCAAGAGGCCATGATGATGGCATTGCTATTGATGTTGCGGGAAGCCCTACAGGGAGGTTTCTTCTCCACAGAGGATATTTCACCATTATCACAGTAGAAATTAGTATTTAAGGAACTCAAGCCATTCCTGACTGAGTGAATGGTAGCAGCAGATGGAGCTGAGGCTGCAAGGGCCAGATGCCCTTGGGCCTTACCATGTCAGTGCCTGCAGGGCTAATTTTCAACTTGCGAGTCTGTTTCACTTTGCCTGAGGCCCTTCTCTAGTCATAAGATCTCACTCTGCCTGCTGTAGTACTGGGGAAAAAAGGGCCCCTAGGAGCAGCCCTCAGCCAGTGACTGACTGGGAGTTGGTGCAAAATGCACCAGTTGCCTCACCCTTGAGGTGGGGTGTTGCAGATCCACTTATGATGCTTTGGCTCCCAGAGAACCCATCTGGGTGGAATTGCAATCTCTCATTGGAAACTTGCTTGGAAAGAAAGTTTTCTTGACTTTCTGAGGCCTTCCCCTCCTCCCGATTCTACTTCTTCATTATCAGCATTTCCAGGAACCACACACCAAATAAATAACTTGCACTTGAATCCTTGTCTCTGGGTCTGCCATACCTCACAATGAACCCACTAAGCAGATTTCTTAAAATATCTTCTGAGAGTGAGAGTGGGTGGCATTCTTCTTTTACATATTATTGGTATGTAAGAAAAAAAAAGCTTTTTAAAAAGAGCTTGAAATTAATTTTTTTCTCTAAGAAAATAAAATAAAATAAGTGCTTGCATATCTAACCAGTTTCCTTAAATCAGATATGCACACATCTGGGATAATGATAAAAATTAAGAAATTGGGAAAGCTAGAGTGAGTTCTGATAAAGCATTTATGAAGTGCCCTAATCCAGTCAGCCATCTTGCTGTTAGCCAACACTTTATTATTCTTCATAGAAAAAGGGTTTTCATCGATATTTATGTGGCCTAAACGTTCCACCCGATATTTATGAAGTCTATTTGATGAAGTAAAGTAGCATGGTATCAGGACCATGGTTTGAATTAAACTCTGAACCCTTCTTCATCTTAATGCTACATTTTGAAATTATTTCCTATACCTCAAATGAGAATTTGACTACCTACTACCCCTCAAAATGGCTCATGTTAAAAGAAATGCTAGTTATAAAAAGATATCACACTCACTAAATGCCTAAATCATTCTGATGCATGGATCATCAAATAATTATCATTGCTCCAGCAGCATTGAGATTTCTATTACCCCTCTAATTTTTCAAAATGGTAGAAAGCCGTTGGCTTCTGCAATTTCACATGTGATACTTGTCATTGATGTGCTGATTCTGATACTAACATAAGATAAGCTGAGAAAATCAGAAAGTTTTAAACATTTTGATAAGCTGTTTGAATCAATAAGAAATATGTGAAATTTTAAAAAAATAGGTGGATAACTGTATACTATCTATACTCCTGACATTCACCTCATCCCTGGTTCAACACTATAACACACCTGCCCAAGTGGAAGGCCACAGCCCTGTGCCTCGATCAGTTTCAACCACCATCTGCTTTAGACTCAAACCTAACTCAGCCACTCCAGCAATTACTGGAAAAACAAAACAAAATAAAATAAAAACAAACACACAAAAAGAAAGACACATGTCATAAGGGCCTTTCTAGATTATCAAGAAGGTAATAATTTCCAATTCTGGAATGATGCATTTGCAAGTATTAAAGACATTTGAATTGCCACTTTTGCTTTGCCTGAAAGTGTTTCATTTGTGCTTACAAACAGAATCAGGATGGTAGGGTAGAGAGTTTGGAGGGACCAGTTGCTTATACCTCATGAACGATAATGTTCGTGAACAATGAACTGTGAAAGAAATGATAATGTATGGGCAAGAAAATGTATTGCTCTTACATACGGCAGGCCATTCCACAACACCTTTCTGTCTGGTTTGTTTTTATTTTAAATATTGTATGAATCTATATTAACTCATAGTCTCTTTAGGGTTTTATTTTCTAAGGAAAAGGGTGCATCCTTAACTTAGAAAGCGGATATGCAGTCCTGAAATCCTTTAACCTGAATTCAAATACCAGGATGTATATATCCATTTATTCACCAAACGTTTATAAAGTGAGCACTAGCTTTTAGCTGAGCAGGTTTATAGATGCTGGGTATACCCAATCACCTAGATCATGACACATAAATTTTGAAAAATTCAATAAAGATACTAAACTCAAAGTAGAAGTTGAAGGTAAGGTGTGGCCAGAAGAAAAGAGTGATCAATTCTTTCTGAGTACATGGAAAATTTCACAGAGGAGGTCATACTTTTACTCAAGACTAGAAGGAAATGGAGATAGATGTTTGTTAGATGGTGAAGAGCCAACAGGGCATCTCCGTCAGAGGAAAGAGTGTGCTCAGAGGAATGAAACAGCCAAGTGCATTCAAGAACCAGGCACTTCATTAGGACTCAAGTAAATGTGTAATGAAAATGGCCAGAAGCAAGAGTGGAGAGATTGGCAGGAACCAGAAGGTGGAGACCTGAATAGCTGGGATTTTATTCTGGAGGCAATGGGAGCACAGGAAGATACTGGGGAGGGGTGAACAGAGGAATAACAGCATAGCATATGTTATTTAGAAGGGTTTCCTCAAGGCCAATGGGAAACTAAAAGTAAAATTCATGCAGTATGTTTCAGGCCTCAGGGCTGGGAGTGACAAGCACACCTTCCACATACACACCCTCCTTTCAGACACGCAGGATGCAATCATAAATATTTCTGTTATTACATACAAGTGATGGCGGGAGGTGAGTGATGGTGATGAGAAGGAGCAGAAGAGCCACAGAAGATGAAAAGGAATGGCTGGTGTTCTCGTCAGATATGCCGCAGCCTGGCAAACATTTGTCTCTGGGCCCCTCCTCTATTTTATTATCCACTACTTACTTCTCTGAAACATCCTATTTCTATCCTTAACCCAGAAGCATATTTTAAAAAAAAACCCTTTCATCTGCAGAAATATCCATCCATAGGAAAGATAATGGCTTCTTTTATTCTTTTTTCTTTTTCTGAGACAGAGTCTCTCTCTGTTGCCCAGGCTGGAGTGCAGTGGCACCATCTCGGCTCACTGCAACCTCCGCCTCCCGGGTACAAGCGATTCTCCTGCCTCAGCCTCCCAAGTGGTTAGGGTTACAAGCATGTGCTGACATGCCCAGCTAATTTTTGTATTTTTTGTAGATGCTGGGTTTTGCCATGTTGACCAGGCTGGTCTGGAGCTCCTGGCCTCAAGTGTTCTGCCCACCTGGACCTCCCAAAGTGCTGGGATTATGGGCTTGAGCCACCATGCCCAGCAAGACAAGGGCTTTTTAACATCCATTTAGATGTATACATATGACAAAGTTATTTACATAAGATGCTGTATGGTGAAAATACAGCTTTAGGAGAGAGAGAGAGAGAGTGTGTGTGTGTGTGTGTGTGTGTGTGTGTGTGTGTTTAATTTCTAGATGTCAAACACTTCAGTAAATTGGCCTATGCAAACCATGTATATGTCCACTGCCTCCAGTATGATTAAACCTAGGGGATAAAAGATTCTGAGATTCCCAGGCTCTGCATCTGTCACTAATAATTGTAAATAATATACATGATGCTAGAATGTGCATTATGCTTTCAATCTGGTTTTACATCTGAAATGTTTCTTATATAAACTGCCACATCGTCCAATGATCAGCAATTATAGTAAATCAAATTCAGTACCAAACTCTTTTACCTTTCCTAATGGGAGAAGGAAATGTCTTCCTCACCCTGAACATCAAAAACATCCACGATGACCTGCCTGTAATAATGTCATCAAAAGTGCACGGATCACACCAGAAAACACATGAAATGAATTTTCATCTATGGCATTGCTTCCAGATAAAACTATCATGAAAAAAAATAGTTTTTCAGTGGCTGTAAAAGAGAATATGGAAAAGATATTTACCCCGCATCTATTTCTTCTTATCCTTCATCATCTCTCTGACTGCCTGTTTAATTGTCAACCTGTCTCTTGAGTTTCATACCCTTCCCAAATGTGTTTTCCCCCTCTGCCTTATCTCTTCAAAGCCATCAGTCACACAGCAGATTTGTAATGAACTTGCTCTCTGCCAAGGCAAAAAAAAAAAAAAGGTGACATCATTTTCAAAAAGGGGGAGATCAGCACTTTAATCTCAGTGAGATAGAAAATAGAACAAAGGAAATGCCTGGCAGGAGTAAAAGGGGGAAAAGTTAGGGATGGAGAGCAGGCTTTCTTTGCTTCTCCATGCTTTGTACACTGAGCTTTAGAAATTTGGAAACCATTTGTTTTCCATTCTCATCGTATCCTGCTGGCCATTTATGGTCTTGTCCAGAATAATTACTGGAAAAGGAGCATGGCATTCTCTCTCTCTGCTTTTGTGAGTTTGGTGGGATGGGCTGAGGGTAGAATCCTTAAATGCTTATTACAGAGTTTTGACATGGAGGCAGCATTTCAACATTTTCTTGTGAAGTAGCTAACTCACGCATCTGGTCAGACAGGTGTATTCTAGCTGTGTACAAATTAAAGCTGAAATAAGAATGCAGAGTTATGATGGTGGAAGAAAGAAGGAGCAAGCATATTGCTTTAAAGAGCTGAAGATCCCATCAGACTAAATTATAGACATATGTATCAAAGGTAATGTGGAAATCAGCTCTGAAGGCTCAGAGGCTAAGACATTAAAACAGCTGTTTACAATAACTTGGGATATATAATCAGAATGATTTTATAAAAAACATAATTCTCCAAATTAATCAAGCTGAAGAGAAATGTGGGTTCTCTCCATTTACTTGGGGGCCATGTGCTGGAGATTATCAAATATGTACCATTTGTAAGAGAAATGTGATGAATCACCCTAGATAAAATGATAGCAAAAGCTTTATTTCTAAAATGAAGCTGGTGTAGCATTAGAAATGTGTGTTGGGCATGAACCTCCCAGGTCACAGGCTAAGATGTGCCAAGAATGTAGCTTTATTTTTCTGTTACTTGATTTCTGTCCTGGAATCGTCACTGTTTCTCTTATCAAAAATCCCAACCTGAAGTCAATTCTTGGTAAGCTCATTCAGTTCCAGATTTTGCTCTTGCTCCTGTTTCCCTGTATTGATTCAAATTCCATGAATTTTTCACAGTGTCCAGGTCCTGGCCCAGTCCCACCTGTATAATCCTTCATCTACTAAGGTATGTTCCACCCTGTCAGATTTCCTGTCTTAGCACCTCTCATCTCGCCCCAGCCAAGCATCCAATTTCCTGTGGTATCACTGGTTGACATTTCAGAGGTAACCCTGAGTCACTGGCATCACTACCATGAATTATTTTTAGCTCCTGTGGCCATTTCTCAGCCACTTTCACATCCCTCAGCATGGTGGAAACCACAAGAAACTTCTGGATGCTCTTCTCTTCCACTTTCTGGTTCCAAGTCTGGTGAATGGAAACTTGAAGGCCATTAGAGGACTATTCAGTCTGCCTAGATTGAACAGACCACATTTTCTACCCGTGGCTGCCACATCACTCAGGCAGGACAGGAGATGAAGGCAGTGGAGTCTTAACAGGCTTTTGTTTCCCACTTTCCATCCAGGAAAGTAAGGCAATGACCCATAGATGATTGGTTAGCTCTAGGTCCCAACCATCAATCTGGGATGTGGTCCAGAGAGGGCAGTTGTAGCAGAGCTTGCAGCCCTTTCTCAGGTATCCCCATAACCATTTCACTCAACTGCTCTCCTTGATGATGCCCCTCTTTTCTCCCAACCCAGATGCATAGTGTCTCTTCTGTAATTGGGAAAACAGGGAGAAAGTTTACCTCCAGTCTGTTACTTAAAACTCATGTCATCAAGCCCATGGTTTTTAATATTCAAAACTTCAGACTTTCAAACAAAAATTAAATTCTTCTTCCATAAAAATTGCCTCTATAGTATTTTGAGATTATATTTTAAAAGTTTTAAAAACTGAGTTTTGATCTTTTATTTCTTTTGATATTTCTGCTATATATATGTGTATATATATGTGTGTATATACATGTGTGTGTATATATATATATATATATATATATATATACTCAAAACAGTAGCAGATAATTTCAGGAAGTATTATATACTAATGTTCCAAAATACTATTTTTTCCATCTATAATTCTTTGCCTACCAAAAAAAAAAAAAATGTGAGTCTTGCCTTTTTATCTTGCCCTCTTCTAAGAAAGAGAAAATTGGATACTTGTCTTTAATCTATTTCTCTAGAATAGAAAATTCTATATAGGGCAAAGTAGAGTATATATCCAAAGTAGAATATAGTTGTCCCTCAGTAGCCATGGAAGACTGGCTCCAGGACCTCCCCACAGCTAGTAAAATCTACAGATGCTCAAGTCACTGATATAAGGTGGCATAATATTTGCATATAACCCAAGCACATCCTCCCATATACTTTAAATTATCTCTCAGTTACTTATAATACATAATAAATGTAAATGCTATATAAATAGTTGTTATACTCTATTGTACAGGGAATTATAACAAGAAAAAAGGTCTGTACATGTTTAGTACAGACACAATTTTTAAGAAATATTTTCTATCTGCAGTTGGTTGTGTCCATGGATGAAGAACCCATGAATACAGAAAGCTAACTATACTCTACACTGAGGTCCTTAAGACTCAGTAGGTAAATCCACACAATAGAGTCAAAATATGTAACCAAGAGATTTCTTCCATTGGCTCAACAGTATCCTATGAACCGATGCCATTCTAGGAAAGGTTTTGTCCAAACAGAGTCCAGTTGAAGCCCTAAGAGCCCCTTAGGGATTGGTACTAAGAGAATCCAAAGTTATACTGTAGTTAATGGTGGGCACTTCAGTTAAAAGACCATGTGAGATTCGACCAAGTGGACACAAGATGAGTCCATAGAACACATGGACACAGCTGGAGTTGAGGAGAGGAAGTAGGAAGAGTGGCATGGATCAAAAGAAAGCAAATGCTAAGAGCTGTGGAAATCATGGCTGAAAAATAGAGGTGAGAGACTGAATTACTGGCTCCTTAATGGCAATTGCATTTGCTCTCTGAGTCCCCATTCTTTTCTTCTTTTTCTCCATTGATTCTATTAGTAACCAACATATGATATATTATGACATAGTATATCATATATTGTATGTGTTTGTTTATTTACCATTTTCATACATGCATACACACACACACACACACACACACATTCAAAGATTATAGAATCCATAGAGAAGGAATTTTTTAGTTTGTTTTGTTCACTGGTGTTTCCCTTGCTCCTTAAAGAGGTGATAGAAATTTCAATAAATGCTTGTTGAAGGAAAAAAGAAAGAGAAAAGAAAGGAAGAAAAGAATGAGGTGGAAGGGAAGAAAGAGAGCAAGACAATGAATGAAAATTGCTTGATTGCTAATTCTCCAGACTCAAGAGTACTACTGTCTGTACTTCCTGCTTGTGGGTTCTATGTTGTTCCCCATTTTCTTTTCACTTGCTTCCTTTTCTTGACTTGAATTAGTTTAAATGTGTTTCTCTTTTGTAGAGTGAAACGAACCCTCACAACAACAGGTGTAGTGAGCAATCCTAGTTGTTTTGCCAACCCTTTTCTTTATTTCAGGCAGAGTAGCAAACATTATCATCTTTAAATTATCTTTAAACCTCATTATTAAAGCTGACCACATGGTAGTCATAAGCTTGTTGGAAGAGCATGACCAAGAGTGCTGATTCACAAGGGAAGATGTTTTTAAAAATAATAATAATAAAAAGAATGAAAAAATACATCCATTATATCCACAGAGATCACAGGGATGTTACTCATAGCTGCCTGCAAAGTAGTATATTCAGCTTCTAGATAGAGTTATATCGAATGAGGTTGAATAAGGAAAGAAGTGCCTCCCACTCATAGAGTTAGAAAATATATAGCCTTTGCAAAAAGTGCAAAGGAGGATTCATAGACTCTGGAGTAGTTTGGTGTTCCCACAAATACCGTGTGTCTCATATAGGAACTTGAGAAGATGGAAGACTCAGTTCATGGCAAACCATAAAAACAGAAGACTAAGTGCATTCATCTTGTAATTTGTTGTATTATCTCAAGATTTATAGAAGCAGTTCTACCTAATGCACAAATCTTTATTAGTTTTGTTCTCTTTCCTTTTTTCCCTTCTCTGTTTTAAACTTTCTTTGATAGGTGGTCTTGGAAAGTGTTGAATTAAGACTTGGCATAATAAAGTCCTATGTATTTGGCTGGTCCTTCAGTTCTAAGAGTCTCACAAACTAGCATCTCACATATGTGTGAGAGACTGAAGATCAAAGTAGCAGTAACATATACTCACACATACACTCGCAAATGAGAGACTTACATATACAGAGATACAAACATGCATACACACTACTACCCTTTTGTACTTTAATGTGATTTAGTTTGGGAAAGCACTGCTTCTGTACCTAAACAAATTCTTCTTTGTAGCAAAATGCTTATATATCTGAGCAGGACACAAAACCAAATAAATGCAAGGTAGGATTTATTTTATAATAAAGGGCAGGAATTATCTATTGAGTTTCAATAACATTTGATAACAGGTTTGACATCAAAGTATATTAGTGAACTTTTAGTCTGTTTTCACACTGCTGATAAAAACGTACCCAAGACTGGGCAATTTACAAAAGAAAGAGGTTTATTGGACTTACAGTTCCACATGGCTAGGGAGACCTCACAGTCACGGCAGAAGGTGAGGAGGAGCAAGTCACATCTTACGTGGATGGCAGCAAGCAAAGAGAGAGCTTGTTCAGAGAAGCTCCCATTTTTAAAACCATCAGATCTCACGAGACCCATTCACTTATGAGGACAACACGGGAAAGACCCACCCCCATGATTCAATCATCTTCCCCTGGGTCCCTCCCACAACATGTGGGAATTATGGGAGCTACAAGATGAGATTTGGATGAGGACACAGAGCCAAACCAAACCAGTAAACAATAATATTTTCACAGAGCTTTGCAGTTTACCGTGTGGTTTTAAAACTGTTATTCATTCACTCCATATTTGTTTATTATGTATTATTTATTTTTTTAAATTTTTTTGAGACAAAGTCTCACTCTGTTGCCCAGGCTAGAGTGCAGTGGCACCATCTCAGCTCACTGCAACCTCTGCCTCCTGGGTTCAAGCAGTTCTCATGCCTCAGCCTCCTGAATAGCTGGGATTACAAGCATGCACCAATATGCCTGGCAGATTTTTGCATTTTTAATAGAGACAGGGTTTTGCCATGTTGGCCAGGCTAATCTTGAACTCCTGGCCTCAAGTAATCTGCCTGCTTTGACCTTCCAAAGTGCTGGGATTACAGGCGTGAGCCACTGTGCCCAGCCCATAACTATTTATTGAGCACCTATTATGTTCCAGGCACTGTTCTAGGCTGTTGGAATAGAGTGCAGGCAAAAATTTCTGTTCTCATGGAGATTATATTCTAGAGAATCCTGTCATTTAAAACCCATAATAATTCTGTTATATACTTTCTTTTGGGGGAAATGTGACTGTATTAGCCTGTTTTCCCACTGTTATAAAGAAATATTCGAGACTGGGTAATTTATAAAGAAAAGAGGTTTAATTGACTCACAGTTCTGCATGGCTGGGGAGGCCTCAGGAAACTTATAATCATGACAGAAGGCAAAGGAGAAATATATACCTTCTTCACAAGGCTGCAGAAGAGAGGGCAGGGGAAACTGCCATTTATAAAACCATCAAATGTCATGAGAATTCACTAGCTGTCACAAGAACACTATGGAGATCCAATCACCTCCCGCCAGGTCCCTCTCTCAACACCTGGGGATTAAAATTCATATCACAGTTCAAGATGAGATTTGGGTGGTGACACAGAGTTAAACCATATTAATGACTTAAACCCAACTTTCTACTTGAACATGCTGCTTCTTTTAGAAACATCTAACCAATACAAAAAGAATAAGGCAATGAACCTCAGTGAATTCTCTATACTAGGAAACAAGCAAGTACACTAATAAGTTTAGTAAATTGATAAATGATTTTGGAAGCTATACCATGAATTTAACTGGTAAATTCAAATATTTTAACAAAATACTCAGGAAGGAGCCAAGTAACAGTAATTCTTTATAGTATCTATAGAAAGCATAGAATGTGGCTTTGCATATACTGCCAAATAATTGTAATTAATTTTGTTCGGCTCTGCTCTAAATTAAAACTGAGATATATCACATAAGAAGAAATTTCTGTTTCCCATTACAATTATAACTCAGTGCCCACTTGAGCGCACACATGTTTTCTTAACTGAAGTGATTAATATTATAGCTTTCATTTCCTTTAATAAACCTTGATACTTTCCACTAAATTTAGTTTTAAACATTTTTCAAATACTATCAGATTCAATTCACATCTCAACAGATCAAGTGAAGTGGAAAGATCCAGCCTATCCCTAAGTTATTTTTACCCATGACACAGGACAAGTCAATATCTGTCTTATAGTTGGCTCATATTGAGAGATTCATTTGTAGTTTTCTGAATACTTCTGTAAGTAAGCTATTCAAGCATGACTATATATATACAGATATATATAGACATATATACACACACATACGTACTATACAGATATACATATGTGTATATATGTGTGTATATATATACACAGATGTATATGTGTGCATATATATTAATATATACACACAGTTATATATATGTATATACATATACATGTATATATATATATCTGCATATCGTACTTTGATGTGATTTAGTTTGGGAAAGCACTCCTTCTGTATCTATACAATTTCTTCAATTTCTTTGAATACACACACACACGTGTGTGTGAGTGTATAAATATGTGTGTATATATATCATATGGTATATATATATGTGGAGATATATATATAGAGAGAGAGAGTGAATGAAGTAGGTATGGTAGTCTTAAACTCGTGTAGTATTAGATTTTATTTGAACTTTACAAGAAGAGCAGCCAGTTTGATTGTGTTGAGATCAGTCATTTGCAACATGGTTAACTTCTGGCTCCCCTTCTCCTCTCTAATGTTTTCCAACATTCGCTATGCTTTTATCTGTAATGCTGAAATCATTACTTTGGTTACAGTTGCCAGATTAGTATTAAGTATTTTAGTTTCTAACAATGCAAGAACCTATATAAGGAATGTGTTTAAAAAGAAAAAAAAGTTTGACTATAGATTAAATGTGGGTGGGGGCAGAGGGCTCGAGGAGAAAGATAAGCTTTAAAAAATGTGCAAATACATATACACCATGGCATACTATGCAGCCATAAAAAATGATGAGTTCATGTCCTTTGCAGGGACATGGATGAAGCTGGAAACCATCATTCTCAGCAAACTATCGCAAGGCCAAAAAACCAAACACCGCATGTTCTCACTCATAGGTGGGAACTGAACAATGAGAACACATGGACACAGGAAGCGGAACATCACACACCGGGGCCTGTTGTGGAATGGGGGGACAGAGGAGGGAAAGCATTAGGAGATATACCTAATGTAAATGACGAGTTAATGGGTGCAGCACACCAACATGGCACATGTATACGTATGTAACAAACCTGCACGTTATGCACATGTGCCCTAAAACTTAAAGTATAATTAAAATGTGCAAATAAAAGTTAAAAAGAGGAAGGCCCCCAAGTCACTAACAATCCACATGTTCATTTAAAGTTACATGATAAAGTTTAAGTCAAATATTTTGTAGGAAAAAAAATCCTTCATTTTAATTTTCTTGACATTTTAAGTTAAAGAGCATAAACCTTCCTCCAATCCAAGAATATTCTTGGGCACTGTAACCTGAGAGAATTTTCCTTCAAATCGCAGGGTTCTAAGTGATAGATAATATGTAATCTTAAGATATATATACACACACACACACACACACGTGCGTCAATATAGATCTTAAGAAGAGAATGTGCACAACCACAATTATTAGAAAGATAGATCTAACTTTTAAATACTCTAATATGCTATAATCTTAAATCCACCATTTGAGATTAGTTTACACATAATAAAAGCCTTTCAAATCACGAGGTCTGGAGATAAAGATCGAAACCATCTTGGCTAAACGGTGAAACCCCGTCTCTACCAAAAATACAAAAAGTTAGCCAGGCGTGGTGGCACACACCTGTAATCCCAGCTACTTGAGAGGCTAAGGCAGGAGAATTGCTTGAACCAGGGAGATGGAGGTTGCAGTGAGCTGAGATCATGCCATTGCACTCCAGCCTGGGAGACAGAGCAAGACTCCTTCTCAAAAAAAAAAAAAAAGGCTTTCCTAGGCATGCAATATTTGCTATCAGGGCATGATGCCCTGAGCAGAAAGTGGGATCACCTATTAGTCTGGGTCCTGTCAGGGGAAAAAAAGTCTACTAGTTATTTTAATGGAAAAAGTTGTTATAAAGCATGGATAAACAAGTATTACAGAAGTGAAAGACGAAAGAGGGACACTGTGGATTCACATAGGTAATTATTGGAGGGAGCAACTATCTCCCTTAGGGTTCAGGAACTAACGGGACGAGGGTGGTATTAAAATTTAGAAGTTTAGAGAAGAGTCTTGCAGAGCCTGGACCTAGAATTCTGGTGAAGGGGTCCCAGCTAGTTGGGTTCAAAAAGGGACCCCCATGAAGTTAGGACCTAGATTAGCTGGCTTTAATAAAGTTGAGGAGGCTTTAAGAGGCTATTTGTAGCATGTGGATAAACTATAAATTGGGACCAATTGCAGCTTTTGGAATCTACTTTTGACATAAGTGAGAAGAGCTATTTCAAGGATGACCCCAATAAGGACAGCAGATAAGAGCAGAAAACACTCACTCTCTGTTACTGGGGAAGGTGCCCTCTACTTGAAGAGCTTTTAGAGTCCCCTGAAGAAGGTCCATGCCTCCTCCTGCCTTCCAATCTCCTTTTAAGTCTGACTATTGTCAAAACCTAAGAGAAGATAGCTGGCAAAGAAGTGTGGTTTTCTCCAGAATACAAAGCAAGACATAGTAGGGAGGGTTTAAAGCTGAGAAAGGCAATAGCTTAATAACTGGTGCAAAAGGAAAACAACCTGTATTAATTTGCCTGTCACTTACCATTACTGTTTGGAAAGCTATACTTGTAGTTCCACAAGAGAGTAAACAATACTGGCAATTGCTAGCATTTAATAGCATTTACTATATGCTAGGTTTTTACTATACATATTTACTATATGCTGGGTGTTACATATGTGTTATCTTATTTAATTGTCAAAACGTATTTAATGAGATGGAAGCCATCGTGAACCACGAATAGAGTTATCCAAACTGAATATAATCATGAATTTTAAGATAGAAGTGTTTCCCTAAGCCATTCTTTGGTCTAGTCCTTTGTCTACAAGAACATCTTTTTTTTTTTTTTTTTTTCTTTTTTTGAGATGGAGTCTCTCTCCGTTGCCCAGGCTGGAGTTTAGTGATGCAATCTCGGCTCACTGCAACCTCTGCCTCCCAGGCTCAAGTGATTCTCCTGCCTCTGCCTCCTGAGTAGCTGGGATTATAGGCACACACCACCACGCCCAGCTAATTTTTGTATTTTTAGTAGAGACGGGGTTTCACCATATTGGTCAGGCTGGTCTTGAACTCCTGACCTCATGATCTGCCCAACTCGGCCTCCCAAAGTGTTGAGATTACAGGCATGAGCCACCACGCCTGGCCAAGTACATCATTTTAAAATCACACTATCTTACTTAATAGTTCTCTAAATCACCTGTAACAAGCAGAAAAGTCAGAGGAGGTTTTCCTTGATAGGGACTATGTGCCTCAGCTTATATGAACATCATAGCCTTTTCTCTTAGCCACATTTTAAGAAAAGGTGGTAATATTAAAGAGTGAATAGGAGCATGCTAGAAATATGAATTGGTTGACTTTAGAAGCACTTTGATTAAAATATTTTTTAATTCAAACCATAATGATACAGTTAATAAATCTTCTCAGCTGAAAATGAAGAAAAGAAAAATAATGCAACTCCTAGAGAGCTCATTAAGAGCCAGAGCAGCCAGGTGAGATTAGAAAGGCAAAAGGAGAAAATAAACTAGTAGTTAGCAAGGTAATAATAATAGAAAACAATTGAATTTTTATAACTATTATATAATCATATATATAAAATAGCTATAACTATTGTTTGTGGTTTCACCTCTGTGCCAAGCATTTTGTTTGATAAATGCACAGACAATTACAAACATATACAACTCTCCTCAATGACATTACCAGGTAGGCATTAGGCTCATAGTTTTGAACGTAGGGGAACCAAGACTTAGCCAGAAAAATTGTGGAATCTAAGCATAGGAGTTAGGTTTTCCCTGACAAATGAGTTATTCTGCACAATGTGAAATTAGTCATTACTGCTTTCTGGTTGGAGACACTTTGGTGTCAACTTAAAATGTCATCATTATCCAAATCTTATTTGTGAATAGTGCTGCAATGAATATATAAGTGCATGTGTCTTTATAATAGAATGATTTATATTCTTTTGGGTATATATCCAGTAATGGGATTGCTGGGTCAAATGGTATTTCTGCCTTTAGGTATTTGAGAAATCACCCACTGTCTCCTACAATGATTGAACTAATCTACACTCCTACCAACAATGTAAAAGTTTTCTTTTTTATCCACAACCTCATCAGTATCTGTTGTTTTTTAACTTTTTAATAATAGCTATTCTGGCTGGCATGAGATGGCATTTCATTGTGGTTTTGATTTGCATTTCTGTAATGGTCAGTGATGTTGAGCTTTTTTTCATATGTTTGTTGGCCACATGTATGTCTTCTTTTGAGAAGTGTCTGTTGATGTCCTTTGCCCACTTTTTAATGGGGTTGTGTTTTTGCAAATTTGTTTAAGTTGAAGGCTTAAAAAAAACCTTTTAATTTTGTCATTGCACTATCTTTATTATTTTAGTCTATTAGTTAAAAACTTTTTGTTGCAAATAAGAGAATGACAAACTATTGATTTAAATAAACAATAAGGGCATGTAACTGTCTTGCATGACAAGAAAGTGGAAGTACATGTCCCCAGGATGGGCTCAGGATACAGGGAAGTCATCGAAGACCCCATCAGCTTCTGTTCCTCTACCTTGCTATTCTCTGTGTGTGTTCTCCTCAATCTCAGAAACTGGACCAGTATAAATGGAACCTAGTATACACAAGGCAGTCAATACACTTAAGTATTTTGGAATTATATAAAATCTGAATGAAAAAAGACAACTAAGTAAGAATTTAGTGGGAAATGTACAAACAAGTATTAAGTCTGGTCTCTTCTCTAGCATAAATCAGCAATGTGACTTGGAGAAAGTCATTTAACCTTTCTAAGCCTCTATCTCCTCTGTAAAATGAGTATAAATGTTCTTAAATAATCATTAAATGCATTTGACACCGTTACATTGCAAACATTTAGTAAATGAATAAACTAAAAACATAATGAATGTGTGAAGAAATATGTAGAAATATACGCTTAAATATAATTAGACAGCTCTTAGCTTAGAAAGTTTAAATTGATGGCATTTCAACAGAGAAAAGGTAGGATTTGCCTAATGCAATCATGGATATTTGGCCTTCCTGTATGCTGATGAGACTTGGCCGATTCAGGCATGCCTATGTGTGAATAAGCCTTACTGTTGAATCTGTCTCCAGCTCACCTAAATCTGTCTGAAAGGTAGATAGAGCCAGACAGCTGAGTCACTTTCTAACAATTGCCAACTTGTGATAGCTTTCCAAAGCCAGACAATCTCCCTGCTTGGTCAGCCTTCTTTTTTTCCCAAAGATTATCATATAGTATATGTATTATTTTCCATGTATTGTGTCATAAAACACTGATTCCAAATGCTGGGAAGGTGAATGATTTCTTGGAGAAGGTAACTTTAAGGTTGAGGCTGGAACAGTGACCCAGTTATTCGATAGAGGAGGTGGAAAGTACAGGAGACCAAAAAGCTCAACAACAACCACGCAAGTTTACAGTCAATGCTGGGTTTCTTGTGTGAAATTATGATCATATATGTACATATAGGTTTTTATTCACAGTTCCTAGCTCATAACTCCCATTTATCATTTTCCATTCTTACGGTCTTGTTACAAAATTGGGGGCACTTTAGGTTTTAGAAGCACAATTTTTCTCTCTGACGTTCTCTTGTCCTCCTTTCATCTGCCCAAGGCATGATTCTCATCTGATTGTGGATCATAAGACCCTCATCCCAGAGAGGGTCCTGCCTCATATTCTGGGGGAGGGAACACTGCACAGAGAGGCCAAGAAGAATCTGAACAGACAGGTCTTGCTGGATTTAGATCCTATCCTTTGTGTCCAGTTACATTTCCACATGATCATTCATGCTTCAGTGATACACAACCAGCGAAGTCTCCATAAAAGGTCCAAAGAACAGGGTTCAGGGAGCTTCTGGAGAGCTGAACACATGGCGGCCCAAAGAACAGGGTTCAGGGGGCTTCTGGAGAGCTGAACACATGGCGGCCATCAGGAAGGTGAAGAACTCATCCGCGTGCCCGGAGGGTGGCACGCCCCAAGTCCACGGGGAAAGAAGCTCCTGCGCTTGGGACCCTTCCAGTCCTCGCCATGTGTATCTCTTCATCTAGCTGTTTATTTGTATCCTTTAAAATAGCCTTTGTAATAATGGGTAAACGTAAGGAAGTGTTTCCCTGAATTCTGAGAGCTGCTCTAGCCAATTAACTGAACTCAAAGAAGGGGTCGTGGGAATCCCAACTGGAAGCCAGTTGGTCAGGATTTCTGGAGACCAGGACTGGTGACTGAGAGGAAGGAGGGGGGCGGTCTTGTGGGACTGAGTCCTCAATCTGTGGGATCTGGCACCATCTCTGGGTAGATAGTGTCGGAACTGAATTGGAGGACCCGCTGCTTGGTGTGTGGGGAGAAACCCCCACACATTTGGTCACAGAAGGCTTCTGTGTTGATGATTGTTTTGGTGGTGTGAGAGCAGAGGAAAAACGTAGTGTGAGACAGTTTTTCCCTGAAACAGTTGTCATTTAACTGTGAGCCAAAGAGAAAAACAGACTCCACCGTGAGAGACCAAGCCATGCATAGCCAGAATCACACTAACATTTGCCCTGATTTTCTCACACACAGTTTCTCTCCCTATGGCCTACTCATCTTTTCTTGGAGACAAATGTAGGTTCACTTTCCCCAGGGCCTGACCATAAAACCCAGCTGCTAGAAATGTGCTGGCTGATTTTTTTCTAGCATTACTTGTCTGCTACTTACTTGGGTCTGTCAGATCTGGAATAAGAAAGAAAAGTAGAGGACCCATATTTTGAAGATCCAGGCTGTGAGAATTGTTAAAAACCAGCAACCAATAATACTGGTCAAGCCACGTATTTGTATGAGTTAGATTTCTATGCAGGGATACTTTGTCTGTTACTACCATCTCCATCTTGGATATCTCTACTTTGTTTTTATGATGTGGGCCAAAAGGTATTGTTTTAATAGAGCGTTTCTTCCTTTTTTTTTTTTTTTTTTTTTTTTGTGATGGAGTTTCACTCTTGTCACCCAGGCTGGAGTGCAATGGCGCAATCTCAGCTCACTGCAACCTCCACCTCCCAGGTTCAAGCGATTCTTCCGCCTCAGCCTCCCGAGTAGCTGGGATTACAGGTGCATGCCACCACGCCTGGCTAATTTTTGTATTTTTTTTTCTTTTTTTAGTAGAGATCGGGTTTCACTCTGTTAGCCAAGCTAGTCTCGAACTCCCAGCCTCGGATGATCCGCCTCTTTAGGACTTATGAAAATATAGTCAGCCAAGGACTTCCTATAGGTAACAATTAATGTTTTATCTAATCTACCTGAAGATCTAGTGGCTGTAAGGTACCATTAAGGCCTGTAGATTACTTAGTTTATCCAGATCACAATAGTACTTAAAAATAGAATCACTATCCATATTAAATAAAATAAAATGATAGTTCCATCTGAGGTTTTATAAAAAACATGTGGGATGGTGGAAATTGTTTTAAAGATTGGCAGACTGTAAAAGGAAAGTGGAAGTTTTCTCAAGTGCATTGCTCTAAGGGTTAACCATAATTCAGTATTTACTTGCGCACTTGCAGAAAATTAGCTCACTGTTTGTTTTATGTGATGAGTTGTTAATATTACATAGTATATCAAACTGACATCATAACTAAACAGAGACGCTGGGCAGTTATCATAAAAAGAACAATGAGAATCTAAGCATACAAGTTAGGTTTTCCCTGACAAATGAGTTATTCTGCACAATGTGAAATTAGTCATTACTGCTTTCTGGTTGGAGACACTTTGGTGTCAATTTAAAATGTCATCATTATCCAAATCTTATTTATTATAATTGTGGGTGAGATTCAGTTTGTTGCAATGAGAGCCTATTACATCGTTCTGTTATTTTTAAAACCTTAGGAATTTCACACTTCCCCAAGTGAAGGACTGATGTGTGGTGCTAGAACCATTCCTCTGATGGCAAAGCCATTCCAGCAACATTCTTGACATGCTTGAGGCTGATGGCATGCCCAGACAAATGTTCCACTGTTCCCTATTTATTCCATTTCTGCAACTCTTATTTCCTGGCGTCAAGTAGTAATCAAGCTCCCCACCAGCCCTGTGAGAAATAAAATAAAACCAATGGAAAACTCCACAGAAATATCTGTTAATACAGGACTGGAGAAAGAAAGCATATTAATGAATGGAACTCCAAACAGGAGCCGAAGTCATTCATTTAAAGTGGGAATCAGATGACCTCTTTAAACCTTCCAATGGGGAGGGAGGGCAGGGAGTGGAATTTGACTTAGGCTTTATACAAAGAACTTCAAATTCAGACATGAAGATATCCCCAAATGATGTTCTACCTTGTTATGGACTCTATGGTGCCCCCCAATATTCATATGTTGAACCCCTAAGGCCCAATGTGACTATATTTGGAGATAAGGTCTAAAAGAAGATAATTTAGGTCAAATGAGGTCATAAAGATAGGGCCTTAATCCAATAGAACTTATGTTAATATTAACATAAGAAGAGGAGGAGACACTAGGAATGCACTCACACAGAGGAAAGCTTGTGTAAAGACAGTGGGAAGGTGGTCATTTGCAAACCCGGAAGAGTGGCCTCACTAGAAACCAATGCTGCTGCCACCTTGATCTTGGACTTCCAGCCTCCAGAACTGTGAGAAAATAAATTTCTGTTGCTTAAGCCATACAGTCTGTGGTATTCTCTTGTGGTAACCAGAGCACACTAACACATAGCTGGGGTCACAGAAGATGACTTGACATACTAAATGATGTTTGTCTTTTTTTTTTTTTTTTTTTTTTGAGACAGAGTCTCGCTCTGTTGCCCAGGCTGGAGTGCAGTGGCACAATCTTGGCTCACTGCAAGCTCCGCCTCCGAGGTTCACGCCATTCTCCTGTCTCAGCCTCCCGAGTAGCTGGGACTACAGGCACCCTCCACCACGGCCACCACGCCTGGCTAATTTTTTTGTATTTTTAGTAGAGACAGGGTTTCACCCTGTTAGCCAGAATGGTCTCTATCTCCTGACCTCGTGATCCGTCTGCCTCGGCCTCCCAAAGTGCTGGGATTACAGGCGTGAGCCACCGTGCCTGGCCAATGTTTATCATTTTTTAAATGCTTGTTCTTTTATGAAACCACATTGCTCAATGCCAATAATAACAATAATCGCAATTTATTGAAATTTTGATGAGCACTGTTCTAGGTATTTTAATTTCTTAAAGTAAGTCATATTATTACCTCTATTTTACATGTAAGAAAAGGAATCAGGGACAGTTTAAGTAACTGATCCCAAATGCCCCAAGTGTTATAACTAGCAAAGTGAGCTACAAAATAACATCTTTCTAAATCCCGTTACCATCAAGGGAAAAATACAAGCAAATCACTGCACATGTGTGTGCTTAAAAGTATTTCTTTAACAAGTGTGGAAATTTTAAATTTTTCACAATTTGATAAAAGCTTTTTGGCATTATATATTTTTTAATATATTAGAAGTCTCAGAAAAGGAAACAAAAGGGGCATTTTTAGGAAGATGATTATACTGAGTTGTATTCATTAAATACATACATCTAAACATGGGGAAAATCATTTGTATTTGAAAACAATTGTAGGATTACGTAAAGGATTATTTTTTGGCAAATCTTTAATAAAGAATTTAATCACTTTTTCATTTATTTGCTGATTTTGATATATCTCTGCTTTAAAGTTGAGTGCAAAATATTTCTTTTGAATCTGACGAGGGGCTTAAAGAGCAACAGATTTTCAGGAGGTAGGAAAGCTACCATAATCTTATTTTTAACTTGTCAGTAAGTAAAAATCTAACGAATGTTGATCTTTCTCTGACAACAGTTGCTTGGAAGGTTGCATCTGTTTGATTAATATTTAAACACTAAGGCTTCCAAAGCAAATTTACAAGCTGAAATTACTAGAGCTACAATAAATACTGAAACATGTTACTACTTTATTTTCTACATGAGCTAAAAAGAACAGCCATTAGGAATAAGCAAGAGCAGGAAGGAGGAATTTTGTTTTCAGTTTGTTTTCTTCATTGGCCATTAGAAATGTATAGCCTAGAAGATAAAAGTGTGGTGGTATTGTTTATTTGTTTTGGAGTTAGACTGTCTGCATTTCAATGCTGGATTCCACCTCTTCCTGGCTGAGTGACATTGGGCAAGTTATTTCCTCTTCCAGTGTCTCAGTTTCCTCATCTGTGAAATGGGATAATAACAGTATTTCTCAGGAGTTTTTACACACCATCAATGAGTTACAACATATAATGCAAAGAACAGTGCCTGGCACACAGTGTTCCATACATGCTAGCAATTAATATTCCCAATAAATATAGTAGTTAAATAAAGTCATGGTTCTATAATATTCACCCATTCACTCAACAAATATTCATTCATTCAACAGACATTTATTAAGTTTATGCCATGCCAAGGAACTGGTCATAAAGATTTATTTTTTGGTTTTTAGGTTTTTTTATGTGGGGGAGGGGGACGGAGAATTTCTCTGTAGCCCAAGCTGGAGTGCAGTGGCACCATCTCAGCTCACTGCAACCTCCACCTCCTGGGTTCAAGCAATCCTCCTGCCTCAGCCTCCCAAGTAGCTGGGATTACAGGCATGCGCCACCACAACTGGCTAATTTTTGTATTTTTAGTAGGACAGGGTTTCGCCCTATTAGCCAGGCTGGTCTCGAACTCCTTGTCTCAAGGGATCTGCCCACCTAGGCCTCCCAAAATGCTGGGATTACAGGCGTGAGCTACCACGCCCAGCCAATATTTAAATAATTCATAAGATCTGTGGTCCAGAAGCTAGCATTCTAGTAGAGCAAACAGACATATAAATGGTTGATAGGTGCTGACTATTGAGCCATCTAATGGAAACACAGAACTGGGAAGTTGAAATAAATTTGGGGAAAACATTTTGGAAGGCATATTGCTGGAGCCGAGTTTTGCAACTTTGATGACTCAGAGTTAGAAGAGGAAACAGAGGCAGTCATGTCTAGCAGAGGACACAGCATAGAGAAGACATAATAGCCTGAGGAGTTTGGGAAACAAAATATAGCTGTGATTACCTTATAAAGCGTGCTTAAGGAGGCTGTGAGTAAATCAAGCTAAAATGGATCCCATAACTTCTCACAATTCCTGTTTTCCATAGCACTGTGGTGGTCCCTTTCTTCTGGGATCAATGATTTAATTCCGACTGAAGGCAAGAAAAAACCATAAGACTTTCGCCCAGTTGTCTGCATTGGGTCAACATTTCAATAAATAACCCGGTCACAGCCATCTTGGTCTAAGGGCTATGATTAATTAGACATCATCCAAAATACACTAATATTGGCTAATTTTACCTGCAGGTGAAAATATGTTAATATGCGGCTCAAAGATGGCAAGACAAGTGTTAGTCCAGAAAGTATTACAGTATATTTAAATTTTTTAAGCTCAATATTAAATAGTCCTATAAATTGCAATAAAACGTCACATCTGATTTAAACATACATATTTTCTAAATTATGGAGATGAGAAATTCCATACTGGGTGTAAAAGCAGCTGCAATTAATGACTGCTATTTATGACCCAGGGTATTCTTTTGATGCTACAGGTTATTGAGCTCATGGTACACAAAAGCCTAAAAACTGCAGGAAGATTTGAGATGAGAGAAATATTTAATCATGCCAGTTTTATTGTAGGTCATCAAGGCCATCTCTTCAGGTGGGCCTAAATCAACAACACTAAAATGAATAATTTACTCAGCTCTGACTTGAAGCCGACTGACTGTTTTATGCCTAAGGAAAAATAACTTGGGCCTTTGTAACTCTTTAGCCTGATTGCTTGTAATGCTCATTGATCTGACGACAAACGATGCATAAATCTGTTCTTTAACAACAGATGCAACAAAGGTGTCGATTAAAAATGACCGAGCAGAAATTGGAACATGATTACCAAATCCATAGAGCCCAACACCATTCATTGACTTACACATAATTACTTCATTGAGAAGAATGAACTCAATGAAAAACTCTTTCAAAAATTGAATTGTAAGGGACATTTTATGAGATATTTGTGAGACTATTTTTTTCTGAGACAAAAAGATAAGTTTCTAACAACCCTGAGGATTCAACTCATGCCCCTTCTAATTTTTCTTTCTTTCCTTAATGAACAAGATGATAGAGTCAAATTTCATTTGCCCAGTGCTGTACACTAAATTGGTTTCCATCTAATGCTCCTTAAATGTTAGAGGAGCTCAATTGAACAGAACAAGCTTGCATTCTTATGAAGGATATCGAACACATTCATCACACTATTCAAGAACAAAGAGTTACAGCAGATTAGATCTGTCAGATGAGTTATATAGTCAATAATTGTTTTCTAGATATCATCGAAGAATAAAGGATTCTCCTCTTTTACAAAAGAGGAAGCTGAGGCAGAAAGCAGTTCAGCGGTTACACCACTTGCTCAGAGTCAAAGTCATTAGTAAGTGCCAAATCCCCCATTCAATCCCCAAGAATTGTCATCAGTGCAGTTTACCAAATATTTATGGATCTCTGCTTCCAGGCACATGGTATGGTTGCACTTCCTGTCTCCCCTGTGATTGGGAGGGACCGTGGGTCTAGCAGTAGCCAATCAGTTCCAAGCACAGTGACATGTGCACCTTTCTGGATAAAGCATGTAAGTGCTACTGCAAGACTCTCCAGAGCTCTTTCCTTCTGCCCCTGCAATTGGCAAGTTTCCAGCTTGTGGCTTCTCTGAAAGCCAGAGTGCCAGACTGAAATGAAGCAGAACAGTCTCTAGCCAGGCCATGATGCACCATTAGAACACTGGAAAAACCTTTGTTGTTTATAGCATCTGGGACTGGGGGCTTGTTGGCTTCCACAGCACAGCCTCACCTACTCTGAGAAATGAGGACCGCAAAGTCTACTCCACCCCACAGTGGAGCACAGATACAACTTTATAAGAGAGCTGAGACAAGATATGGGCCTTCAAGAATGGGATAATTGGGACTAGAGAAGAGCGATTTGAAATTCTACACATAAACCAAATGTAGAAACTAAATGCACTTGATATTTTGGGAGGATCATGAAGAAACTGTCTTAAGAGTTCAAGGGAAGCATCAGGAAGTAACTGGAACTTAGGAAATAATGATCTATGGTGTGGAAACAGGGAAATGAGAACTTAGTTGAAATATCTCTTCTCTATACAAAAGGGGCCGCTTGCAGATAACTGTGTATTTTTATAACTATAATAAAATTATTGGAAATGTTATATAATTCTAGTAACTCCCCAAAGCCCAGGATGAGAAGATATTGTTACAATCTCTTATCTAATTATTTACATGTGTTTCTGAAATACCATTTTTGAAAATAAACCAAATATATGTGCTGTATTAGGAGCCCTCATTGGACTACAAACCCTCTGAAGGATTATTTGGATGGGATAACACTAGCTTAAAAAAAAAAAAAAAAAAGAATCTCATTCTAACATGTATCCAACAAAAGGTCTCAAAGTGGAACCCTCACAGCATTTGTGTTAAACTTTCCACACCCGTTCAGGGGCCTGAATGTCTTTGCACTGGCTGCTGGGAACAAATGAAGAGGCATATGCCTGGAATTGATGACCAAACCACTGGTAAGGCTGCTTTGTTGAGGGTACAAAGGGACCTTTGCAATTCCAGACTGAACCTGATCCAGTATTTTTTGCTGTTGTTTTTTGGTGTTTGTTTGTTTGTTTGTTTGTTTGTTGGAGACGGAGTCTCACTCTGTCGCCCAGGCTGGAGTGCAGTGGCACGATCTTAGCTTACGGCAAGCTCCACCTCCCGGGTTCACGCCATTCTTCTGCCTCAGCCTCCCGAGTAGCTGGGACTACAGGCACCCGCCACCACGCAAGGCTAATTTTTTGTATTTTTAGTAGAGACGGGGTTTCACCTTGTTAGCCAGGATGGTCTTGATCTCCTGACCTCGTGATCCACCCGCCTCGGCCTCCCAAAGTGCTGGGATTACAGGCGTGAGCCACTGCACCCGTCCTGAGCCACCGCGCCAGGCCCGGATCCAGTTTTTAGACAGTATGAAAATGAATACGGCAAATGTGGCCAGAGAGGGAAACAATTAAAAATAGAAATGGCTTCACCAACTTGCCTGGTGAATGCTGCGTGTTAGCAGAGGGGAAGGATTAGACTCTTGCTCTTCTTGTAACCAGTTTTATCTTGCTCTAACTACAGTGAAGCTGATTCTTATTCTGGCAAAAGCTGAAGGTACCCCTTTTACAGTGAAATCTTCCCCTGTAGCTCTAGGATGAGTTGAGTCCCCTTGACTGGGGCTGCTATTAAACTCTATACATTGTACTGTCAGTGTGTTTGGCATATTGCTTTGTAATTTCTGTTTACGCCTGCGCTGGACTCGTCCACAAGACTGAGACTTCTGAGGACAGAGATCACTTAATGTTCACTGTTTATGTTCCCAGCACCCAAGACAGAGGCAGACACAACGTATCTCGAAGCAAGTTTTTTAAATAAAAAGAATGAAAGAATAAATAAATTATTTGAAGCTAAATGAGACATCTGTTGAGAAGGTAACACAACCTCCATTGTTTTACAAACATATGTCAGTAGATGACCCATCACTTTGCAGCGTGAGATTGTTGCAAATGTCCAGCTTAGTAGTATCAGATTCAGTTTCAGATATTATATTTTGAGCTATGTACATGTCACTTGCCCCCTGTTCATCTCATTTAATAGCAGGATATTATTAGATTGGTGCAAAAGTAATGACAGTGTTTGCCATTACTTTTAGTGGCAAAACCATTAAATGAATACAAATATATTCAAATCATTACTTTTAATGGCAAAAACCACAATTACTTTTGTGCCAACTTATCATCTTTGCTTTCCATATGAAAAACTGAAGCTCAGAGTTTTTATGTGCCATAAGAGAAACAATTTTTTGGGAGGCAAGAAAGTATGCTTTCTTATTGGGTGCATTTATTATAATATTAGGAAGTCTGAGGATTCTGAAGCCTGAGTAATATTGCTCTAGTGCTTGTAATTTCAAATTATTCAAAATAACGTTATTCACATGAACTGCTACAGCAAACATATTCTCATGATGGAAAGATCTAAAGTGGAATTTTGTGCTAGTGTGTACTATTGTATCTAAGAGAAAAAATTGGAAAATAGACTATGTGAATTCAAATCCCAGTTCTACGCTACCTATAACAAGATCTCTATGGCTCAATTGTTCTTGTTTGTAACACTAGGATAATATTACTTACCTCATATGCTTGTTGGAAGGATCAAATAATTGAACAGCTAGAAAGTGCTTAGAACAATGGTTGCACATAGACAGTGTTTAATAGATAGTAGCTATTATTGGCATCCTCGTTGGAAACATTTGAGTTGACTTTTAAGCCATTATCTCTTTGAGAAGAAACATTTTATTTTTCTGCATTTTATTATTATAAGATTAGAGACTGTGACTTTAGCATAGAAGACCCTTTGTGATCTAAAAGGCCCTGCAAGAACTGGCACTTTTTTACCTGGTCTCTGAGCCCTACCCACCTTGCACCTGCTCTTCAGCTATATTGAAATGTCCACATGCCCTAAAAGGGAGATTTCTAGGGTCTCCACCCTTTGTACAGTGGCTCATTCTGCATAGGACACAGTCTCCCTTCACTTGTCATTCTTTTGCTTGGAAAATTCCTCCCACTACTTTAGGGTTCAAGTAAAAGATCATCCTCTCTGAGAAGATTCCCATGCACTCCGTTGCAACCAAACCTTTCTCAGAGTCCCATCTAAGTATTCCTATAGCCCTTGTACCTACTCCTGTGACCACCTTTGTTACCTGCTCTGAGTCTGCCGCTGTGTCTGATGCCTCCCCTGCTGGACAACAAACTACCCACACACAGGCAGGAGCTGAGTCTTTCACCTTTTTATTTGTCACATCTGGCACCATATCTGGAACATCAGAGCCTTTGGTAAATCAGTGTTGAATGAATAAATGCATGAGAAATATCTTTCAAGTGGATTGGAACATCTGTACTAGATTGCTTAGAGCCATCCTTTCCAAGCATTTTCCAATCAGGGCAAATCAGAGTACAATAGGGAAAAGGACGGGGAGGGAGCTTGTCCACCTGAGGCTAATGCCACAGGCCCTGACAGCCTGGAGAACTGGAGGAGCACCCATTCATCACACCCATGCATGCAGGGTCCCCCTTCTGAGCTAAGAAGCTCTAGTTTAGAGCACAGAATATGACAGTTGAAATCTCTTACTTGTTCAGCCATCTTTACTGTCTTCCTAGGGCAATCTAATGAATTAAAGGTGAGATTGATTACCTTTAATAACTGAAGCTGGTGTGCTTGATCCAAAGGTTAGAGCAATCAGAAGACGCAGGGTCTAATACCCTCTCTGCCACTCACAAAATAGCATTGGCACACCCTTGTCAAGTAACAGATTTCTTACTTACAAAAGGGATAGATAATGCTTCCCCTGGCTACCCCATGGAACCATTGTCAAGATAGCAACATATGCTACAGGTAAACACAATTCAAGATAAAGGTTTTATCTTAAATATTTATATAGATATTGAGACCTATATAAATACGGTAATGGATTGCAAACCTATACTCCTAGTTTGTGATATGATAGCATTCATCGTAAATAGGTTGACTTTATAATTTATCTTTTTTTTTTTTTTTTTTTTTTTTTTTTTTTTTTTTTTTTTTTCTGAGACGGAGTCTCGCTCTGTCGCCCAGGCTGGAGTGCAGTGGCGCGATCTCGGCTCACTGCAAGCTCCGCCTCCCGGGTTCACGCCATTCTCCTGCCTCAGCCTCCCGAGTAGCTGGGACT
The DNA here is from genome assembly GCF_028858775.2 of Pan troglodytes. Lineage (NCBI taxonomy): Eukaryota > Metazoa > Chordata > Mammalia > Primates > Hominidae > Pan > Pan troglodytes. The sequence continues at coordinate 83,427,200 of NC_072413.2, forward strand.
ACAGGCGCCCGCTACCACGCCCGGCTAATTTTTTGTATTTTTAGTAGAGACGGGGTTTCACCGTGTTAGCCAGGATGGTCTCGATCTCCTGACCTCGTGATCCACCCGCCTCGGCCTCCCAAAGTGCTGGGATTACAGGCGTGAGCCACCGCGCCCGGCCTATAATTTATCTTTTAAACCAGGATGTAAATGAGAGGAATGAGGTGCTATTTAGAAATACAACAGGCAATTGTCAAGACTTTTTCAGGCAAATCGTTGCCCAAATTGTATTCAGTATTCTAGAAGATGCCAGAATTTGAAATGTTTCATCACGATTTTGGACTGTGCAGCATAGGAACTTTCTTTTTTTATATTTACAGCATGTCTCACCTTTTGGAGGGAGCAATGCAAGATCTTTGTGTTGTGCTGCCCCTCTGCAGCTGAGGCATAGGCATAGGTCATTGACCATTCCAATCAGACATTCTTTGGGCAAACTAGGGACACACAGAAGCAGAGGCTGCTCCATATCCTTGCATACATTTGTGGTGGTAACTATAGTAACTACACTCAGTTTTCCCAGGCAGAAATGATGGTGGCTTTAGCAATAAGCCTTGATTGGTTAAATGGTTCAAATGGGAAAGTCCATACACAAAGATGAGAAAACTCTGTCCTCCAGGAGCCAACTAGCGGCTTCATTTTCACATCATGTATCCTTCCTTGACTTCTAAGAATGTGTCTCTGACTGTCCCCAAGGATCTGTGAACTATCCTATAGTAACCATTAATGAATTTATTTTCTGCTTAAATTAGCCAGAGTTGGTTCCTGTTGCATACAACTCTGATTTAGAAGCATCCTAATAAAAGAAAAGTAATTTAACAGATGAAGCGACCAAGGAGCTGAAACTTACATAACTTGCTTACAGTCACATAGCTAGAAATTCAAGACTAGAGACGAGGTCCACTGCTCCTGGTCTAGAGAGTTTCATACTTGACAGTCTTCTCAGCACACTGAAAACACCCAATAGGTATTCATTTAATTTACTATTTTGGGTGTGCATGCCAAAGCATGCTTATGGCAACAAAAGTCAAAATTGACAAATGGGATCTAGTTAAACTAAAGAGCTTTTGCACAGCAAGAGACTATCATCAGAGTGAACAGGCAACCTATAGAATGGGAGAAAATTTTTGCAATCTATTCATCTGACAAAGGGCTAATATCCAGAATCTACAAGGAACTTAAACATATTTACAAGAAAAAAACAAACAACCCCATCAAAAAGTGGGCAAAGGATATGAACAGACACTTCTCAAAAGAAGACATTTATGCAGCCAACAAACATGAAAAAAAGCTCATCATCACTGGTCATTAGAGAAATGCAAATCAAAACCACAATGAGATACGGTCTCACTCCAGTAAGAATGGCGATCATTAAAAAGTCAGGAAACAACAGTTGCTGGAGAGGATGTGGAAAAATAGGAATGCTTTAACACTGTTTGTGGGAGCGTATATTAGTTCAACCATTATGGAATACAGTGTGGCAATTCCTCAAGGATCTAGAACCAGAAATACCATTTGACCCAGCAATCCCATTACTGGGTATATACTCAAAGGATTATAAATCATTCTACTATGAAGACACATGCACACGTATGTTTATTGCAGCACTATTCACAATAGCAAAGACTTGGTACCAACCCAAAAGCCCATCAGTGATAGACTGGATAAAGAAAATGTGGCACACATACACCATGGAAGACTATGCAGCCATAAAAAAGGATGAGTTCATGTCCTTTGCAGGGACGTGGGTGACGCTGGAAAACATCATTCTCAGCAAACAAACACAGGGACAGAAAACCAAACCTACATGTTCTCACTCATAAGTGGGTATTGAACAATGAGAACACATGGACACAGGGAGGGGAACATCACACACTGGGGCCTCTCGGGGGGTGGAGGGCTAGGGGAGGGATAGCATTAGGAGAAATACCTGATGTAGATGATAGGTTGATGGGTGCAGCAAACCACCATGGCACGTGTGTACCTAGGTAACGAACCTGCACATTCTGCACATGTATCCCAGAACTCAAAGTATAATAAAAAACAAAACAAAACAAAAAAAACATACTTTCTACAGAGCCACAGTTTTAAACTGATGATTGATGAAGGGTTTTTTTACATGATATATTGTAATCATTCAATTAGGAAAATGTTTAAAAGCTATGAATGAACAAAAACCGAGGAAACAGTTTTTATCGTCTTTGTCTTTCAGAAAAGATATATTTTGTCTTAGAAATTAACAGCTAAAAATTAAGCACTGAGCTGAATAGATAATTGTATAGATGTTCAATGGGTAGGAGTCTATTTTCTGTGGAGGAATTTAGTCATCTCAGAAACACAACATTTTACGATAATGTGGTTTGATTGATAAAAGTTAACACGAACTTGGAACTTACATATTTAAAAAGAAACACTACTAGAATGGATATTATTTTCCGTGTGTTCCTAAAAACATAGCATTATTATGATGTTTTTAGATAATTTCTTAAAGGTGAATCAATTTTCTGTAACTAGGTTTTCCAAGACTGCTTATTATTCCAGAGGGATAGCTTTTATGTACCATTTATTATTGTGTATAATACTGCATCTTCATTTCCTCTTCCTCTTTTACTTATTAGGCATCAAATATGCTAGCTACTTTGCAAAGTATTGCCAAAATAATTCTAACAGTCCATGGCAGTAAGTACATGGAAATGTATGCATTGGTGCTGCTCTCATTGTTTCACTGGGCTTAGCTTTGCTGAGTCCCCTCAAAATATCTGAATTTCTCAACTTTTAAAACCAAGAAAGCAACTTTAATCCCAGAACATCTGCCCCAGCTGTATTTCCCATTTTGGCCCTGAACTCCAGGAAGTACTTGAATTCACAATGCTGCCAAAATATATATTCACAAACTTGGGACTCAAGTTACCATGGAACACCATCCATGGAAGTCTCCTTAGACTTTTGAAATCCTCCAGTATCAGCAAAAAGAACATATAGCCATTAAACAAATTAGCCTAAAATATGTTTAGAGACTATGAAGTGGTTGACCTACATCTGGAAAAAGCGTCTAGTGAGGGGCAGGTAGGGAGGGAGAGCCTAGGAAATGGGAAATATTAATGGAGTGGATCATAAAAAGGAGAGAATAGAAAAAATATCAAGCTAACATGGATGCAAAGTCATTAGTGGATATTGCTTTGTTCACAAAAATGGAGACCATGATCTTTGGCCAGAGAAGGCTCATTCTAAGACACACAATTGCTGCAAGTGTATTTGCCTGGTTGCTACCCATTAAGCCAGTTCCCTCCCACCTTCACAAAAAACTTTTCCTTTATACCAACACCTCTGCTTGTGTTACAGTGTAACAGCCAAGCTGAAATAGCCTTACCATGGCACAAGGATGCCTCTTCCCTGGTCTGTGTATTCTGGGTCCCCAAACTGACTGTTTGCTAGTCAATTGGCTCCAACTGAGACAATGTCAGCCATTGATTTACTGGGGTTTGCTAACCCAAGCAACACTGAGGGGAAGAAGCAGAGGGTAGTCAGTGAAACTGTGGATTTTAGAGTCAGATTTCCTGGGTTTGAATCTATGTTTCATCCCTTTTCTGCTTATTTACTATACCTGTCTGGGCCTCAGTTCCCTTATCTGCAGAATGGGGGTGGCAGTAGTAGTATCTCACAGGGTTATTTTCTATGTTAAATAAGTGAACGTATATTAAAGTGCTTAGAATACGACATGTTAGAGCATTTGCACTATGTAAATATTTGCTTACATTACTATCATCAGTGTGTCCCATGAAGTTTCAGCCTCTCCCATCTTCCCTTGAATGGTCACTTATTGGGCACTAGAAGTAATTCTCCACCTCAGTACCTTCAATTGCTGCAAGTTTATGGTAAGTTAACTGTCCAAGCATCCATTCTGCTCATCAGACACTCCACAAAATGGCACTGACCTACTGCCCGGGAACAACTTCTTTTTCTCTCAGCCTTGTGCCGCCCAAGGGAATTGATTACAAATGGGCTTGATTGAATTTTGGAGGGTGATGGAAATGTTCTAAAGCTGGACAGTGGCAATGGTTGCACACTCTATAAATTTACTAAAAATTGTTGAATTGTGCACTTACAGTCTGTGAATTTTATGGTATGTAAACTACACTTCAATAAAAATGTTTTAAAAAAGATAATGACTGTTTTACAATGTTCTTATTATATCCTTTAGGAGGCATAGAACTATAAACAGCCGCTACGGAAATAGAGTGGGAAGCAAGTACAACATTGTTCAATTTCTCTCTGGGGTTTTGGGTTTTTTTTCTTTTTTCTTTCCCTCTTTTTTTTTTTTTTTTTGGATGGCTCAATTATTTACTTTAGAAATAATAACACCATTCCTTGGCTACAAAGCCTCTAAGGCTTAAGAAACCAGGCAGTATTGGCCAGGCACAGTGGCTCATGCCTGTAATCCCAGCTACTCAGGAGGTTGAGGCAGGAGTATCACTTGAACCCGGGAGGCAGAGGTTGCAGTGAGCCAAGATCGCACCACTGCACTCCAGCCTGGTGACAGAGTGAGGCTCCATCTGAAAGAAAGAAAGAGAAAGAAAGAAAGAAAGAAAGAGAGAGAGAGAGGAAGGAAGTAACGAAGGAAGGAAGGAAGGAAAGGGGAGAAACAAGGCAGTATTTCTGACATGTATACTAGGATATTTCTGGATTGATAGCAACAAGAATGAAGAGGGTGCCTGGGAGCAGATTTGAGAAATCTGGAACCTGCCCTCATTTAGCTGAGCAGAAGAGCCAAGGAAAAAACTATAGGTATGTCGAAAGAGCTAGAAAGGCTTGCTTTCTAATGACAAGACAGAATGGGGTCTTACGTAATCTGCTTTGAGGCTCATTCAAAGTTGATTTTAGCACAACCTTTATTTTTGAATGGTGGAATTTATTTTAAGCCAGATGGTGATAATCTGTACACTATGAAAGAAAAAGAAAGAGGAAGAAATAGATAAGAAGGAGGAAATATAAGTTGTGTCACTTAACCAATGACTAATCAGAGCAATAATAAGCTTCTGATTTCAACTGTGCTAAAAGTTTCACTTCAAACACCAATAACAAGGAAATATTTCAGCCAATTCCCTTTGTATTTGGCATTTCTATTTGCATTTTGGCAAATTCTTGATATATTCAAAAGACAGTGAATTCTCTCCCCTGAAACTTGTGCTAGCAGGGTGGGTGGCTGTCTGTTCACATGAATGGGAAGCCCTGGCAGAAACTATGAGAGTTGAATTAAGACAATAACAGCAGTGTATCTCACTCTGTTTGGGCAGTAACTACAGAAATCCTTGGCAGATGTCATTTTGGTTTTGGAAATATGAAAAGACAGAGATTTAGAATTTATTTGGATGAACCAATGATTTCGTTCATGTTTTTACTCTCCATTTTGAGGCTTTATTTTATTTAAAAAATAAAATGCCAATCTATGTAACTCCCTGTAAGTTGCCTTACTAGTGCCATCTAATCCAGAAATATGCTACTTCACATGCTCCAGGGTTGGTAATTTGTGTTTCCAAAGAGTTGAAAGTTGATCTGCACTGTCTGTGGGTCTTGGAGAGGGGGCAGAGTAAATCCAGGCTCTGCTCAAGAAGGGAGGGGATACAGGTGACCTTTCAGTAGAAGTGTGCAAGGCTGTTCAGATGAACAGTTTTGCTCTATTAAGAGCTCTAATAAAGCGGGTATGTCTTTCTTAGGAAAAGATTGGCCTCTTTTGACCTGCAGAAGTGAAGGTACCAAGATACCAGATTTACTCCAAGTTAATGTTTACCTGAATTATTGATTGCCACATGAGATACAAAACAGCTGGCGACTCGGTGATGCTTTTTCTTTGGGTTACAAGAGAAGAGCTATAAATCCAAAGCTGAAAGGCTTTCTTTCATCTTTTCTACTTGTGAAATATACCTCTTCAATAGCACCAACCCCAGGTCATTTTAAATCAATTTCTAATAAATCTGTGGTGCTTTTTCTTTCTCTCATTGAAAGAAAGGTAGTATTGTAGGAATTATTTTTGTTTCTGGCTTACCTTTATCTAAGCTGATTGGCTGTGACTTCCCTTATTTATTTCACAAATGATTGAGTATTAAATAATTTACTGGATGTTAAGATGCCTTGAGGTACAGGGATGTTAAACCACACAGTGAGTTAAAATATTTCAAAAGCTCCTTCAGATGTTAACGACCAAAATAAAAACCACTGAATGGCCAAATAATGTAAATTTGGGTCATTGTATCTTTATTTCTTTATAACTCTTCTCACTACAAAATAGTTTAGAGATGGTATGCAATAAAAGGCTTATTCAATAAGACAAGTCTCATTAGAATAAGAACAGGAAATTAAATTCATAAATTAAAGAATAATGTAAATATTTCAGCTATTGAGGATAAAGGAAGTAATATTATCAACCACCTGACTTTTGAATTTGAGCTTCCTGGCAGCTGGAGAAAAAAATAGATTGTACTAATTTTTACCTCATAAAAATTAATACAGCATTTGTTTAAAAGAAATGTTTTTGACTGTCATATTCTAAAACAGGGGCTCAACCTAAAGCACATAATTCCAATGCACATACAAATTAATGTATATTCAAAATATGCATGTAAATAACCCACCAACTACTGACTACAAATGTCCTGGAATACACACCTTGTATTTTAAAAAATTGTTGGAAATAATTTTATTATATGGAATTATAAACAGAAGGCAGCGTTAACAACATAGGTTTATTACTAACGCTAGTTTTATAGGAAATACAAAAGTGAGTCTCATTCGGTTGTCTCAGGATCAATTGTTGATAATGGCCAAGGCTATTATACTGAAGCACAAACAAGAGAATCAGGGGCATCCCTAACATTGTCCCTATGTATGATTTTCTATTGATTTAATTTTATTCAAGGTAAAATTAGGATATTTACAAGACTAAGTAAGTAGAATAACCCCAAGATTATCTATAATAGATACAATTTCTGATGTCAGAGTGTTTTGTAACATACAGTCTAATTATATATGTTTCAATTACTACTTAAATAAGTATCCATAAACTTCAGGTAATCTTCCTGAAGGCAGAGATTTTGACTATTTTTTCTACTGTAAAATCCCTGGTACCTAGCAAAGGATGTGGCCTATATTAGGCATTTAAAAGACATTTGTTGAATTAAATTTAACTGATTTTTTATTTAAAAACACCTTTTAACTTCTTAATCATCCACAGTACCAAAGAATAGAAAAATCATCTTAGACACAAAGCTAAACAGGATAACTCCTTGATGCGGCCATCAATGAGGTTAAGATGCAAAACATACCCACAGATAACTGATTAATTTTCTGAATAAAATTGTAAAAAAAAAAGCTTATCTTTTTAAAATGCGTTATTTTCAGAGTATAATAATTTTAACTATGATTTTATTGATATTAAGCTGTTATTTCAGATATTTGTCAAATGTTCATGAAGGCATTCATGGTTTACAATACCTCACTACTTTCTGAGATTCTTATCTAGATACTAGATCCCACCTTTCTATTTACCATGGCTCAAGCAAGTATCATTTTATAAAAAGAAAATAGCATTCCATTGTGTTCAATGTTAGAAAATTATGTTCAATGTAGGCTTTAAACTTAATAACTGCAAAACTTCCCTGAGTTATTCTCTAACTTTGATTATTACTATAGGATACAATTCCAGAAACTACAAAGCATCTCATAGAGTAATATTTTCTATCTGTGTACCAATTCATCTCATTTGATCTCAACAACTATCCTATAAGAAGGTATTAATGGCCTCATTTTATAGACAAAAAATGACAGGCTCATAAATATTTTGATCAGAATATTAGTAGTAGACAATGAAATAGAATGTTGGTTTCTTCCATTGGAATAAGCTGGATGATACAGTTTAGATATTTGTTCCCCCAATTTCATGTTGAAATGTAATCCCCAAAGTTGGAGGTGAGATCTGGTGGTAGGTGTTTGGTTCAGGGGTTGGGTCCCTCATGGCTTGGTGCTGTCCTCACAATAGTGAGTGAGTTATCCCCAACCCCACCTCTCCTGCTCCTGCCCTGGCTATGTGATGTGCCTGCACCCACTCCGTCATGATGGAAAACTCTCTGAGGTTTCCCCAGAAGCTGAGAAAATGCCAGAGCCATGCTTGCACAGCCTGCAGAACTGTGAGCCAATTAAGCCTCTTTATAAATTATCTCATCTCAAGTATTTCTTTATAGCAACGCAAGAATGGCCTAATACACTAGGCAAAGCTGTGGAAAAACCAATCCCAAATCCTAGTGGTTTGAATGAGCAAGGTTTACTTCTTCTTTATGTGGATTGACTGGGGTTCTGTCTAACATCATTGTCTTCTTCACATTGGCACCAAGACTCAAAGAGTAGCCACAACCTAGAAAATTGCAGTGTGCTGTTGCAGGAGAGAGCTCTTTGAGGAACCTCCCATGGAAATTAGATGCTCTAGCCCAGAGAAGAAATACATCCTGTCCACTCCCAATCCATTACGCAGGACTAGATAGACATGGAGCTCTACCAACCACAATGTGACCAGGAAATATAAATCTACCATGTGCCCAAGAGAATAACACACTGGAATTCTATTTCCCAGTCCTCTGTTCTTTTCAGAACCTCCTCTCAATTATTTTTATGGGATCTAAAGTAGCATCTAACCAGGGCAATTTAGAGGGGTCTTTAATAAATGTGAGATGCACATTCTGGAAAAGACAGTGTGATAAAAGTAGGTAAAGGATAAGAGTGTGACCCCTAGAGTCAAACTAGGGCTTTCATGTGCAATTTTGTATTTTGTGCACTGCACAAGGGCTTCAGACCTGAGTCAGACAACCTACCTTCTTCGCTCCCTAGCTGCATTTATTTAACTTAGTTCAGAGGCTTGCTGGGAAGACTAAATGAGACAAGGCATGCCGGGTGTTTTTCACAGTTTATAGTAGGTACTTAATAAAATTAGTGGTTAATATTATTAAACACATTTGTTTTCACTTCTTCATCCCTATTAAATAAATAATTCTTTGAACTTTGTATCATTTCCTGAGGATGGGCTGCTGGAAGTGGAATAACTAGACCAAAGTTAGTGAACCTTTTGAGATCTTGAGTTTTATTTGCTTTTAGGAATAGCCATACCAATGTACATTCCCGCCAACAGTGCATGAGATGACCCATCACACTATGTCCCCAACACCTTCTTTGGGATTTCAAGCACCTTCACTAGGTGCCAGCCTCCTGTGATTTTCCAAATCCCAGCATTAGAGGCATTAAAGCTTCTATCTTCTGAGGACAAATATTTCATTTGAAGGGATACGATGTCAGTGTTCATATGCTCCCTAGTATATTGGAATAGAGGAGTTAACAAATCAGCTAATACACAGCTAATCACTGGGAATACAACATAGACAGCCACATTGTTTGTGGTGGCATAGAGAACTGTAAACATTTCTAGGCAGAGGAAAGAGCACTGACACAGAAGGAATTAATTGAAGACTTTAGCAACAAGCAATTACTTAAAGATTTAAGTACAAGATAGCAAGAAGCACAACAGAAATTTACCTCCTTCAGATATGTTTCTATGGTTTATTGGGCCCCTAAAACTGGAAAAGAATAAACTTGAAGGTCTATGTGTGATCTTACGATCTGTGGACACACAGAAGAGAGAGCTGGCTTGCTCACTGTCAAACATATAGGTAATGAAAAAATACAAAAATAGAAACCTCAGTACAATGCTGTCTCTTCCATTTGCATTTTACTTTATTTGTTGAGCCATCCGTTCCAAAGATTTTGACACAAAAACTCTTTAAAGCAAAATACCTGTATAAAATCACAGATTTAGACTAACTTCATGGACCCACAGTAAAGTGTCAATGTTTTCCTTGGAGGTAAAAATCTAAGGGAATCAATGCTACTATGAGAGGGAGAGATTATTTTCAAAGTACCTTAATAAAATGTTTTCCACCTTTGCAAGCAGAGCACCTGCTGAAATCAGGTGGGCATATTAGGGGATCACTGCAGAGAATAAATGCACTATCTTTTGGAAGGCTGTGCTCAAATCTGTTCAATATAATTGTTTTTTCTCCTCATTTCCCTTTGTTGAAGAAACATTCCTGGTGCCCTTTTCCACCATGTTAAAATAAAGCTTTTATTTTATCCTCTGAGGAAGCAAGCTCAAGTGCAAATGTTCCTTCAGGTCACTTGTCTAAGCCTACTCTATTTAAACAGCTGTATTTCAAATGATAGAAGCACCAAGACTCTTGCCTTGTTAGCAGTAAGTCTTATGATGAGCAAGTCCCCAAATGCCATCACACTTCATACTTACTACTGCACACCAGCAAAAGAAAATCCCTAGGAAGTTATCTGTGTTGCAGTGGTTTAAAATGTTTCCCTATTTGTGTTCAACAACCGTAATCACTCAGATAAATGCCTGAGCTCCCAGCACTTTTCCTGCTATAAATGTTTTATTCTAGAATACTCTATTACTGGTAATGCCACCTCCAACACACACATGTACATATATCCACTGAAATATTTCAAGGACTAAAGTTCTAAAAACCCTTTCCCTGAGTCATACTTTTAAACCTTATATTTTCATGGGGAGTGGGTTCTAAATGTAAACCTGTTTCTCTGTTTGGATTCTGAGATATCATGTACATTTATTAGCCCATCTGCTTCCAAGAATGGCATCCGGGGAGCCTCAAAGCATTAAGTCTACGCCCTGAGTCATTCACAGAAGGGGAGCAGAGATGTCAGAGCTGGAAAAATTGTAGATCATAACAAGTGTGTTGATATTTCTTAAAAATTAGTTTATGTTAGTCAACTACTGTTGGGTTTTTAAAATCTGCTCCGGCTGTTCACAAATCTGGAAAGTCAAGAGATGAAGAGCTAGAACATGGAAGGCAAAGAGTCAAAGGAAAAAGGCTTTGCAAATTCAACTGTGAGAGTCTACAGTTGTGGGAGGAAGTACACCCACGGTGGTGGAAATGGGGAAATTCTCAAGAAGCTTTTAACATTTAAACACTTCGCTAAATTCAAGAGCTTATTAAATATAAAATCATTCTGCCCAAGATGTGCAAAGGATGGCATTAATACAAGCTCCCAATAGGGATACTGAGATGAACAGTTAAACATTTTACATTAAAGATCAATTTTTTTTTTTTTTTTTTTTCTGAGAGAGTCTCGCTCTGTCACCCAGGCCGTAGTGCAGTGGCATGATCTCAGCTCACTACAACCTCCGCCTTCTGGGTTCAAGCAATTCTCATGCCTCAGCTTCCTGAGTAGCTGGGATTACAGGCACACACCACCATGCCCAGCTAATTTTTGTATTTTTAGTAGAGACAGGGTTTCACCATGTTGGTCAGGCTGCTCTAGAACTCTTGACCTCAGCTGATTCTCCTCCTCCTCCTCCTCCTCCTTCTCCTTCTTCTTCTTTTCCTCCTCCTCTTCCTCTTCCTCTCTTTCTTCTTCTTTGGAGAAATGGAATATGCTTTTGAAAACAAAACTTCAGGGCTTAGAAACCACCATCTTGGCTTCCAGTACAGTGAGTAACGGGGGCAAATAATGGTGAACTTCTTTATGAACCTTCTTTCAACTGGGCTCACCTATGAGAATTTGCAAAACACTAACCATGTAGCTACTGAGTAAAGAGTAAAGACAATAAATGTATTAAAAATACATCTATGAGAGTCCGGGCCCATTGAAAAGTAAAAATTTTAATTAGAAAAGATATTTGGGCTTTATATAAAATATAGATACAAACGTGTACCCAGGTGCACACACAGAACACCTGATTGTCATGTGAAACAAAACTTTATTTTCTTCTAAGTAGATTCTGAAATTTTGTTGAAATAAACATAGATTTAAATCTATTTCTTGCTGCTTTGTTTTCTGGTCACCATGACCATAAAGCTATGTGAGTCTGTTGAAACATATTGCAGATTTTGTTTTGTTTTGTTTTGTTTTGTTTTTTTGTTTTCTATCTCCCAGAAATAAGTCCATCTTAAGTGCCCAGGGATGGAATATGGTTAAAGCAGTAGCTTGGTTTAGCTACTCAGAAGTGACTGTTCTTACATGTCTTAATCACTTTTCCAGTGTAAAATGGCCACGGCAAGTCCTTTATCTAATTTCCAGGCAATTACTTGGTATTTGCCTTTAATATCTTCGGGCTCCACTATCCTCCCTTTATGAAACCTTCATATATCAACCCAGCTGCCAGTGGTCCTTTCTTCCGATGTCTAAAAGCCTCTCATGACACTTTTTTGCTACATGTACAATTTATGTCCCCAGTTTTTTCTTAAATACATTGTTATTTTCCCGAAGTCAATGTCCTTCTCTTCCCCACCCCCTCTCTCTCTTTCCCATATATATATATATATGTATATATGGTAGAATTGGAAAATCTATTGGGTGCTAAAGATTACTAGCACATATTAGATTCTCATAAAACAAAAATACTTAAAATTACAAATGAACAATCCAAGGCATTAAATTCTCAGTAATTGGTTCTTCCACTTCCACTTTCATTTTGGTATTACTATTTTTTCACTCAGTGAATGTTTCAAAGTTGGGCCAAAATGTGTTATTAAAAGTCACCTTACTGGCAAATATTCTAAAGTAATTATAAGTGATTGTACAGTCAAAAAAAAAAAAAAAACATGTTGGAGAAGAAAAAAAGATCTTCCTTGCCTACAGGAACAAAGCCAGGATTACAGGAATCTGGCGTGTTTGCCTTGTATGAAAGCCATTGGCTATGAGGAAATTGGATTTTCCACATGAGGCAGGGTAGGGAGCTGTATTTTTTCCTTAAGGTGAGTGTTAGTTGCCAGGACTTTCTCATGACATGGGACAAAAACCAGGAGCAAAAAAGAGCCAAGGAGAGAAAAAAGTCTTCATCTAGACAAGCTTGGCCAAGAGTATTGTTCCTGCTTTTTGGAATATTTATAGAGAAAAAGGATGACTATGGCCTTGTCTTTGTTTACATTTTCTGAAGTCAGAAAGTCATGTCACTACATATCGATAATGGAGGGCCTGGACTCACAAGGTACAGCTCAGGCCTGAGCTAAGGATCTAAATATTGGATTTGGGCAGCATTGAGTCAGCAGCAAGATGAAAACACCAGGACTGGAAAGAACAAGGATCAAGGTTAAGAGTGGTGAACTTTGAGACCAATTGTGTTCAGATTTACTTGAAGTCTCCTCCATCTATTTTGAAGCATCTGACCCATGACTACCAGGACATAGTCTTCCTTCCTTCCTGCCTGCCTGCCTGCCTGCCTGCCTGCCTGCCTGCCTACCTGCCTTCCTGCCTTCCTGCCTTCCTGCCTTCCTGCCTTCCTGCCTTCCTGCCTTCCTGCCTTCCTCCCTCCCTCTCTTCCTTTTTTCCTCCCTCGTCCTCTTCCTTCCTTTCTTTCTTCTTTCCTTCCTTCATTGCTTCCCTCTTTCCTTTCTTTCTTCCTTCTTACTTTCTTCCCTTATATATTGTCATGCATTCTGCTGCTACTAGGACTATGAAGAAAAATAAGCCAGGTAGTCTGTCCTAAAGGGTTTCTTACGCTAGCTAGATCCACGTGTTTTAAATTTTAACATCTATAGGCATGATCTGGGGATCTCATTAAAGTGAAGAGTCAACAGCCCTGGGCTGAGTCTGAGAATCTGCATTTCTAACAGTCTCCCAGTCTGCACGTCCACAGACCACACTCTTAGATACAAACCTCTTGTTGGATTATTTGAACCTGTATTGGTGGTGTCTGAAAATTACAGGACATGGACTACATCCTCAACTACAGTTTTGCACTTGATCCCCAGGTAACCTAAAAAAAAAAAAATTAGCAGATTACCACCCCCTTTTGCTAAGAAAATATCACAAAACACTGCCTACCAAGGCAAGTGGATGGGTGTCATCATCGTAATAAGCAAAGAAGAAATCATTTGTAGAAGTAGCAAAAGGATTATGAAGCCGTAGAAAAAAGTTAGGGATTTTTAAATAAACAGGAATACTTTGAACTGGATTCAGACATTAGTAAAGTTTCAATAATAGGCATCATTTTATCAGATATCTTGACCATTCTCTTTATGCACAGCATTTTTTTAAAAGTGCAGAAGATCATAGGACAATAACATATGGTGCTAAACTTGTTTGATTACACTTCCCAGGTGTTGCTGGGTCCAATTACCCTGGTGCTAAAATATCCTCTAATTGGGTGTGAAACACACATCAGAGTTAATTACACTGTACACCACTATATAGGCTTGAAATAATTAAGAACGTTTTCATTTCTCAACTGGCCTAGAAAAAAAAGTACATGAAATTCAAGTTTCAATCCTTAGAGATTTCTTTGAAACTCATGAGATCATCTAAATATGAACTTATGTAAATTTCTAACCCTAGAAACTTTTTGAGACCATAAGCCTCTTATCCTAACCTAGATACTTTGTACAAATGTATAGCTAACTGTGTTTCATAAGGAGCATGTGCCCTTTGAAACTTGTGAAACCAAATTATCATGCGAAAAAAAATTATATTAGTCACTTAAAAGTACTGGTCATTTAAAAGTACTCTTTTGGGAACTCACCATCATAATAAATATTGGATTATCAAGGCCAATTGCATTACAGAATATTGGTTATGTAATGCATGAACAGTATTGCTAGAGTTGGAAGATTACAGCTATAATACAATCAAATCTAGAAAGAAAATCATGGAAATATCTTAGAGTGGAAATTATCTATTACAAGAAGATCTAGGCAACCCGTTTGACACAGTTTGGATATTTGCCCCATCCAAATCTCTTGTTGAAATGTGATCCTACATGTTGGAGGTAGTGCCTGGGGGGAGGTATTTCCATCAGAGGAGTGGATCCCTCATGAAGTGCTTGGTGCCATCCCCGTGGTAACAGTGAGTTTTGCTCTGTTAGTTCATGTTGAGAGCTGGTTGTGTAAAAGAGCCTGGCATCTCTCCCACTTCCACTTTCACCATGTGACACGCCTGCTCTCCCTTTGCCTTTTGCCGTGAGTAAAAGCTTCCTGATATTCCCATACATATTGTCATGCATTCTCCTGCTACTAGGACTGTGAATAAAAATAATCCAGGTACTCTGTCCTGGAACATCTTGTTGGATTATTTGAACCTGTAGTTGGTACTTGGCCTACCAAAAGCCAAGTAGATGCTGTCTCTTACTAGTACAACCTGCAGAACTGTGAGCCTAACAAACCTCTTTTCCTTATAAATTGTGCAGTCTCGGATATTCCTTTATAGCAATGCACTACAGACTAATACAGAAAATTGATATCAAGGAGTCAGGCAATTCTATAAAGATACCTGAAAATGTGAAAATGGCTTTGGAACTGGGTAATGGGCAGGGGTTAGAAGACTTTGGAGTGCTCAGGGAAAGACAGGAAGATGAGGGAATGTTTGGAACTTCTTAGAGACTGGTTTAATGGTTGTGATCAAGATGCTGACAGAAATATGGACAGTGAAGGCCAGGCTGATGAGATCTCAAATGGCAATGAGGAACTTATTGGGAAAGGGAACAAAGGTTACCCTTTTTATGCCAAATCAAAGAACTTGGCTGCATTGTGTCCATGCCCTAAGACTTTGTGGAAGGCTGAATTTAAGGATGATGACCTAGGTTATCTGGGAAAAAAAATTCTAAGCAGCAAAGCATTCAAGAGGTGATGTGGCTTCTTCTAACAACCTACAATCAGATATGGGAGCAAAGGAAATACTTAAAATTGGAACTTGTAATTAAAACGGAAGCAGAGTATAAAAAAATTTGACGCCTGGAAATGTGATACAGAAGAAAAGAACATTTTCAGAAGAGGAATCCAAGAGGCCTGCAGAGCAACCACTTCGCTAGAGAGATTAGCATGACTGAATGAGAGCCAGGTGCTAAAATTCAAGACTGCAAGCAGAAGGTCACAAAAGCATTTCAGAAATCTTAGAGACAGTGCCTCCCACTACAGGCCCTAAAGCCTAGGAGGAAGCAATAGTTTCAGGGGCCTTGGAAACAGTCCTAGCCCAGGACCCCACTTCCCTGCTTAGCGTCAGATGCTGCTTGTCACATCTGGGCCTCTATGGCTCTGGCCAGCTATCAAAAGGGCCCAAGTACATCTCAGGCCACTGCTCCAGAAGGTGCAAGCTTTAGGACTTGGTGGTTTTCATGAGCTGGTTTAAGTCTGCAGGCATAAAAATGCAAGGGCGAAGGAGATTTGGCAGCTTCCACCTAGATCTCAGAGGATAAATGCTGAAAGTCTGGGTACCTGGGGAGAAGCCTGCCACAGGACTGGAGCACCCACATAGAGCCTCTACTAGGACAATGCCAAAAGGGAATGTGGGGTTTAAGCCCCCACACAGAGTTTCCGTTGGGGCACTGCCTAGTGGAGCTGTGGAAATCAAGTCACTGCCCTACATACATGAGGATGGTAGAGCATCCTCAGCTTTGAAAAGGTTGCAGGCATTTGACTCTAGCCCTTGATGGTAGTAGCTACATGGGCTGCACCCAGAAAAGCCATGGGAGTGGAGCTGTCCAAGGCTTCGGGGATCCACCCCTTGCACCAGTGTGCTTTGTATGCAAGAAATGGAGTCAAGGGTTGTTTTGGAGATTAAAGGGTTAACATCTGCTCTGCTGGGTTTCAGACTTGCGGGGGGCTTGTTGCCCCTTTTGACTACTGATTTCTCCCCTTTAGAATGGAAATGTTTACCCAATGACTGTACTACCATTGTATCTTGGGAGTAAATAGCTAGTTTTTGATCTTACAGGCTCATAGGTCAAAGGAAATTGCCTTGAGTCTCAGATGAGACTTAAGACATTTGAGCTGATACAGAGTGAGTTGAGACTTTTGGAGGCCTATTGGGAAGGTATGATTGTATTTTGCAATGTAAGAAAGACATGAAATTTGGGGGTATCTAGGGGCAGAATGATATGCTTTGAATATTTGTCTTTTGCAAATGTCATGAAATGTGATCCCCAGTGTTGGAGGTGGGACCTAGTGAAAGGTGTTTGGGTCATGGGAGCAGATCTCTCATGAAGGGTTTGGTGCCAACCCCATGGGAATGCTTAAGTTCCAATTCTATTAGCTCACGTGAGAGCTGGTTGTTTAAAACAGCCTGGCATCCGTCTTGCCTCCTCTCTCACCATGTGACACATCTGCTCCCCCTTTGCCTTCTGCCATGAGTAAAAGCTTCCTGAGGCCTAGCCAGAAGCTGAACAGATGCTGGTGCTATGCTTGTATAGCCTCCAGAAGCAAGACAAAACTTTTTTCTTTATAAATTACTCTGTCTCAGGTATTTCTTTATATCAACACAACATGGGCTAATTAGAGCAAAATCAATAGACATGCTCCTTGATCTCACTTACATGTGGCATCTAAGGTTAAATTCATACAAGTAAAGAGTAGAAAAATGGTTACCAGAGGCTGGCGCAGGGGGAGGGAGTGAATAAGGAGTTGCTGGTCAAAGGATACAAAGTTTCACTTATACACAAGGAATACATTTTGAGATCTGTTTTACAGGAGGGTGACTGTAGTCAATAAAATGTGTTGTAAATTTTAAAATAACTGAGAGTAAATTCCAAATGTCTCATCACAGAAAAAAGATAAGTAAACAAGACAAAAAATATATTAATTGGCTTGATTTAATCATTGTATATTGTATACATATACCAAAGCATCACACTGTACCCCATAAACGAATATAATTGTGGTTTGTCAATTTAAAAAGCATAATTTTAAAATAAAAAATAAATAAAAAGAAAAACATGCTCTTTACTATACTTGTGTTATTTAACCTAATATATAAACAAACATATATAGAATATATATTTATATATAAATATAGTAATCATAAAAAAATTTAAATTTGCTTTGGTTGATAATCTTCTGAAAAGGCACACAGATGCAGAAAGATGGAAATGAGTTGGTTTGGTAGCAACTTATTTTCCAATGCCTCTTGATCTATTGTCCTGGAAGCTCGTGGCAGTGTTGACAGTTCCCTTGCTGGATTACCTCCTGGCATCTGTGGACTGACCCGTGTTATCTGCCATGTTTTTCCTATTGTGACTGGCTCTCTGGTTACTAGCTGACTCACCATGTTATCATGGGTTTTTTCTTCGATTACACTCTACCTCCCTAGACTTTATCTACCATCTGATGCTGTCCTCCTCTCCTACTATACCAATAGTTCATGCTCCTTTGAGCCAACACTTTCTGGTAGTATTCATCCAAAGCATGGCAATGCTTAGCAAATATTAAATCTTAATAACTCATCTCAAACTATGGTATACTCTACAGCAGTTATAAACAGCACAAGATATTTTAGATTCTTCTGCCTGTTAAATTATTTCAGAGCTCAGGATTTTTTGATAAGAATTTGTTTAACTTATCTTGTCTACCCAGAATAATTTGATTAATCCCAAATCTCTGAGTGACACATTTTTTACCAAGCAGCATTAGAATCTGATTTTCAGCAGTTTTTCTATATCATTTCAATGAACCAGTTCAATAACCTGAACCAAAAACAAACAAACAAAAAGTAACCAATACTCATGAATTTTTAAACTTTTATTTGTCTTTGCACATCACTGTCATACAAGGAAACAGTGAGTATTTTCAAGAGGCATGCTATGTTTGATACATAGATTCTTTACTCAATAGCTGTAACAATGTAAACTATTATCAAAAATTAATATTATCTGTACTTTGCCCAGTTTGTAGGTAAATGCTAAAGAATTTGAATATTTGCTGACTTTTTCCTTGTTATTCTTGCAAATCCCATCAACTCCCACCACTTATTTGTGTTTCACTTTGGCTTCTTTAAGAAGATAAGTAGGGGGCAACGGGGGAATTGGCTATGATGCCCTCATTCATCTTGAAAGCCATATAACTAAGTTCTTACAAAGCAAGAGTAGATGACACTATCCACATTGACTTTAACCTTATGAAAATTACAGAAATGTAAATATAGTTTTGGAATCACAATTAAAGTCACTTTTCCATGGTGACATTTATTCATTTTCATTTTACTTCATGCTGTAATCAGAATTCTTGAAATTTCTAATGTCAGGCTAATATAACATTTTCTATACAGAGAAAAGTCTATCTAAGTATTAAATAACTTTTAATTCCTTTTTACCTTTAATGCTTCTAGAACATATATTCTTTAGTTCATTCAACAAGCACTTGAGCATCTTCTACATGTCAGGTATTAGTGATACAATGCCAAGGAGACTCAAGACCTGTGCCACGTGAACTTATACTCTACTCAGTAGAGTTTACCAGATAAAACAAGAATTAATTGAACAACCACAATAATCCCATTCATACTTTATGACAAACCATGCAATAATAGTTTAAATACTAGATTTATTTATAAATTTTGACTTAGTTTTTAGATTTAGATTTAGATCTACCAGATTTAACTTTAGATTTAGATTTATCAGATTTAGATTTAAACACCAGGTGTAGTCTGGAGATCAGGATTCCTTAATTAAGTGGAATTTGAATAAGAACTGAAAAGGAGAACTATTTAATCAAGTTAAGGGGAAAACTTGCTGTTCAGACAAAAAAAAAAAATGATATGTCCAAGACCCCAGGATAGGAGGAAATGTATCACATTGAGGATCACTGAGGAGGACAGAGTGACTGGAGCAAAGAAGGTGAGGGAGGCTGTGCTCTCAATGTGTTGATCCTGTTGTATTAGGCCAGGCTCATGCTGCTGTGAAGAAATACTTGAGACTGGGTAATTTATAAAGGAAAGAGGTTTAATTGACTCACAGGTACACATGGCTTGGGGGGCCCTCAGAAAACTTACAACCACGGCAGAAGGTACCTCTTCACAGGGTGGCAGGAGAGAGAAGTGAGTGCAAGCAGAGGAACTGCCAGATGCTTAATACAACCATCAGATCTCGTGAGACTCACTCACTATCAAGAGAACAGCATGGGGGAATCTGCCCCCATGATTCAGTTCCCTCTACCAGGTCCCTCCCATGACACTTGGGGATTATGGGGATTATAATTCAAGAGGAGATTTGGGTGAGGACACAGCCAAACCATATCACCTGTATTGCCCAATTCTCTGTTCCATCTGCTTCACTTCTATCCCAAAGCTCAAAAAGCAGCTGATTCTGAAAAGACAGATACCAGATCTCCTGTTGGTTTAAGGCTTACCCCGTGTGACTGGCAGGTTGGCCTGGCTGGTTCAGGTTCAGACATGAAAACTGACATTCCTCCATGCAGATGCCCTGTCCTAGCGTAGACTCACTTCCTTAGTGTCTGCAGGGTCCTTATGTCACCCACAGTGGAGTTGACAGCACAGTATTTCATAATGAGGCCTGTTCTGGAAAGATAACTCTAAATGAGAATCTGAGGGCCAAAACAGATCTTCATTATTCCAAATTCTGTGCTAAAGCAGATTGCATTGTAGCTGGCCTTTGATGTGTTCTCAGAGTCTAATAATAACTTAAAAATGAAGACAAGCATCTGTCTAGAAAAACTTTTAAAGGGTTGTATTTAAAATGCTTTGCAATGGCAAATTAACAGGGTTGTAATTGAAGTTTTCTTCTTCCTTCCTGCAGGAATGAATCGTAAGGTTCAGGAATGCATTTTTTAATATTTTGACAGAAACCTACATGTTTTAATCTTTTAAAGTATGTAATTATAGGACATGGGCCTGGTACAATTGTGCTCCACATGGGTGGTGGAATAATATGCCCTTTAGAAAATGAATTAGAATAGATTTTGGATAAAAATGATAAACACTAGATCACATCTTATTAGCACAGAAAATGTCACAGTTTCATAAAAGTAAATTTGCTAAATAAAAATAGTAATTAATAGTTGAATTAATGACTAGATACCACTGAGAGTGTACTCAATATCCTAAAATTTTAATTTTAGGATGTGAACCCCAATGCAGATTTTGAGTTTTGGGTGATTATGATGTGTCAATGTAGGTTCCTCAATTGTAATAAATGTATCACTCTGGTGGGGGATTTGATAATGGAGGAGGCTACCCATATGCGGGGACAGGAGGTTCTATGGGAAATCTCTGCACCTTCCACTCAATTTTATTGTGAACTTAAAACTACCCTAAAAACAAAGTTTATTTAAAAAAATTAAAAAGCGATCTGATGAAATAATCTTAGTTGTTATGGAAATCATAATTTTTAAAATAATGTAAGTTTACATTTAGAATATCAGGAACATAAGGCAATTCATCCACCTCAAGGTCAATGTATCTGCTCAGCAGGTACTAAGTGATTCTATAGGTGGGCCATTTCCACAATGCTTTCTGTATTCTAAACACTGCATGAGGAACTCCTGCCCACTTTTTCATTGATTCCTCACAAGAACCTTAGGAAATAGGTCCTGCATTTATTATCAACTTATAAATAGGAAAAAAGTGAGGTTCAGAGAGGTTCATTAAATACTCAAAAGTCACACAGATAGTTGCTGTCAGAGGGATAAAAATAGACTTTGCACATGTCTGAGTAGCTAATTCTTCTGCTTGGATTTTTTTTTTTTTTTTTTTTGAGTGGATAAATAAGGTTGTAAGAAAGAATACCTTTCTACCCAAATATGCTTTACTCTTTACTCTCCTGAAAAAAAGTGAAATGTAAATACAGTCTTTGAAGCTAGTTTTGAAAGTAACTAAAAATTGTAATGCCAGATGAGATAATTAGACTATGAAGTAAACTCTAACGGGGTTAGGAGAGATGTACAAGAATGCACCCATCAGTTTTCTTGCTGCTGGTGAAGACCTAAGCACTCTCCTCTTCTGGGTAAGTTTTAGGGCTTATCCAATTTCATGCCAAAGTGGGTAGAAGCAGAAGAATATTCTAAGCACGGAGAAACATCTAAACAAAGTACAGATGCATAAGCCTGTGTATTCAGGGCACTGCAAATTATTGTTCAAAATAAATTTTTAGGCCGGGCACGGTAGCTCACGCCTGTAATCCCAGCACTTTGGGAGGGTAAGGCGGGTGGATCACCTGAGGTCAGGAGTTCCAGACCAGCCTAGCTAACACGGCGAAACCCTGTCTCTACTAAAAATACAAATATTAGCTTGGTGTGGTGGCGGTGCCTGTAATCCCAGCTACTCAGGAGGCTGAGGCAGGAGAATCACTTGAACCCAGGAGGCAGAGGTTGCAGTGAGCCAAGATTGTACCACTGCACCACTGCACTCCAGCCTGGGCAACAGAGTAACACTCTGTCTCAAACATATATAAATATAATAAAAATAAATAAATGTTTAACTATCATCTTGAAAGCTTCTGATTTGGACTTTTTACTGCAATTTACAATTATTCACAGATAGTTCTTATAAAAGTTCATTTCATGAGTTTCTGAGTTTAGTGTAACTTAGTTTGATTACATCAGGAGAAAAGAATGGTATCCTCTAGGAGTTTACAATCAGAAGAGAAGAAAGAAATATTATGTCAATGTGAACCAAGAAAGACAAATGTTTTGAATGTCTGAGTCAGTTTACACATTACAGCAAAATGTGGCATTTGCAGGAAAATCTTTGGGGGAAAAAAAAGAAAAGCCACAACAATCTAAATTATCTTCTCCATTTCCCAAGGCATCTGGGCCAAGTTTTGTATTTGATGAAAATAAGTCCAATTCTGTAACTTCTGCTTTTGGGAGAATAGGCTGAGAAGCATGTAAAAAAAAAGAAAGAAAGAAAAGAAAAGAAAAAAAGAGAAAAGCAAAGCCTTGTTCTTCTTACTTCTCCTCTTCCCTCTGTTCTTTCTCTCCCACCATCCCCTTCTTTGTCTTTTTTAACAACCAGAATTAAACATTACTTAATCCCATCTGGGAGCCATAGTCATTTTTCAAAATCAATTTTTAAAGACATTGTTGTCATATGTTTACCGTCCAGGTGTCTACTTTCTCAAGGTAACAAAAAGGTTCACAAAGATTCTTATCTCAAACCGATAAACAGATGCAAACAGAGCCGGGACTATCTGGGCTACCACAAGGCCTGTTTGACTAATTGCCCTGATAGATCCTTCTCCTGATGCCTAATGTTGTTATTGCACCCAGCATAGCTGAGATAGCACATGTTTAACCCCTGACCCTCCAGCTGCCTGGACCATGCCGCTCTGGAACTAACTATTCTCCATCATCACTTCCTCCTCATGGCAGACAGAGAGAGAGAGATCTGTTTCTAAGCAAATAGCAAAGGCTCTGACCCCGTCATGAGTCACCAGTCTGTCTACCCACTTCCAAGATTCCCCTTTATGTATTTATTCAGCTTGTCAGAGTTCCTGGCCAAAAGGATAGTGATTTTTGAGTTAAATGGGATTCATGCTAACTCTGGGAACAGTAATTTCATAAATCTGAGATGTGTTAAATGGCCTCTATAAGCTTCGTATGAAACAATCCATCTCATTCTACCCTTTTTTAAGGTAACTTTTTATTCAATAAAAATGATAAAATAGCAAAAGACACAGAATAAATAAAAGGCAAATATTCCAGGGCCATTTATTACCATGTAGGGAAATACCTAATTATTCTGTGCCTTAGGGCACTGATTTATAATTACTATAAGATAGGCTAAATACTATTAGTAACAGCAGAAGTGAGAAGTAAGTGTATTTTATCTAAGATAGTTCATCTTTCTCTTATAGCATGTTTCATAAGTCTTATTCACAGGACTTAACACTGGTCAAATTTTAGCACATACTGCCAACACATGGAAATTCAGCTTCTGATCATCCTGGGTAAGTTTTGCTGTGCAAAAATTTTACATTATACCACATTGCAGAAACGTTAAGCAGTAATAGCACAATAGTAAGCAACAGTTCTTATGAACATTTGGGTTAATTAATGAAATTACATTGTCTGTATGAAAAGGCAGAAAATAAATGGAGAAACAGAAAGGTGTAATCTTTATGGAGTATATTTGAATGTCTGTTCTTTTTTTAATATCTGAAAAACTTAAGCAGACATGAAATATTATAGGCTATAATGCTGGGGAGAATAGTCCATTCAGATATACATTGCATTTTAGTTTTCACCAAACCATTTAACATAGAATCAAAACACTGTGGCTAAATTATAAAATTGCTTCTATCTTTCTAACACTTTGTTTAATCTGGTCTAAAAACTAAAATGCAATGTATATCTGAATGGACTATTCTCCCCAGCATTATAGCCTATAATATTTCATGTCTGCTTAAGTTTTTCAGATATTAAAAACTTGTTTTGTGAAATCAATTCCTGAATGCTAATGTTATTATCAATCATCATAATCCTTCTCTCATAATAAATTCTTGATACTTTCCTCTGTCCATTAAGGAAGCAGAATCGTAAAATATTGAGTGAATTGACAAGGTATTGTAGATTACTGAGAACAGCAACAACAACAAGATAAATACTCAAAGTTTTTGTGTCTTTGGAAGTACTTTAAAGGGAATGTAATACAGAAGGAGTCCTTGACATCAGAAGATGGTCTGGGTTTAGCTTCATCTACATAGCTACAAGCCCAAATCTCAGTTTTCTTTCAAATGGGGTTAATGAAACCTTTCTAACCATCTTCTGAAGTCTAAATGATGTAAACTGCCCAGCACAGTGACTAAAATTTTTAAAAAGCAAAGGCTAGATCCATTCAAAGTCCCTTCTTGCCTTTGCTTGTAAAACTGACTAAAGATTCCACCTTAGTCCAATTTACCTTCAAGCTACTTTGATAATAATTTAAACTAACTCACACAAGTTTTGGAAAGCTTGATTCATTGGGAGGTAGCTTATCTTCTAAAAATAAAAATTTTAAAAACTAATGTTAAACATTAACAGGTACGGCTCAACTAAAAGATAGAAAGAAATTTAGGTGAATTTCTAGAAGAAATAAACTCATTTATTAGAAAATTTTTGGGGGGATGCCAAACAGCAGAATCATATGGGGTAAGGCTCTGAGGATAAGGATGTTACAGGACAGAAATTAACAACATGGGCTCTGAGATGGAGCGATCCTGGGCTTCACTCAGCAGAAACTTTAGACTTAGTTCTCTCTTTTGTAAAATGGGATAATAATACTTGTTTCATAAAATTATTTCCTATGATCAAATGAGGTAAGGTGAGTAAAGTACTTACCGTAGCAGAGGAGACAGATTTAATAAATGCTATTTTAGTGTAAGTAGTATTAATATTAATTAATTATGATGTGAGATGATTCTGAAGTTATTGAGAAAGCCACGATGCTTTAAGAGTGTTGGGGTGCGCACATTCCCACGGATCTAAATCTGTGTCCATAATCATCTCTTACATATTAATTCATGATGACAGAAATATCTTTCTCAACTTCGACTTTCTTCATTTCCTAGTAACTCTCCAACCAGTGGCATCCATTCAAGTTAATGTCAATATAGCATCCCATGTTAGGGTGAGCTCCAGAATGTTAGGCTAACAAGAAAATTCTCCTTTTTTAAAATGATTTATATACTCAAAGCCTAAAATTAATCATGTCTCCAAACATTTGTATCTGATACTGCAGAACAGTCGGCAAATAATTTACCAGATTTTCAATGAATGCAAACAAAGTTTGACAAATATGGGGAAAAGTGGACCAAGAATTTTTCTACGCCTGGTATCTATCTATCTATCTATCTATCTATCTATCTATCTATCTATCTATCTATCTATGTATCTATCTGTCTTTCTATGTATATGATGTAGTATTTTTAAATAAGTTCGCAAATAAAAGACTTGTGACATGTAGTATCCAGTTTTATTTGCAATAAAATGAACTATTTAGCTATGTAATACATCTAACTAAATGACACTCCCATTTTCCTGCCAAATTATGTACAGAGACATGATAAGAAAACTACTTTTTCATGTAGTAACAACCAATAGTCGTATTGCTCAAGAACAACTACAGCACTGGGCTCAAAGGTTTAACATCCTAGCAATGATATTTTTAAATCATACCTTGTTTAAACAAATGTAAGTAATTGGATTTTCTTCTATATTAAAAAATGTTCCAGATAAATGCTATAAATCTGAAAGCAGAAAAGTAGGGAAGAAATAGTAATTTATATGCCACAATGGAGTATTTCACAATTTTTGTTTAACAACACATATTTTATCCTGCTTACATCTTGATCTATAGGACCCCACTGATTACAAGGCTGTAAATTGTATGAAGAGCTAGCTCTGCAGAAAATCATAAAAGGGCAGCAAGGGGACCTTATATCATGAAGTCACTTGGTCCCTAAGACTCAACCAGGACTTTGATATTTAGTTTAAACACAACCATATATTCTTATTAATAATGAATAGAGCCACTTGTTTCAATTTCATAAGCCCAGTGCACCAAAGCTGGTGAAATTTCTATTACCCATGACCTGGATATTAATCCTACAATTTAAAAAAAAAAAAGCCTCCATTTTTCAAATGTTGACTTAATGCTGAAACAATGAGAAACAACTTTCCCAGAAATTTTGGCACGTTGAACAGAGAAATAAGGGTGACCATTCTTTGTTCACTGGGAGAGCTATTAAAAATGCTTTTGCACAGGAAATACTTTTTTTCTCCCCAGGAATTAGGGGATATCTTCAGGAAACTCAGCAGATTAATCACATGAGCCCTGGCTCAACTTTATTTAAAAGTAAAGCATAAGCCTTAACGCTTATCCCAAAATGCAAAATCCCTCTTTTGGTATTTCAATATTTCACGTTGTTGCTATTTCTTGTCTGAATATTTTTCTATTGTCTCAGAAACTGATCACAAAGGTTTTTGTTTTTTCCTTTTTTAAAAATTATTTTTTGTTTTTAGTAGTTGGATAAGGGAGAGATAAGAGAAGAATCTTTGTTAAACTTGCCTGAATTTTTAACATGAAACAGCAAGATTAAAAACAGTATTATCTGAATTCATAAAGTGAAATATAGGCCTAAGCACGGAAGTTTTCAGAAGTTTAAATTTCAACTGACTTAATGACTTTGTACCAGCTGTTTTCTAGTATGTTTTTAATCAGAACACTTAATTCAAAGAAACAGGTACTTCCTCATTTTTTGTTGGGGAAGGGAATATTCTGCCTTTTGGTGTTATAGACTTTCCACATAAGTCTGGAACATTGTCTACGTTTTCTAAAAGTTCTTCTAAGAAATTGTATTTCCTTGCACTTCTAATGGAGAAGTTATAGCTTATATCCATGTTGCCAAACTCAAGGCTATTCCCTTTGGCTGAGTCTTAGAATAATCACAAGTACAAAAGTACATATTGCACAATCACCGCTCTAAGCCTAGGACTAAACACTCAGGATAGTGGCCAAGGTCGAGGGGAAGGCCATGGAAACAGAAGATCTTGACTCTGCTTTTAAACAGCACATGTTGGGGGCCGGGCGCGGTGGCTCGCGCCTGTAATCCCGGCACTTTGGGAGGCCGAGGCGGGCAGATCACGAGATCAGGAGATCGAGACCATTCTGGCTAACACGGTGAAACCCCGTCTTTACTAAAAATACAAAAAATTAGCCGGGCGAGGTGGCGGTCGCCTGTAGTTCCAGCTACTCGGGAGGCTGAGGCAAGAGAATGGCGTGAACCCCAGGGAGCGGAGCCTGCAGTGAGCAGAGATCGTGCCACTGCACTCCAGCCTGGGCGCCAGCGAGACTCCGTCTCAAAAAAATAAAAAATAAACAGCACATGTTCTGATTGGGAAACTAGAAGTGGTGTTCACTAAATAAGAACCTGTTTCTGAAGCCATATGTCAGTGCAGATTGAGACTATGTTGCAGACACAGAAGGTAAAGAGTAGAGGGAGAGTTGGATTTATGAGACAGGATGATCTCCTGAAAGATGTTTGGCTGAGACAGATCTAAATGGAAGCATGGACAATAAGCAGGATGTAATGGGAGGTACAGGGATGGGTCAATGGATATGGATGCTCAGTTTACAAAGGCTAGAACTCTCTCCTCCTACCCTAGTTCTCTACATTTTTCCACCCATCCCCCATGCTTCCGGTAGCATTCAGGAAAATGCATGGGAAAAAGTGGTCCAAGGGTACATTTGCATTTATACATGCAACTTTCCAGGCCATCAACTTAAGCACAAAAGTCAAGAGTATATATTTAAATAACAGATAGCACATAACTTTATTTCTGGTCTACCTCATAGGTGGGGATTACCCCCATGATAGTAATCTCTCTGAATCTCAGTTTCCTTACCTGTGAAATCGGGATATTGACGATGGAGTTGGGAAGATTAATTTCTTTAATGTATACAAAGCATTCGGTCCAGTGCCTGGCACCAAAAAAGCACTCAGTACTTGCTTGCTGTCAATATTATACTTAACGGAGTTTATTCCCCAAAACAGAGATGCCTTGGGCAGCCTATATCACGATTTGCAGTATTTTACGTTCAATTTTTTCTGCACCATGAACAGAGTGAATGGAGAGCAGGAATGAAGCATTTACTTATAAAAAGAAGATATATTAATTTATATACATTTATGTAATTTGGGATGTGATGTCTAAGGACTGAACTTCTGTATTTTATCCCTCCACCCACCTTCTCCCCAGGTTATAATTACGATGATAAATTGTAATAAGACCATGAGGTCCTATTGAATCTTTGGTGGGTGACTCTATTCCTTGATAATTTGTGCGCCTGTGAGAAAGGTGAAAATCTGAAATCACTCAAGAGTCTCAAAAATTGCTCAAAATATTGTGCTAAGAACAAACAGATATCAGGGATAACCATGAAATATTTTACCAGCCAAGACAGTTTCCTTCTAACAAAGAGCAAATATGGTATATAAAAGGTAACCATGGTGAATAAACGTTAACTCCCCACCCTTATTTTAGGCTTTGTTCTATTGTAAATGAAAAACTTGAAATTTAACACTATCTAATGCAATTTTAAGAGAATCTGTCACAAATATTGAGATCCCAATGGCAGTGTTTTAACACATCGGACATGATAATAATAAAAATATTGTGTTTAACTGTTTCAACCTCCTATGGTCTTAGCCTGCAATACCTATTTCCCAAAAGCTTACTTCTTAGCCACCTTGTCTCCTACAAGCACTGGCCCAAATTGAGCAACTTGAAAGATAGCATTTCAAATACAATGCCCTCAATATATTTGTCTTCATGGGCAATTTGTAACAAATCTGGAACAGCTATATTCTGCCAAATGAAACACTGTAAAAGATGATTAAAAAAAAAATTTACCAACAGGTTGTAGTCAAGAGACTATTAAGAGTTTCTACTTCTGCTAGTCAAAAGAAATTACCTGCAGTCCTTTGAGCCATATAATTCCAGAAAGGTCAGGCGCTCTGTCTCTAAGAAAGCTGGCTGGTGCCGAGGAAATGATAACCCACTGGGAGAACATGGAGGAGAAAATTTTCAAAGCACTCAGCCAGCTTCTGCTGCAAGATTTCCCATTAGCAGGACCTGGTTGTTTCGATACCAGATTTACATTCCCCAGGAGGAAAGCAAAACAAATTTGGAATATGAGGGTTCCTGCTCCCCAGAAACTAAATTTGCTTTTAAGTAGAAAGAGTAAGAAGTGACCAGGTGGTTCTCTTATTTTCTAAGCCAAGCAAGTACATTTTTCAAAAAATCATATATATATATATATATATATATATATATATGTATACACACACACACATATGTATTGTGTGTATATATATGTGTATGTATGTGTGTATATATATATATATAAAGGGAAATCAGGAAAGCAAATTTAAGATTTGGGAAAAAATTAGACTTACAAAAGGGATATTTAATGACACCTTTTGAAGGAAATTTTTTTACTAGCTAATTAGTAATTACAAATGCCTTTGCATATTTTCACTTGAATCAGGAAAGACGAAAATGGCCATTCTCTGAACACTTGCTGCTGTTTCAATTCACAGGACAGAAATTAATTATGCTGTGAATGGAGAGAGTAGAGTATATAATAGTATTTTTTAAGCGTAGGTCAACAGCCTGGTTCTGATCCATGGCTAAATTTTAAGCCACCTATGGCCAAATGAGAAAAATTAAAATAATGTTCATAAATAAAGCTAACTATTTAATCTAAAGAACCATCATTATGTATTTCCTATCTTTAAGAAATATTGATGATGGTAAATGTTATTTTTACTCCTAATGTCTTTAATGAATAAATTTGAAGTGAGCCACTATATGTTAATCTGTAAGCCTTTTTTTTCTTATTGACAAAATTTAAAAGTCAGAAACCTTCCAGTATATACTGCAGGCATCGAGCTCATAATCATTTAGAATGGCTTCATTCACCAGGAAATGAGCTTCATCTTGCCTACATTTGGGATGAAAACATAGTAAGTATACTCATATATGTTCTCCATTGTGTGTTTTGAGAGGCAGAAATCATTATCTGCATATGTACAAACGTAGATCCCTGTATGACATTCTGACCTACTACAACTTTGAAATTTTGAGATATTTCCAATAACCACTGAATCCAAGGGCAATTTTCTCTTTGGATCACCTTTTCTCCAAGGATGATTTGGCAGATGCTCTGTCATGAAGAGGCTCTCTAAGAACTATTATTTCCAGATTCATACAATCCAAAAACAAACAAACAAACAAACAACAAAAACCCCTAGCACAGAGAGACTGTGGCCCCGGAACCCAGAAGAGATGACAGCCCTGCTTTAACAAGGAACTAGAAAGTGCCTCCAGGCGACCCATGCTATCAATAGATGCATCATCAGCCTGACGCCTAGAAGTGTGGGAAGAGTCGGCAAAAGGGTTGTAGATTGGAAATAAAATGTCATGGACTGACAGGCTTAAAACCTGATTGTCTGGTGTTACAGTCACAATTCACAATAATGTGAAAATGACCAAAGCCTGGAAGAGAATTTGTCTAGTTATCGTGTGTATAAGCAAATGCAAGGGGCTGCATGATAGAAACTGCCAGATTCAAAGGCATCATATTCCTTTGCAGCTGGCCAAAGAGGAGAATGAGAAAACTGTTTGTAGTACTTAGCCTGGGTGTGTAGTTTCTTGCCCTTTCCTGCTAGCTTCTGGACTTTTCTATCGGATTCGTGGATAAGACAGCACAAACTGGGTAGATGGAATTTAGAACTTGACGGTTTTAAGTCCCAAGAGATGACAAGAGAAGTGGCTGACAACTGGGTTAACACCCTGCAGCATCTGGTAGGAGTTAGGCTACTGTCACCCATTTATCATTACTTCCATCTCCAATGATAGAGAGCATCCTTTGTTGAGTCATTTGCACCCAGAGATAAGTGAGGATGCTCCTCCCATACATCTTACTATTATGGACAGTTCCCAGAAAATATAAGATAATATAAGAAATGTGCCTAACTGCCAGCATAGTAGGAGTTTTGCATCAAGAGTCATATATTAGTCGCTCTGCTGCACATCTAAAACTCTATGTTGAAAACATCAACCCCTGTAGTAGGGAAAGTGGCAAGACCTCCTTTGATTTATATCTATGCGTTAGGTTTTAATTTTCCAAATGATAAAGGAGGGGCCAGTGATTTTGAGTTATATAGTTTTCCCTAGTATGATCCTATAAAAGAAAATAATCTGTATTCTAAGGATGAATCTATAAATTCAAAAGTTTGTCTTTTTTCTCACGCTGTTCCTTCAAGGTTCTGACCTTAAAAATAAGAGCATACTAAGGGAAATTTCTCATCTGTCTGACACCCAGAGCTTCCACACTGTTGACATTGGCTATGGCAGTAGTGAAATTTGGGGAGAGAATTCTGGGGCTTGTCCTCACTCATCAGGAATGTCACATGTCTGTGCGTCTGCTGTTGTTTGAACCATGAAATAAAAGGTGTAGGCACAAAGCCATGCCATTCGATGAGGATGGAATAGTCTAGATTATCAGCCCAATTCTGACTTGCTGAATCGTGTGACTACTAGAAGTTGCTTCATGTCTATGGATTCTCAAAATAGGACATTGTCATAAATATTGTCAAGTACTTTCCAGCACTGAATCTCTGCCATGCTATGTAACCTCGAACCTATTCACTATTACCCGTTCTTTCTCCTTTGAGATGAGGGGCAGGATGGTCACTAGAGGCTTTTCCAAGTGTGAGATTTCATCCTTTCTGATGTCTCATCCAGCCAAATACGTTGGGTATTTATGGTATAAAACTTAGTTTCACATGGATTATTTCCCCGTAAGAGTTATTATTAGCCCCATATTATAGATTTTTTAATTCCAAAGCTGAGAGAAGCTAAGGGATCGGCTTTGAGATCCCATCTTAGCCAGAAAGGCTGAGTTGGGATTTTAACTCGGCATAAAATAACTTCAAATCCAAGACTCAACCTACCTCAGTGAAGCCACCTTAACTGTCTCTCATGAATGTTCTTAAGGATTTGATCTTCAGGCCTCTTTTTTCCTTTAAACCTCTGGGAGGGCCTGTGGCCTACCTCACTCAGGAGATAAGTAGACTAGCCATCTCAACCTTTGCAGTTCTTACCTCAGATCTGATCTTCATCAAAACCCTCTTACATGATAGCAAGGTAGTTCTAAGTTGTCTTGGGAGCTGGGGAACAAAGCAGGCAAAGATGGCAAGGCGCTGCAGTGTTGGCCATTCCTGAAAACTCAGTACTAAGTTTATTCTTGAGTTTCTGGAGAAACTCTGGAGATAGTATAAACTTCCAGTGTAGATGTTTATTTTATTTTTTCTCATAACATATTCAAAACCTCCAAAGGTATAAACATTAGTGAAACACAAATTCCTACCCTCTCTTTTCCTCAAATGTCCCTTCTCCTGGTATGTATGGTAAAAGAAGGACTTTATCTCACAATCTTTATAAAATATTGACTATGAATTATTGCTTCTCTTATCTCACTCAGCTTGGCCAGTGCTACTACTAACTCTCGGTAGGAAGCTGCTTTCTGCATAGGAGCCAGTGGACAGGTGACATGGCTTGTTATGCATATATCTGACCTCAGTGAATGATGACAAAACATGTCAAATTAGAAACTGTGTGAAACACAATTTTTCCTATAGTTCAAATTATCTGTGTCCCAATACATACTATCCTTCCTGAATAATTTTTAAACAATAAAGTTAGGCAAGTGGAGATCAAAATAGCTGACTTATATTAATAAAAATCAGATTTGAGGATGTGGCTTAGGTGTGTGACCACAATGGACTTCCTACTAGTGAACCCCAGAAAAAACCTTATGCCCCTAAGCCCAGGCAGCACTGAATAACCACAGGCTTCCCTATGTTGAGGTTGTCCCTGTCACACATGGAGTGGGAGGACCAGGCAGAATGCATTCTCTCTGTGGGAGTACTATTTCTCAAGGGGAAGAAAGGGAGCAGGGGTACCCTGTGCTTATGAGTTCCTTACCCAAACTCAGCATTCTGACAACTCCCTCGTCTTCTCTGGGAGAAGCGTAAGTGAGTAGGTGGGGCAGGAGGCCAGGAATGTTGAGAAAAAAATGCTCTTCTCCTTAGAAACCGGAGAAATGGGGAATAAGTGAATCCCCAAATACAGAAGATAAGCATCTTTGGACTTAAGCAGTTCCTCCTCAGGTGGAAGTCTCTAATTTCTAACTTTGCTTAGGTATTTGTAGCTTTCATATCGATCTATGAAAATGCCAGTTTCTTCTAGGATTTTTCTAACCTCTATTGTAAAATCAGTTGCCCACTTTTTGGAAAACTCTTGTCCTCTGACACTGGATGGCTTATACTGTGATCTATCCCTTTCTTTGTGTGAGTATCACTTCCCATGTGAGTTTCTCAGACTGTGATAATAGCCTCAAAGCTACTCATTCAAGGTAGTCCGTGGTGGTGGCATTTGGCGTGTAAATTCATGGCATAATCCACTTGAGCAGGTGGGCACTTTGGAATGAATTTTGGCATTCGTAGTCTTGCCAGAGTGGATGTTTCTCCCTACACCTCCGACCCTGACATCTATGTCCTTTGAGGTCTGTAGATACACCTTTCTATTCTCTTATACTGCTGGTTGCCTAGGAGCAAATATTGACTCTCTCACAGCCAGCACCCAAGGACAGATTCTTTCAGCTAAAATGTCATAGGTATGGTTTACCATTAACAGACATAATGACCAGCCAAGTTAGAATCATAATCTTTCAAAATTTCTGTAATGAGCATTGACTTAACACTGTGGTCTAGTGACTTAAGGCTGTTCTTCCCACACAACATTTTTTTTTTCCTCTTTGAGAACCAAATCACAGCTTCCTTAACTTTTATATGGGTTATCCAATTAGTCCTTTTCAACAATTTAAATTCAGTCACCCTGTAAGTGTCATTTGGAGCCTGCTTTGATGAAATCTTATCTGAGAACTCTAGCTGAGGACTGACTCTGATCTCATATAGTACTTGTCTGCATTAACTATTTCCACATTATATTATTTGTCTTGGCTTAAGCAAAATTTGTTTTCAAAAAGCCCTAGTACTTTCTTGAAAGCACTGACCTTGGCTTATAATATCGCAAATCTTCTACATTATGTGTTTGCTGAATGCTAATTGGTTGGCTAAAGAATTTGTCCTCGTCTGACACTGTGTTTGAGAATAATGCTGCCTAATTACTCATACTTCTTTATCAGAGTGCCATGTTTTGATACAACTTAATGGGGATAGGAGGAGGAGGAGGAGGGAGAGAACTAAGAAATTGAAGCCAGATAATTAAAATGATTCAGCTCAAAGATGTCCTGTTAGTTAACAACAGATATGGGACCCAAAATTTAGTTATTCTGACAGTAAGATGAGGTTTCTATGTCATCATGCTGAATCTTTCTGAGCTACGTTGGCACTTTCTCTGGTCCAGGAAGCTGTCCCTATTATCAAAATTAGAGCCTGAAGCCATAGAGGACTGAGATTGAATTGATTTTAGGTGGGGCATAGGAATCTGCCTTTTTAGCAAGCACCCAAGGTGATTTTAAGCAGATAGTTTCAAAACCACAACCTGAGAAACAACTCTAGTCTTACCATCAATTATTCTTGCTATCTTCTACTTACTGTATTATTATTTTCCTAGTCCTAACTCCAGTTTATTTGTATTGTGCTGAGTAAGAATGTTTAGAAATAGTCAGGAAACAGTCATGTCATCAACAAGACAGTATTTTATTGCAGTAAAAGTGACTCTGGTCTACCACCACAGCCATAGCCACATGCCTGCAAGAGTAACACAAAATCACAGGCCTTTTCCTCCTACCTACTTACAATGAGCCCCAGGATCCAGTGTATAACAATCCTCTCTACTTTACAAGCTTTTAATCAGCAGTGACAGCCAATTAGATTCACTAATTTGAATGTATTTCTGACATACTTAATAAAAGAAATAGCAGCAACATGTTCTCCAAAAGCAGTGGAGTTCAAAGAAAAATTCCATTTGCTATTGTCCCTTCAAGAGGGGGACACAATAAATTTTTTAAATTATTTTTATTTAAGTAGTTTTGGGGGTATAATAAGTTTTTGGTTACATGGATAAGTTCTTTTAGTGGTGATTTCTGAGATTTTAGTGCACTTGTCACCCGAGCAGTGTACACTGTACTCACTCTGTAGTCTGCATCCCTCACCCCGCCGAGCCCCCAAAGTCCATTACATCATTCTTATGCCTTTGCCATCCTCTTAGCTTAGCTCCCACTTATAAGTGAGAACATATGATATTTGGTTTTCCGTTTCTGAGTAACTTCACTTAGAAAAATGGCCTCCAGCTCCATCCATGTTTTCAAGAAAGACATGCTCTTGTTCCTTTTTATGGCTGAGTAGTATTACATGGAGTATATATGCCACATTTTCTTTATCCACTCATTGGTTGATGGGCACTTAGGCTGGTTCCATATCTTTGCAATTACAAACTGTGCTGCTATAAATATGCCTGTGCCTGTGTCTTTTTTCACATAATGACTTATTTTCCTTTCGGTAGATACTCAGTAGTGGGATTGCTGGATCAAATGGTAGCTCTACTTTTAGTTCGTTAAGGAATCCCCGTACAGTTTTCCACAGTGGTTATACTAATTTACATTCCCACCAGCAGTATAAAAGTGTTCCTTTCCACCACATCCATCCCAACATCCATTGTGTTTTGACTTTTTAATTATGGCCACCCTTGCAGGAGTAAGGTGGTATCTCATTGTGGTTTTAGTTTGCATTTCCCTGATGATTAGTGATATTGAGTATTTTTTCGTATGTTTATTGGCTGTTTGTATATCTTCTTTTGAGAGTTTTCTATTTATGTCCTTTGCCCACTTTTTGATGGGATTATTTCTTTTTTCTTGCTTATTTGTTTGAGTTTCTTGTAGATTCTGGATATTAGTCCTTTGGCGGATGCATAGTCTGCAAATATTTTCTTCCACTCTGTGGGTTGTCTGTTTACTGATTATTTCTTTTGATGTGCAGAAGCTTTTTCATTTAATTAGGTTGCATTTGTTTATTTTTGTTTTTGTTGCATTTGTTTTGGGGGTCTTAATCATGAATTGTTCACCTAAACCAACGTCCAGAGACATTTTTGATGTTATCTTTTAGAATT
Source organism: Pan troglodytes (assembly GCF_028858775.2). Taxonomy (NCBI): domain Eukaryota; kingdom Metazoa; phylum Chordata; class Mammalia; order Primates; family Hominidae; genus Pan; species Pan troglodytes. Next base: position 83,463,697 of record NC_072413.2, read on the forward strand.
TTTATGATTTCTGGTCTTAGATGTAAGTCTTTGATCTATTTTGAGTTTATTTTTGTATAAGGTAAGAGATGGGGATTCGTTTTCATTCTTCTACATGTGGTTTGCTGGTTTTCCCAGAACAGTCTATTGAATAGGGTGTCCTTTCCCTAATTTATGTTTTTGTATATTTTGTTGTATATTTGGCTATAAGTATTTGGCTTTGTTTCTGGGTTCTCTACTCTTGTTCCATTGGTGTATGTGCCTATTTTTCAGCCATTACCGTGGTGTTTTGGTAATTATAGCCTTGTAGTAAAATTTGAAGTTGGGTAACGTATTGCCTTCAGCTTTGTTCTTTTTGCTTAGTATGGCTTTGACTATGTGGATATTTATTTATTTATTTATTTTGAAACATAGTTTCACTTTTGTGGCCCAGGCCGGAGTGCAATAGCATGATCTCGGCTCACCGCAACCTCCGCCTCCCAGGTTCAAGTGATTCTCCTACCTCGGCCTCCTGTGTAGCTGGAATTACAGGCATGCGCTACCACGCCCGGCTAATTTTGTATTTTTAGTAGAGATGGAGTTTCTCCATATTGGTCAGACTGGTCTACAACTCCCGACCTCAGGTGATCCATCCGCCTCGGCCTCCCAAAGTGCTGGGATTACAGGCATGAGCCACCGTGCCCGGCCTGTGTAGGCTTGTTTTTTTTTTTTTTTTTTTTTCACTTTAATCCAGGCACATAGTTTAAAATGCCCAATTTGTCCACAAACTCATGCTTATGTTACATCTGTGTTCTACACTGATTAGGACATAAAAGGCTTGAGGTCAGGGACAATGCCTAGCTTGCTCACTCTTTTAACTTAGAGCCCAGTACTACATCTAGAAGACAGTGTATATTCAATAAAAGTTAGGAAAATAAGGACCATAGAGAAAATTACAGGAGGCCTCAACCACCCATAGGAGACATTACTATTGGGGTATGTATGTTTTTTAACAGCAACCAACTTCTGTTAAAAAGCAGGAAATGGAATGTCATTCTTTTTTTTATCTGAGGAAGTAATTTCAGAATGATATGGTACATAAAAAGGACTAAATATTACCTATGAAATGTATGTGAAGTGTCTAGCATTGAATCTGGCACATAGTAGGTGCTCAATGGACCTATTATTGCTGCTATTATTATAAACATTGGGCGTTGTTTTTTTTTTTTTAATTCAGGAAATAAACTGCAATTATATGGGGTTTTTTAGCCGTGGAACCTGAGTAAGGATTAAAATCCCCAGGAACTCTGCCTGTGAAGATAATAAGGATAGGATTCTCAGTTGTAATTACAGGGTTTTCTCTGAGTTAGCAGAATACAAGCCTCTGATCATTTTAAAATAAATCTGTCTTCCTATGATCATTTTAAAATAAATCTGTCTTCCCATAAATCACACATATTGAGAACAGTTAAAAAACATAATGAACAATTTTGTGGCATTTTACAAGATTATATGTTTTTTAGGGAAAAAAAGACTACATGTGTATACATGCAGACTCACAAGTAGGTATACATGTGTATGTATTAGAAAAAACAGAACTTTTAAAATTGATATGGCCTAGAGTTATCTGTCTTTATTTTAAATGTGCCAAAAAATTTTTAAAGCTAAATATATAAGTCAGTGACATACACTCTGTCCATAAATTCCCGTGGTTCAAATTTTAGACAGATATTACACTGCAAAAAATTATTGTTTACCCACAGTCCAGACCACTAGGATAGGGAAGTACCATAAATGGATTTAATGGGATTTTTGTAAATGCTTTCCTTCAGTTTTATGCTAAAAGAGAGGGAAGTGGTAAGCAAATACACTGTTAAGGCTTTGGTCGGATGAAAACAACCTCTAGGATGTGTAAAGGATTAGGGAAGCCTGCCCAAGCTTTCATGACCAGTGGTTCTTAACCTTTCATTTCTTAGGGATTACTCTGAGAGCCTCATGAAAACCATTGGTTTTCTCTGAAGAAATGCACTTTTACACATGCACATAAAATCTGGCATACAGTTTCAGGGTGTTCATGACTCCTAGAGAAATGAAGTTTAAGAAAAAGCCCACATACTAGTTATTTAAAAGGTTTCCAGCTGAGGTTGAGAGCCATGACCCTTCCTTGCCAAATGCTACATGTTTCCACTCAGTGACTCAGCTCGGGGAGAGCCAGCGTAAAGTCCAGATGTGAGCAAGTGTACCAGCAAGGGTGGACGCTACTTTCTTAGAAACTATGGAAATGTTGCTGAATGCATGACTCCAGTCTTTTCTTAAGAATGATGTCCTATGAACTCTTTTCTCTTGGAAAATCCCAAGAATCTCAACCATTGTGGAAGACAGTGTGGCAATTCCTCAAGGATCTAGAACTAGAAATACCATTTGACCCAGCAATCCCATTATTGGGTGTATACCAAGGGATCATAAATCATGCTACTATAAAGACACATGCACACGTATGTTTATTATGGCACTATTCACAATATCAAAGACTTGGAACCAACCCAAATGTCCATCATTGATAGACTGGATTATGAAAATGTGGCACATATACACCATGGAATACTATGCAGCCATAAAAAAGGATGAGTTCATGTCCTTTGTAGGGACATGGATGAAGCTGGAAATCATCATTCTGAGCAAACTATCGCAAGGACAGAAAACCAAACACCGTATGTTCTCACTCATAGGTGGGAGCTGAACAATGAGAACACATGGACACAGGGCAGGGAACATCACACCCCAGGGCCCGTCGTGGGTTGGGGGGATGGGGGAGGGATAGCATTAGGAGAAATACCTAATGTAAATGATGAATTAATGGGTGCAGCAAACCAACATGGCACATGTATACATATGTAACAAACCTGCACATTGTGCACATGTACCCTAGAACTTAAAGTGTAATAATAAAAAAAAGAAAATCCCAAGAATCGTCTCCTTATTAAATTGTGATAAGTGGAATTGTCCTTTCAGATGCTTTTTAAATTTTAATTATCAGCATGTCAATAATCTGATAAAGTAATTATAAGTATTCACTTCATGCTTGGTATATCTCTGGCACTGTACTAGACTCTATGGCAGTCAGCACAAGGCAGCACAAGGCATGGTCTTACCTGTATTTGAAGAAATTCAGAACTGCTTGAGAATTCTGAATAACTTTTGAAACAAGGGCATACCTAATGAAGAGCATGCACCTAACAAATCTTGAGATGTTTGGCATTATTATATATGTCACTAAAGGAATATACAGTACATTTCAGATTGCCAAAATGTGGTGTCATATGTAGGAACTTAGTTGCTACAGTATCTTGGGGCTCAGCCAGGCATTTCCCGCTGGTTTATAAGAGAGAACATATTTATTTGGAAGGTTTGAAACTAGGACTAGGGATTGGAGATCAACTGCAAGGGCCAGCCCTTCTACCTCCGTCTTCCTTGTCATCGTAGCTAACTTCAAAGCATATGTTCCAGGCACTGCTCTAAGGTCTTTACATAGATTAGCACATATACATAGACAAGCACACTATGAGGTAGATTCTACCTCCATTTCCTCACTGTGATCACTGAGGGACGCCTCATCAGACATCCCAGGGCCAGGAAAATGCATCAGCCAAAGTAGCAACCTTGGCAGATCTGGCACCAGAGGTTGTGCCTTTAACCAGCGTGTTAATAAATTAGCATTTATTCTGTGCCAGCACAGCGCTTGACTCTGGGAAGGTAGAGTTTGCTGTCAATGTCCTGTCGTGGTAGACACTGTTTCTGAAGACAATCACAAGAACATCTCTCACCCCACGAGCCCTGATGCATTATGGTCTTCCTATCTTCCCATGAGTGTTTGAAATCTACTGTTTTCCCCTAAATCTGGGTGGGTTCTGTGACTGCTTTGACCAAGAGAATACAGCAGACATTCTGAGACTTCTGAGTTCACATCTTAAGGAAGACGAGAAGCTCCTTCCTGGGCTTCTTAGATTGCTCGCTGTTGGGGTACTACGTCTAAGAACCCTGCCGCCATCCTGAGAGAAGGCCACGCCACATGGACAGGAACACATAGGTGCTCAGTAGACAGACCCAGTCCAGCCCACAGGCAACAGCCAGCATCAACTGCACATACAAGAATGAACATTTTGTGCATCTGGCCTAGTCCAGCCTTCAGATGACTCCAGTCTCAGCTGCCGTCTGACCACATTCAAATGATACCTGACAAAAATTCTTTGCTTGGCCAGATTTTAGCCAGGCTCCTGAACCTTCTTGTAGGTCCATCTGTGCACTTCTTTGTAAAATCCAGTTTTAGCAAAGAACCCTGTTAGGTCGATTTAGTCAGAACCGTCTGCCCTCAATATCTCTGATCACCCACAATATCTAGTTAGATTCCTCATTCTCCACCTCCTCCAGGTGATTTTTGATCACCATGGCCTGTCTCCAGTGAGAATTCTCTTACTTAGAATTCTTATTTAGCTAGAATCTTCCTTACCCCGATGTTTCCTCTTTGTAATTTTTCATCCACTGCCCCTCACCCTGCTTCTTCGCTATAAATTTCCATTTGCCCATGTTGTAGTCAAGTTTGGCCCAATCTCTCTCCTCCACTGTGAGACCCCATTGCAGTGATTGCTATATCTATTGCAAGGGTCCTGAATAAGCTATCCTTAATGATGCTTTAACAATATCATTGAATCATTTTTTCTCTAACAGACCCCAAGAAAGAGCCTTTCCACAGTTAACCCACCAAACCAAGAGCAATAATAATTGTTATTTTAAGCCATTAAATTGGGGATGATTTGTTATATAGCCACATATAACTAAACACCCACCCACAAGAAGCTCTATTGCAAGGTAGTAAAGTGGTAACCAAATTCAGTATAGAAAAAGAAAGTTATAGTTAAAATAAACAAGGAATTCTAAGAGCACAAAGAAGCAACAACTTCCTCAGACTTGGGGATGGGAAAGACTCATTAGAGGTGGCAACAGATGAGACAGAGAACAGCTAAAGAGAAAGGAAGGATGTGGAGAGGGAGGAAGAGGGAGAAGGTGCCAGGGAGGGGAATGGAGAAAGGGAATTGGAGAGAAGGAAGGGGAGAGAAGTTCTTGCAAAGGGGGAGTACCTGAGAGGTAATGGCTTATTTGGGACCAGGTGAGTACAGTGGGTTACCTGAAGAAAGGAATATAGTGGGTGTGAGTGTGGCAGGCGTGGTGGAGTGAGAAGGAGGCTGGGTTAGAGTAAGCTTGAGTAAGATCCTACACAGCGTTGGGTAACTGGCTGAGAATGTTAGACTTTATGTTGAAGGTAATGGAGAACTCCTAAAATTTTGTAAAAGGAAGAACTAATGGAGCATATTTGCAACTCGGGGAGGTAAGTCTATTTGGCAGCAGTGTGCAATGGACGATAGGAGAAGGCAGCCACATGGAAGGCCAGAGATTCTGTCGGAGGTGGTTCCAACAAACAACCCCATTCAAAAGTGGGCAAAGAACATGAACAGGCACTTTTCAAAAGAAAATATGCATGTGGCCCACAAGCAAATGAAAAAAAAAAAGCTCAATACCGCTGATCACTAGAGAAATGTAAATCAAAACCACAATGAGATGCAATCTCACAGCAGCCAAAATGGCTATTATTAAAAAGTCAAAAGTAACAGGTACTGGCAAGGTTGTGGAGACAAAGAAACACTTATACACTGTTGGTGGGAGTGTAGACTATTTCAAACAGTGTGGCAATTCCTCAAAGACCTAAAAACAGAACTACCACTTTACCCAGCAATCCCATTACTGGGCATATACCCAAAGGAATATAAACCATTCTACCGTAAAGACACATACATGCATATGTTCATTGCAGCACTATTCACAATAGCAAAGACATGGAATCAACATAAATGTCCATCAATGGTAGATTGGATGAAGAAAATGTGGTACATATACACCATGGAATACTATGCAGCCATAAAAAAGAATGAGATCATGTTCTTTGTGGGAACATAGATGGAGCTGGAGGCCTTTATTTTTAGCAAACCAATGCAGGAACAGAAAATCAAATGCCTCACTTATAAGGGACTTATAAGTGGGAGTTAAATGATGAGAACACATACACACATAGAGGACAACAACAGATACTGTGGCCTGCTGGAGGGTAGAGAGTGGGAGGAGGGAAAGGATCAGGAAAAATATCTAATGGGTACTAAACTTAGTGCCTGGGTGACAAAATAATCTGTACAACAAACCTCTATGATACAAGTTTACTTATGTAACAAACCTGCACATGTACCCCCTAAACCAAAAATAAAAGTTATATTAAAAAAAAAAAAGGAGGCCGGGCACGGTGGCTCATGCCTGTAATCCCAGCACTTTGGGAGGCCGAGGCGGGTGGATCACGAGGTCAGGAGATCAAGACCATCCTGGCTAACACAGTGAAACCCTGTCTCTACTAAAAATGCAAAAAAAAAAAAAAAAAAAAAAAAAAAAAAAAAAAAATTAGCCGGGCGTGGTGGCGGGCGCCTGTAGTCCCAGCTGCTCGGGGGGCTGAGGCAGGAGAATGGCGTGAACCCGGCAGGCAGAGCTTGCAGTGAGCCGAGATCGCGCGACTGCACTCCAGCCTGGGCGACAGAGCAAGACTGAAGCTGCCATAGGTGTGTGGAGGGCATGATTTAAAAACAAATCAGGGAAATAGAACTAATACTACCTGGGACTAATTAGATGGAGGGATAAGCCATGAAGGCAGTCATGGAGGAGCCCCAGTTTCCAGACGTGGGCATTTATTGGCTAGTGCTGCTACTCATCAAGATAAGGAATAGAGACTCAGGAGCAGACATGAGGCGAAAGGTAAGGAATAAATTTCTGGTGTGCCTTTGGTGTATCCAGACGGAGATGTCAAGCAGCTTGATCAATAGACAAACTGAAGTTCAAGACAGATGTTGCCCAAACATACAGAGCTGGGAGTCATCAGTATGCAAGTGATTACTAAATCGCACGAGTGATTTAGAACCCTTAGAGAGAGTATGCATAGTGTCCTCCCCCTAAAACGTTGCTAGGAAGTGATTCTAAGAAAAATTTAACAATTCAATGATTTCAAAGCTTTTCTATGACATTTTAACATCTCTAAATAAAAATGCCTCTTAAAATTAATGGAAGTTCATAGTTTAGTTGACAGTACTTTTTTCCTAGGATTAGAAAAATAATAGTTTCTTATAATCAATGACATTTTTGATTCATAAAATAATGTAGCACATCAAAGCAGCCTGGATCTAGTGATTGCTTAAGGAGAAGGCTACATTTATTTAAGTTAAAGAAGCAGTCTATGAAAAAAATGCGTTAAAAAATGGTAGTGCAGGCTGGGCATAGTGGCTCACGCCTGTAATCCCAGCACTTTGGGAGGCCAAGTGGGCTGATCATGAAGTCAGGAGTTCAAGACCAGCCTGGCCAACATGGTGAAATCCCATCTCTACTAAAAATACAAAAATAAAATGAGCTGGGTGTGGTGGTGGGCACCTGTAGTCCCAGCTACTTGGGAGGCTGAGGCAGGAGAATCGTTTGAACCCGGGAGGCAGAGGTTGCAGTGAGCTGAAATCATGCCATTGCACTCCAACTTGGGCAACAGAGCAAGACTCAATCTCAAAAAAATTTAAAAAAATGGTAGTGTAGGTAGTATGCTAGTGGTGAAAAATAATGGCATGACTCAAGTGACAAATTTGGGAGCACTGCTCTAAAGAGCTTTAATAACAGCAATGGCAACAACTGCAATTATTTATTGCATACTATATAGCACACTGACTGTGCAGGTGCTTAGCTAAGTATACATGTCTATTAATATCAACCTCATGTGGATCTCAGGACGTAAGTACTATTATTTACTTTGTTTTACAGATTAGAAAATTTCATCGGTATGATAGAGCATCAAGCCTAAGTCCTAGCAAAGTAGCAAGTCCACAACAGGAATTAGAATGATCTGATGGTTCCCAGGATTACAGCACAGCCAGAAAAAAATTTTGGAAAGTCAGCAACAAGAAATGGAGGTTCAATAGCTTGTAGAGGAGACTAAATTGTGTTAGCAAATGACAAAGTTCTAGCTACACAGGGCGATTCATGAACAAACAAGATATAAAGACTCTGGAAAGGAAACTTCCAAGAATAACTCAAGACCTCAGTTCTAAGAAGGGAATAGGGTGCTTGGGGAAGTCACTAGAATGAGAAATAAGGAGCAGGGCCAAGAGGTAGGTATGATAGAACTGACTGAGTCCTTTGGAGAAAAACTTTGGGGATAGACATAGAGTAATTCTTGGGAGACTCCACAGTATGATGTACCAGGAAGTGGCTTCGGAACTGCTTCAAACTTAGTCAACTTCTGGTTCAAATTGATTCTGGAACTGGGGAAAGAACTAGCTTATAAAAGGGGGACGAAGACGCCAAAGTTGTGAGAAACAAGAGGTTACAGAGGCTAGAGAGTCAGGCAGGACTTGAAATCAACAAGAAAAGTGTTCAGGAATTCCTTGGCTATCTGATGTTATCAGTTGTGAGGAAAACTCAGTTTCAGATAATAGTGATGAAGATGGAAATCTCCAATAGTTTCAAATAGCTAGACTTTTTGGCCTTCCAATTTATGGGTCAAAAACAATAAAGCAAACCCTGTGAGAAGCAATTTATCAATTTATCAAACCTGCACATGTACCACTGAAACTAAAATAAAAGTTTAATAATAATAATAAAGCATGAAGAATTTTTAAATCTGTTGCGATTTAGCCAGATCTATGGATTAAAAACAAAAAGTAAAAATATTTATAAGAATACTGTTAATATCCAGCCTGGGCAACATGGCGAAACCCATCTCTACAAAAAAAATACAAAAATTAGCCAGACACAATGGCACATGCCTGTGGCCCCAGCTACTCGGGAGGCTGAGGTGGAAGGATGGCTTGAGTCTGGGAGGCCGAAACTGTAGCGAGCTGTAATTGTGTCATTGCACCCCAGTCTTAATGACAGAAGGAGACCCTGTCTCAAAAAAAAAAAAAAAAAGAATACTGTTAATATTCATAACTGAAATATAATGTCTGCTTATCATGTACCCCATGCTGTATATTTCACATCTACTAAATAACTCTCCAGATAACACAATGAAGAAAGCCTATTATTACTGTATCTATTGCTATACACAAGGAAACTGAGGTTCACTGATGTGATGTAATTTGCCCAAGAACTAGATAATAGAGACAAGAATCAAACTCAGGTCATTGACCATGAAGCCTATGGTCTTTCCACTATATTATTCTGTTAAAGACTGGCCTGGCCAAGATGGTGAAACCCCATCTCTACTAAAAATACAAAAAAAATTAGCCAGGCATGGTGGTGGGCGCCTGTAATCCCAGCTAGTAGGGAGGCTGAGGCAGAGAATTGCTTGAACCCGGGAGGTGGAGTTTGCAGTGAGCCGAGATTGCACCATTGCACTCCAGCCTGGGCGATAGATCAAGACTCCATCTCAAATAAATAAATAAATAAATACATAAATACATAAATAAAAAGGGTCGGGCGCAGTGGCTCACGCATGTAATCCCAGCACATTGGGAGGCCTAGGCAGGCAGATCACCTGAGGTCAGGAGGTCTAGACCAGCCTGGGCAACATGGTGAAACCCCGTCTTTACTAAAAATATAAAAATTAGCTGGATGTGGTGGTGGGCGCCTGTAATCCCAGCTACTTGGGAGGCTGAGGCAGGAGAATTGCTTGAACCCAGGAGATGGAGGTTGCAGTGAGCCGACACAGTGCCAATGCACTCTAGCCTGGGCGACAGAGTGAGACTCCGTCTCAAAAAACAAAACAAAACAAAACAAAAAACACATTTTTAAACTCTCAGATGAAATTTTTGATGCTGGTAATAGATAAAAAGCTGTTAAGTTCAAAATTCAAGTAGTTAAGGAGAATAATCCTCTTGATAGATCTTTGCTAAAATGAAGAACAACTTCAGAATTGTTAAAGCTTTCCCGTACAGATCATCAGTAAGTAAATAAGCCTCAACTTTTCCGAAATGCGAAACACACCTATGTGTTAAGGAGTCCTGGTTTTCATGCAATTCAGATATTAAGAGGGAAGAAACAAATCAGATTCATGAGGCTTCATGGGGGTGTAAGCTCAGGATGTGGGATAGAAGATGACAACATCCTTGAAAAATTCTAGGTCAAGGGTGGACAAACTGCAGCCTTGGACCAAATTCTGCCAACTGCCTGTTTTTGAACAACCTGTAAACTAAGAATGGTTTTTACATTTTTCAATAGTTAGAATGAAAAATAAACACATACAAAATATAATATTTCATGACATGTGAAAATGATATAAAATTCAATATTTGGTGTCCATAACTAAAGTTTATCAACACACTGCCACATTTATTCATTGACATATAGCCTGTGGCTGCTTTCTCGCTACAACAGCAGAGTGCAGTGTTTGCAACAGAGACCACAAAGTCTTACTATCTTACCCTTCACACACACAAAAAATGTTTTCTGACCTCTGCTCTAAAAGAAAAATGAAAAAGCATCTTGTTCAAGCCAATCATTCATAACTCCTGAAAAGGTAGATCCCTGTGGTAAATGAATAAATTTCATTGATAAGATTGGTGGAGAGTCGGGCGTGGTGGCTCATGCCTGTAACCCCAGCACTTTGGGAGGCCGAAGCAGGGAGATCACCTGAGGTCAGGAGTTCGAGGCCAACCTGGCCAAGATGGCAAAACCCCATCTCTACTAAAAATACAAAAATTAGCCAGCATGGTGGCGGGCACCTGTAATCCTAGCTACTCTGGAGGCTGAGACAGGAGAATCACTTGAACTCAGGAGGTGGAGGTTGCAGTGAGCCAAGATCGCATCACTGCACTCCAGCCTGGGCAACAGGGAGAGACTCCGTCTCAAAAAAAAAAAAAAATTAAATTAAATAAAAAGATTGCTCGAGAAAACCCCTCTGGTCTCTACTCCCACATCTCTGTTTTCCCTTTTACATCCCATATTTTCAATCCTGGTTAGACATTATTTTTAGAACTTAGAACCTGATGTCCTTCTACTTTGAGTTTTTGTTTATGCTGTCACCTGCTTGGAACATTTTCCCCCTCCCACCTCTGCACCAATAATTATTATTGTTGTTCAATCATATAGCCTACAACAAAAATATGAGGATAAATTAAGACATTTTAAAATTTTCTATAACTATAAATCTTTAAATATTACATTTTTTCTCATAGAATAAGTTGTCATTACAATGATTAATAAAGTTCAATTGACAAGACAATGGAATTATTTTGTAGATTTGATTACAATTATTAAACATAAAAAGGGAAATGTTATTATGTAAACATCTGTAATAAGATAAACTGGGTTATTTTAATCTATCATTTTTCTAGGTTCATATGTCTTGAATGAATATTAATTACTGATAGAATAACACAGGACTCAGCATCAAGGTTTTTTCTCCCCATTTTTCATTATTGTCTTTGTTTTTAGATGTAGAATTGAGAAAATGTGTTATCATAAATAAGTAGTTCAGAATAGAAGAGTTTGGGGAGACTCAATTCATAGCCCACCTTGGAGTTTCACCACAGAAATTAACTTGTAATCTAACATCTAAAAATATTTTTATGTTTCCTCACTCTTCCACTGGATTAGGTTCCCATTCTTTTTTTTCTAAGAAAATAATTGGAAATCATTTAGATACGCAAAGGGATTAGTTACGCAGTTCTTAGTGATTCTTTTTCTTATCACCATTGCTCTGTTAGTTAAAAGTTCTTACACATCTAAGTAGAACCTCAGAGACCTGATTTTTTCTTGTAACTGGAAGAAGAGCTACCCTGAAAGGGAGGTAGGAAAGTTCCATCTCAGATAGATTGACTTTAGGAACATGTAACGATGGAGTCGACTGTCTAGACAGTGATGTCCGTAGAATTCTTTGGCTGCTCTTACTACCCTGAAAGTCTATACACATCTGCAAAGTACATGTAGCCCAGTGTGAAAACTGTTGCTGTACTAAATGTCTCTATAGTCACAGTATGAACTGTATTCACCTCTGCATCTCCACGTGGCTGATACAACGTGTGTTCAGTCATGTTCAATAAATTGAATTCAGATGATTTGCAGATCTAATTATATCATAAGATTCTAACTCTCATTAAAATGTGACATTTTCCTTCCTTGTCATTCACATATGAGCCAGAAACGTCTACATTTCCCACAATTAAAAAAAAAATTCAAAAATTTGAGCTTTCAAGGACACAGTTTTTCTCTAAAAAAAACCCTATAAAGAAATTTGATGCCATATTTCTCACCCTTTTTTAGAAAGGGGGAACAAGAAGCTTTGGGCTTTAACAATACCCTAACCTTACCTTTTGAAAATGTGGCTATTGAAAGAACAGATTAATTAACACTCTAAGAGCTAGGCTATATTCACAAATTAGAGAACTCAGTCAAGGTGGCTTCTGGCCAAAATAAGAGTGCTAAGTTGCTAATTAGCTTTGCCCATTATTTGTAGGAAGGCGTTTATTCTGTCTCTGAGAATAAAGTATATATTAGAGCTACCTCAGTTATTAAGAAACTTGATATATTGCAACTAGCCAAAAATAATGATGGAATAATAGAAAAACCTGAATACTTGCATTTTCTAAAACAACTTTAATTTACGTTCTGCCTTTTTTCTATAGTTACCTTTTTCTATATCCAAAAACTAAAGGAAGGATATATCACAATACAGGAGCTCTCTGTGTTACAGAATATTTTCCCAGCTACCTTTTCCCCTGCCAAGCACCCTTTTGTTTATAAAGGCAAAGAAAAAAAAATGATTCCATTCAATTTCTTCTAAACTTGCTACTGTAGTTTTATAAGATAGAAAAACCAAAGGCAAAACCATCCAGATTTGCTGCTTGTAGTAGTAGAATTAGCTGAAGTCTCTGGTTCGCTTTGTCTTTATAGATATACCACAAATTTCAGGACTTGCTTTTCTATGTCTATATTTCTTTATTGGTGTTCCACAGCTAAAATCGCTGACCCCATTAGATCCTTGTTCCTAAAGTAAACATTGAGCTTTCAGCTTTTCTTTTTTCTTTTCAATGGCAATTTTTGCCTTGAGGACGCTGGTTTATATTCCCGGAATGACCAGTAGTTGACAGAAAATCCCAAACCATACTATTGACAAATGGATCTGCAATACTAAGACCAATATATGTCAAGGTTGGTTTCATTTCAGATAAAAGTTGGTCTGAGTGTGAGCCTAAGTGTCACTTAAAATAAATTTCATAAAACCATGTACCATTATCTCTACCGAACAGACACGAAACCTAGGACTACAGATACAGTAAGCTAGTCAACAAGGCTATTAAAATGCAGATCTGGGATTGCCGACTGCACACTCAGTGCTCTTTCTTAACATACCATGCTGTAAACGCACTTTAATTCTAGAGAGAAGCACCCATGGATAGGCAAGTACTTAAGAACAGTCGGTACCCAATGCAAGGCCAGAGACACTTCCTTTCTCTTCCTAGTACAGAAACACACACCAATGAAAGTTCAGAATTGCTAGTGGATATACAATTAACCAAGCATTGACTTATTCATTACCAATCATAAATGAGTGCTATTTAAGCACCTAAAGACATGGCAATTATTTACATTTGAGTTGAAGTGACTATAGGTAACAAACTATCCAAACATTTTTAAAATGTTTGTTCTTTAGGACCTTCAGAGACTATAATAAAAAAGGAACACGTTTATATAGATAAATAATATGTTATGTTTGTACAAATAAATAAACAGTATTTTATACCATAATAACATGTTAAAGTATCCTACAAATAACTAAAATTTGAAATACTCAAATGAATTATAAAATCCCTCAAGTATCCTCTGCTCACCTCCCTCTCAACCTCCATTTCCACTTCTCTGTATCCTCCTGCAGCCCTGCTGGTCACTCCAATGTCAACATACACAAAAGCAGAAAATTATTCAACACAAGAGGCAGCTGAATCTTGAAATAACCAAACATCTAATAGCATCTTTCTCACTGAATAAAAAATATATATTACAAAACTCTTTCTTCTCTCTATTTCTCTGCTCAGGGACTTCCTCACTTCTTGCCTTCCCTTAATGGCAAAATTCCTTCTAGTTAGGGCCTGCATCCACTGTCTCCATGTCTCTCCTTCTGTATTAGTTTGTTCTCAGGCTGCTAATAAAGACGTGCCTGGGACTGGGTAATCTATTAAGGAAAGAGATTTAATGAACTCAAATTTCCACATGGATGGGGAGGCCTCACAATCATGGTGGAAAGAGAAGGGGAAGCAAGACACAACTTACATGGCAACAGGCAAGAGAGCTTGTGCAGGGAAACTCCCATTTATAAAACCATCACATCTCATGAGACTTATCTGCTATCACAAGAACACTATGGGGAAAACTGGCCCCATGATTCAATTATCTCCACCTGGCCCCACTCTTGACATGTGGGGATTATTACAATTCAAGGTGAGACTTGGGTGAGGACACAGCCAAACCATATCACTTTCCCTTCTTGCTTGAAGTCACTAAAGTCAGGTTCTCTCCAGCAGAGCTCCATGACAAACATTATTGTTTTCAAGTTCATCAGTGACCTTTGTCATGGACAGAATTGTGTCCCTCTCAAATTCACATGTCGAAGCCCTAACCCTCAACGTGACTGTTTGGAGATAGGACCTTTTCAGAGGTAATTAAGGTTAAATGAGATCATAGGGTGGGATTCTAATCCAATATGACTGGTGTCCTTATAAGAAAGACAAAAAGCTGGGATACACTTGCACAGAGAAAAGGCCATGTGAGAACACAGTAAGAAGGCATTGTCTGCAAACCACAGAGAGAGACTTCAGGAGAAACCAACCATGCCAGCCCCTTGAACTTTCAGCCTCTAGAACTGTAGGAAAATAAATTTGTGTTGTTTAAGCCACCCAGTCATTTAATTTTGTTATGGCAGCCTTAGCAGACTAATACAACCTCCACATTACCAAATTCAATGATAGTTTTTTTCATTGTCCAGTTTTACTTTACCTATCAGCAGTATCTGATACATTGAACATTCCCTCAGGATACCACAACTAATTAGTTCTTCTCTTATTCTCCTACCCACTCTTTCTCATCTCCTTTTTCCACTCCTTTTCAATTATCTACTTCTAAATGTTAGTAGGCTTCAGTCAGTGAACTCATCCTCTTTACTAATTATGCTGTGTCCCTAGATGATCTCATCTGATTCCTGGCTTTAGTTACCACTTGTATGCTGATGACTATCAAATTTATGTCTCCTACCTGAAACCGTCTTCTGATCTCCAGACCAAAATATCCAACTTTCTGCAAAACACTGACACTTGGATGTCTATCAGATATCTCAAAATTAACATACTGTAAACTAAAAATTTGCCGTCACCTCCAACTCACCTATGCCTCCTACAGGTTTTAAATCTCAGTTAATAAAATCTCAATTTTGCTCCTGGCAAAACAATTGTGTTTTACTCACATCCAGATCCTGTCTAGCAGCAAATCTGTTGGCTGTGCCTTCAAATATATCACGGAACTCATTTACAAAAATGAAGGTAAATTTAGTTAGGAAGGAACAAATAACCCATTAATTACGCCACACACAGTTTAGGTTACCCATATGCAATGGTTTGAGTGTGTCTCCTAAAGTTCATATGTTGGAAACTTAATTCTCAATGCAATAGTGTTGGGAAGTGGGGCCTAATAGGAGATGTTTATGTCATAAGGACTCCACCCTTATAAATGGGTTAATGCCAAAGGACTTGAGGCTGTGAGTTCACTCTCTTGTCTTCTATCACCCTGTTATACCCTTCTGCCATGGGATGATGCAGCAAGCAGGCCCTCAGCGGATGCCAGCACCTTGATCTTGGACTTCCAAGCCTCCAGAACTGTGAGGAAATAAATTTCAGTTGTTTATAAGTCACTCAGTTTCAGGTATTCTGTTACAACAGCACAAAATGACCTAAGACACCATCCACATAAGCCTCCCTTTCTAAAGTGGCATCTCCAGCCACACAACATTAAAGAATTGGCTTAGAAAGCCATGTTTTATTCCATATGATGATGGTTCTGGGCCTAACTGAGGAGACCAGGAATGAGCCGCAACAGAAGGACACTGAAATACACAGTCCTGTAAACTAATCTATCGTCTTTATAACCTCATTCAAAGAAGCGAGGTGAGACAGTAAGAGTCCTCTATCCAGCATTTGGTTTTGGAATGCTGAGAGATTGAGCCCCTGGACAGGCTTAGGACAGAGAATGATCCAGGAATGGCAATGAAGGACCATGTGGACAGCAAAGATAAGAAGGAGGAGCAGCAGGGAACAAAATGAATGCAGATGAAGTTAGTTTATAGAGGAACAAAACTGGAGCAAGAAAAGAGCATAAAAGCTGTGATAATAAATCAGTCTCAAGAGAAGACTTGCTTCCTAAACATACCAATATGTCTGTAAACCACAGTTTTAAGGTAACTTGAGTAGATTCTGATTTTTTCCTTGCAAACAAGCTAGTCTAACAAATTCACCAGCTAAGTGCACTGGGAGGTTTTATTTATATTAACGATATAAAAAAATGATCTTACTCAAGCATTTGAGCAAATGTTTGTGAAGTCAGGTGTATTTGCCTAAGGGTATCAACAAACACAAATGTACAGAATCACAGTTAAACAACTAAATGTTCAGGGCAATTGCAGACAACAGTGTCTCTCTGAATGGCATTTTGTTAAAACAAATACATTTAATGAGCTGCTTGCAAATAATTTTTGTCCCTGTGAAAATCTAGTGAAGCTTAGAACTATATAGCCATAATTTAAATTCACCTGACAGAGGTAGGTGTAGCAAAGGTACAGTCTTTCATTTCATTCTTTATTTTCAAATATATGAAGCTAAAGATCAACCATAACAAGAAAAGATGGAGGGTGATCACTTCTAAGGGGATAGAAGGCACATTTTGATTTGGTGATGCTGATTTTGTGGCATCTATTGTGTGAAGGTGACAGAGAAAAATAGACCCCAGAGACATTAATCACACAAAATCTGTCACTAAGGAGGGATACAACCAACAATTTTACCATCAAAATGCAATCCATAATCAGGAGAAAAGGGAATTGCTTCGCTGTGTGATTCCAACCCTGATAACTAATTACTTAGATGCCAACTCCTAAATAGTGGAGCCAAGACAGACAAAGGGTCTATTTTCTCCCTTGGCAACAAAAGCATTTATCAATGAACTATATTCATTTCTTTAAAAAATTTTTTTGTTAGTTTAAGTTTCGAAATAAATCATTCTTAAAACTCTGATAACTAAAATCCCTCATCTTCAGTATGAATCTACAAGTAGAAAATCTTAGAAATGTGATCAGTATCATTTATTCCATATATCTTTAAAACAGCATGATATGCTGCTTGGAAAATTCTAAACGTTTGTTGTTACCTTGAGTTAAAATTTCACTAAACATTAAACCAGAAGAAAGAAGCTTTATGTAAAGGCCAGACTGGTATATATTTTGTGTACACATGGTTTACATTTCCTGTTGAGAGTTAACAAAGGAAGTAAAATATGCAAAAGAAAGAAAAAAAAATAGTGGTCTTTGGCCTTCAGATTTCAAATCCATTAAAAGATAGGTTTTAGAGAGGTGGTTGCTTTATCTGAATTGTTTTTCTTTTTTTTTTCTATTCCTATCCTAGTTATTAACCAAATTAGAGTTATTACCCAAAGAATAGAGGTCCTAGAATCAGGCCCAGGGGGAATTCAAGGGCAGCAGCTTTTGTGTATGAATTTGTGCTATTCTGTTTAAAGAAAGCCATTCAGGCTTTCAATAACTTTATTTTTATCAATGTTTTAGGGGGAGCAACAAAAAAAGAATGAATATCGTGTGTCCATGAGGGAGTGTGAGGGTGGGGTACTTGGGATCTGAGTGGTCTGAAGACAAAACTGGAAAAGGAATTGGTGGAATTTCTATTCAGTGATGTGTCGAGAAATGTTAAACCTAGTGGGATGTTGTAGTATCTAGGTGATACAACGCAAAGCATTATCCGGTAGGTCTGCAAATCAGTCGCAGTGAGCAATCAGTTGCAGGTTAAAAGTAACTACCCCCATAATTACCCCACACGTTTTCTGTGATTTCCAGTAGAAAACTAAGTCCCCATGCTCTCTAGATCTTATACGAAACTAAAACCTCTTTACTCAGAAATGTTAGTAATTTCTCACTGAAAGCAAATTAATTCAGCCCTTTTTGGCATCAACCACTACATTTTTATTGGCTACTTACCATGTGACTAACTTGTACAGTGCCTTCTGGGTATTCCATGTTTATAACACATATTTCCTGCCGTCAAAGAGACCTGCAATCTACAAGTCTGTGTTGGAAGCAGATCTAACACATAAGAAATAACAAAGTTGGAGGGAGGAAAGGCATAGAATGGCACAAATTGTCTGACTTAAAAAGCAAAAGAAGCCGGGCGTGGTGGCTCACGCCTGTAATCCCAGCACTTTGGGAGACTGAGGCGGGCGGATCACGAGGTCAGGAGATAGAGACCATCCCGGCTAACACGGTGAAACCCCATCTCTACTAAAAATACAAAAAATCAGCTCAGCGTGGTAGCGGGCGCCTGTAGTCCCAGCTACTTGGGAGGCTGAGACAGGAGAATGGCGTGAACCCGGGAGGCTGAGCTTGAAGTGAGCAGAGATCGCGCCAAAGCACTCCAGCCTGGGCGACAGAGCGCGACTCTGTCTCAAAAAAAAAAAAAAAAAAAAAAGCAAAAGAAAATCCCTTATTGTCAATCCCTCAATCCTAAAATAAATCATGTATAAGCGAATGTGAGGTATTATGACAGTGAAGGATAAACTAATTTTGTCCATGTTTATGCTATTCATTAGAAAAGCTAAAAGAGTCCGGGCACCGTGACTCACGCCTGTAATCCCAGTACTTTGGGTGTCCGGGGTGGGAGGATCACCTGAGGTCAGCGGTGAAACCCTGTCCCTACTAAAACTACAAAAATTACCCTGGTGTGGTGACGCATGCCTGTAGTTCCAGCTACTTGGGAAGCTGAAGCAGGAGAATTGCTTGAACCTGGGAGGTGGAGCTTGCAGTGAGCCGAGATCACACCACTGCACTCTCCAGCCTGAGCGACAGAGCAAGACTCTGTCTCAAAAAAAAAAAAAAAAAAAAAGAGAGAGAGAGAGAAAGCTAAAAGAACTTATATTATTTAAATTTGAAAACTATGTTTCAGAGCTAGTAAGTGTTCATAGTAAGTGTTAGCCAGTTTTTCTTGATATGCCACCTTCTGCAAATGACTCTAATAATTAGTATAATTTTCATGACCTGGTTATGTTGCTTAGGGTGACTAAACTCCACCTTTGACTCCTTCTTTATTGCTCCATTCTCTGTTTCCAAGAGGCCACTCACTACCAAAGGTGCCAATGAAATCTTTTCTATGGTTTAAAGTAAATATTTGATTAAGAGTTTCCTTTTCTTCACAGTATAATGCATGATGAAATATTTGAATTGATTTTTTAAAGTATATCTATATCATCTTTACTTGTCAGAATGCGGCAGCTTTAAATTATTTTTATAGTGTTTTATGTAAATTTGGCACTTGGGTACACAAGCATCATTTGTGTTCTAAAATGTATGCAGACAGCATTTGGGTATATTATGCCAGTTTATTTATCGAGAATACTATAGCATTCATACTTTGATGTTAGTGGGCTCTGTAAAATACTGTACTAAGTGGCCATTTCTTCAAAATATTTTTTAATCCATTTATTTTTTTCCACAAAATGTTAGAAGCAGAGTTCTATGCTGGGAATCATGAGTCTTAAGTCTTTGTCTCTGCTATATTGCTAAGCTGTGTTCTGAACTTGGGTCTCACCAAAATCTTTAATGATTTCCCATTTCCTAATAACAATAGCAACAATAACAATAAAAGTTAACGTTTATTGGATGCTTTATTATACACCAGGTGCTACATGTCTTAACTCATTTAATCTTCACTCTTCTCTAATGCAGTAGGCACTGTCACAATCTCCATTCACTATTAGGAAACAAGCCCAGAGAGCTAAGAATCCCCTAGCTAATAAGTCACAGAGCGAGTAATATGCACAGCCTTACTCCAGAATTCACACTTTCATCTGGGTTACCTTTGAAAGCTAAACTCTCTAACATTCCATTTATATCTTTCCACCATGTATTTTATCCTTATTCTTCAACATCTTTCCTCAACTATCTTTCGTTCCAAACAAATTAAACTCTTCCATTGCCAATTTATCTTCTAATCTTTGCAGGCTGTGGATTTTTACTTAGGTTTGTTCTTCTGTCTGGAATGTTCTTTGCCCATCTTTACCTTTCCAAAGTCCTACCTACCCCTTAAGAACTAGTAATTACTAACAACAACAAAAAAGAACAAGTAATTACTAATAACAACCAATAGAAAAATAAAATACTCTTCAATATCACACCAAAACTTTAGCAACCAACTAAATGAAGAAGAAGATATTTACAGAGAAATTGGATAAATTTTGAATAAATGGAAGATAACCAATTACATGGATAGGGCAATATATTATGATAATTATGTCTTTCTTCCCAAATTGTCCTGCAAATTCAAAGCAATCACAATAAAAATTCCAGCTGATATTTTTAGAAAATTGATAAAACTCCATCTAAAATTAATATAAAATAATAATGGTCTACAAGTATTTATATTGGTTTTGAAAAAGGAGAATTAAGGTTGAGTTAGGCAGAATTAATTTACTACATATTAAGATATATTACATGGTTGGCCGGGCACTGTGGCTCATGCCTGTAATCCCAACACTTTGGGAGGCCGAGGCGGGTAGATACTTGATGTCAGGAGTTTGAGGCCAGCCTGGGCAACATGGTGAAACCCTGTCTCTACTAAAATACAAAAATTAGCTAGGCATAGTGACACACACCTGTAATCCCAGCTACTCAGGAAGCTGAGGCCGGAGAATTGCCTGAACCTGGGAGGCGGAGGTTGCAGTGAGCCAAGATTGTATCATTGCACTCCAGCCTGGGCAACAGAGCAAGACTCCATCTCAAACAAACAAACAAACAAAGATATATTACAAGGCTAAAATGAAACAAAGAGTATGACATAGGTGAAGGAACAAAAATGTCAGTGGAACAGAATACATAGGTTATGTATGTTATGTATAGCTCTATTTAGACAAAGAAACATGTTATTCAAAGAAATATGTATCAGTGATACTTCAAAGCAAAGAGGACAGGATGGATTGTTCTATATATGGTGTTGGTAAAACAAGATCCTTCTACAGAAAAAATTTAAACAGTTCTCTACTATATACAAAATGCAAAAGCATACTCCATAAAAATTATTTTAAAAATTTCGAGAGGTAATACCATTAAACTAATCGCAGCAAATGTTCCAAAATATATTTGTGACTTAGAGAAGAAGAAAAAAAAATTGAAATAAGATGGGTTTTTATCTAATAATGGGTAATATAGACAAAGTTAATTGATAAGAGACTGGAAAAAGATATTTGAAAGGTCTAAAATAAACACACTAATACTCTCCTTAATTACAAAAAAACTCAAAATTTTAAAGAAAGGCAGAAATCCCTATTTTTTCAATGGTCAAAAATACTTAAAAAGCAATGAACAAAAAGGAAAGTTCAAATACAAATTTTATGAAAAGACATCCAATCTCATTAGTAATCAAATAAATTTATATTATAATGATGCTATTTTATATTCACAAGTATTGTAAAACCTAATTTTTGCTGAGATCATATAGAAATAAACTTAGCCATACAACCTGCTGATTGTGTAAACCAGCATTCAATCTGGAAAGCAGTTTTTTAATATTTAGTGAAATAAACTCAGCACGTACCCTATGACTTTCAAGCACCTTGTTCCTATGGGTCGGTAAGGGTCCAGATATATAAACATTTTTCTCAGCATTGTTTGACATAATGATTTGGTAACATTAAAATGATAATGATAACATTTGTAGCACAATACCATTCACGTAAGGATAACACACACATCAACAACAGCACCACATCAATTTATCTTGCAAAACTACATATATATTTAATGACATATACCCAACACACCATAGTAAATGTCTACAGGATAAAACAATGGGAAGGGAGGTTCAGCATGGAGGGAGAAAACTAAAGGTATGTAAGTAGGAGAGACACTTTGCTTGAACTCGCAATAATAATTTGACATAAATGGAAAAGTATGATTATCTCAAATCTCTGCACCTGAAGATCAAGAGGAAAAACAGAAAATATACTTTAGATTCAGATAAATACACCTAGACTGGTGCAATGAGGAACCCCTGGGAGGGTGCTGGGAGAGCTCATAGGTCTGAGGAGAGAAACAGGGAAGAGCTTTGCCTTCTATTCATTGCAACCATATGGAGTCCCACCTTCTCTCTTTCACTCTGATGATGTGATGGTTTTGGCTAAAAGCACATTCTTATTTGGAGAACAAAGAAATGGAACTAAGAGAATCCATAAGGCACATGGAGGAATCGTTGAAAGAATGGCTGCTTTGGTATCAGAGTAAAGCTCTGCCCAGCTCTAGACAGGCCATGTGACTTTGAGTGAGTTATTAATTCCTGTTTTATAAGCCTTGGTTTCTTTATCTGTCAATAGAGGCAATAGCACGTACAGTGTGGCATTGTTACAAGGCGATAATTTATTCATTTCATTCTACAAATATTTATTGTCTCTCTCATATTCTACTATTCTCAGAGCCAGAATACAGCATGAGCAAAACAAGTTTAAAAAGAAATGCCTAGCTCTTAGGGATTATAGCTGGCAGTGGGGAGGGACTACAATAAATAAGGTAAGTAAAATGTCCAGAATGGCAGATGGTGATAAATTTAGGTGAAACAGAAAAGAAGGAAAGGAGAAAGGAGGACGGGAAGTGCCCAGAAGTAGGGCCATTGTTTTTTAAATAGGATTTTTGGGAAAAACCTTGTTGAGAAGTTTAAACATAGATCTGGAAAAGTAAGTGAGTAGGCCATGCAGATAACAGGGAGAAGGGCAATCAATCTTGGTGACCATGAGGGAGAAGCTGTGTTGCAGAAGAATAAGGACTCAGTATAAGTGGAGGTCAGGGAGCAAAGGAAAAGGCAGTAAGGGTGAGGGGAAAGAGCTCAGCATCCACATCACAAGGGTTTTGTGGACCATTGTAATGACTTTTGACCTCTGCTCTGAGACAGGAAGCCCTTGAAGGCATCTAAATATGGAGGTCATAGGACTTACCTTACTTGAAAAGTGAACTTGCTGGTGACTGTGTTGAGCTAGACTGCAGAAAAGCAAAGTAGAAGAAAGAAACAAGCTAGGCTGGGCACAGAGACTCACGCCTATAATCCCAGCATTTAGGGAAGCCAAGGCAGGAGGATCGCTTGAGCTCATGAGTTCCAGACCAGACTGAGCAACGAAGTGAGACCTTGTCTCTACAAAAAAAAAAAAAACCACAATGTTTTAATTAGCTGGACATAATGATGTATGCCTGTAGTCCCAGCTACCCAGCAGGCTGAGGCAGGAGGATCGGTTGAACCCAGGAGTCGAGGTTGCTCTGAACCATGATCATACCACTGCACTCCAGCCTGGGTGACAAAGTGAGACCCGGTCTCAAAAAAAGAAAAAAAAAAAAAAAAAAAGCAGAAGCTAGGAGGCATTTGCAGTGATCTCATCAAGAGATGATAGTGGCTTTACCAGACCAGACTTGTAGAGCAGAGATAGAGAGTGAGAATCTGGGTCTGTTTTGAATAGGCTGACAGATTTACATGCAGAGTGTGAAAGAAAAAGAGATACCTGGATAAGTGCACATAAGCCACCAGGCATGACACTTGGAATCCAGAAGTCACCTTCTAAAGCAGTCACCTCAAATATTAGTTTATACCAGAACTCCCTGGAGGGACCCTGTTACAATGCAGACTGCTGGTATCTGTGCTCAGAGATTTTCATTCAGTACCTCCAGGATGAGCAGTCTCCGGAATCTGCACTTTTGACAGGCATGTTGGGTAATTCTGGCACACATGGTCTACAGAACCACCCTCACAGAAACACTGATCTCTACACAGGGGTTGATGTTTTCAAAATTATATGCAATCATGAAAGAAATGAAATTAAACTAGAAAAAGCTAATGAAAATCCTGAGAAAATTATTGCATTTTAATTCTAAGATGGGAAAAATATACAGAATAAATGAAATTTATCCCAAAATGTAATAAGTGTGGAGGTAGGTGTAACTATGGTTAATGCTTTCTTCTTCCAGTGACTATAAAAGTCAAGATGACTGAGTGTACCTGTGAAGATATACTTGATTGCCTTTATATGTGGGATTAATGAGCTATATAAAAATTGAGGTAAAAGCAGAAATGAGAGGAAGGGGATGGACTCTATGACTATTCTTTTACCATTATTTTGTGTTGGGATTAAAATTAAACACCTGTACATTGGCTGGAGCAAAATCAGAGGAAATGAAAAGTGCAAACCACTGATCTTCACCTCTCAGTCTGAACTTAAAGAGTCAAGTTAGAGGATTAGAAAACATTGTAAAGCCTTCCTTTTTTACCTTGAGTATTATCTTTCTTTTAAAAGTGCAGTGACTCACGCCTCTAATCCCAGCACTTTGGGAGGCCAAGGCAGGCGAATCACCTGAAGTCAGGAGTTTGAGACCAGCCTGGCCAACATGGCAAAACCCATCTCTACTAAAAATACAAAAATTAGCTGAGCATCGTTGGGGGCACCTGTAATCCCAGCTACTCAGGAGGCTGAGGCAGGAGAATTGCTTGAATATGGGAGGCCGAGGTTGCAGTGAGCCAAGATCACTCCAGTGCACTCCAGCCTGGACGACAGAGCAAGACTCCGTCTCCAGAAAACAAAACAAAATTGCAAACTACTTAAAGTGCCTCAGCCAAGGTTTCTGCTTTTGTAGATTGAAGGCCCTCAAATGCATCCTAAATTAGGATTCTTTTTTGGTCCAAAATAGCATGTCATGCTAAACAAAGATAAGTGACAAAGTGTAGGTTGTAATTTTAATTAAATATCAGACTCACATGCAGAAGTTCCCTGCATACACAAATTCCCCCTAAATTAGCTACTTTTCTTCAAAACATGAAGCCTAGTGAGAGAGCTTGCTCTCCAATTTCAATCTCAGTATTTGAGATGTGAGATTCAGGAAGCCCGGATCATTTAGACGAGGTTCAGATAAAGATCCTAATGTTTGGATTCTTTTGAACCTCTTTAATTCAACATGTCCATCTAACGTGGGAGTTGGGTGTTTGTGGATAAAGCCTAGAGATTGTTTTAGAGATGGACTATATAGATAAACATCAAGGTTGCTGGCAAAGAGTACTTTTCAGTAATTTTTATAACTAAAAATACAAATGGCATCATCATCTTGGCTTGGGAACCCCTAGAATATTATAAACAACCCTGTTATGTAACCAGAAAAATTAAAGGCAGAGAATGCCAAAAGTAGCTTACTCTAACGAATCATCACAAAGTGGTAAGTAACCAGGCAAAAGGTAGTACAAGCGCAGGAAGGCCAGGCTCAAATGCTTACAGATGACAGACAGTTCAATGTGGACAAATGAAATGTAATTGTGACTTTGATGAGTCTTCATGCCACAAGACAATGCTTTGTAAGAAATAAAATATGAAATTTTTTTCTGAAGGCATGGAAAAAGTCTCCGGAGACAAATCGCTACGTGTCATTAATGAAAGAGAAACAGAAAGAAAAAGATAAATCAATGCAGTTAACAAGTGTTAATGGCTCAATTGTGTATTCACTTCACCAAATCTGAAAACTTGAGAGAACACAAAACAAAAGACGACTCTGGAATTACAAAATCCTAGAAATGAGTAATAGACTTCAAAGGATTGGAGAATCTTTCAATGCGGGGGGCGGGGTGGGGATTTGTCCTTCATTCTCTCAGATTTGATAAGTCTAAAATTAGAAAATAATGATGCTTACAAGATTTCCCTAATGACAGCATTTTAGAATATGTTATTTCCTCTTTCTTTTCTTTTTTTTTTTCCCCTTCTCCTTGTCAACTACAATCAATCCTTCAAGAGGCAAATAAGCGCAATTCATATTTATGTTGAATTCAGTGACTATTTGGTGGTCATAGGACCAAAGCCAGGAAGAGGCAAAGGTTTGATATAGAATAATGGTTCTTGACCTCCAGGAAATTTTGCTTCCTAGGAGACCTTTGACAATATCTAGACACATGTTTGATTATCATGACTGGTGGGGGTGCTACTGGTATCTTGTGCGTAGATGCACACAAGGGTGGTGCTAAACATCCTATTATGTTTGGGGAAGTTTCCCTGTAATAGAGTCATCGAGCTCAAAATATCAGTAGAACAGAGGCTGAGAAACCCCAGACTAGACCTTTAAGGAGCCATCAGTTTATGTTCTTTGAGCAAAATAGAAAGAGAAGAATTCAGAGTATAATGGGAATATATCTGAGGTGGTGATTAGTTTATTTAGGGATGTGGAGTAGACAAGAGAAATACTTCAGATCTCAAGTGATCTTTGAGCTCCCTGGTTGATAGAGGTGAAGAAAGACTGAAAGCAGAGAGACATAAAAGTGAGTTTGAATGTCAAAGTCTGTTCAATAACAATCAGGAAGACATGAGGCTGGGGAGAAGCATGTGACATATTCATTCATAAAGTGTCTACTATATTGTATTAGTCCGTTTTCATGCTGCTGATAAAGACATACCTGAGACTGAATAATTTATAAAGAAAAATATGTTTAATGAACTCACAGTTCCACATGGCTGGGGAGGCCTCACAATCATGGTGGAAGGCAAAAGGCATGTCCTTTCATGGCAGCAGACAAGAGAGAATGTGAGCCAACTGAAAGAGGAAACCCCTTATCAAATCATCAGATCTTGTGAGACTTATTCACTACTACAAGAACAGTATGGGGGAAACTGCCCCCATGATTCCGCTATCTCCTCCCAGGTCCCTCCCACAACACATGGGAATTATAGGAGCTACAATTAAAGATGAGATATGGGTAGAGACACAGCTAAACCATATCATATGTGCAACTGGTGAAGATGAATTGCAGAGGGAACCTCCAACTTTGAACACTGTGGTCAAGAGGTTGGACTTAATTCTATAGTTAATGTGAAGCCATTTAGGGTTTTTGAAGCCAGGAACAATATTATCAGCCATATAATTTTAGAAAGATAATCCCGGTGTCAGAAAATAAAATGAACTGAAAGAAAAAGAAGCTTGAGTAAAGTTGTTGGAGTATTTCCCAAAATGAATTCTCAGAGTTGTTATGAAGTGTCATTGGATAAAAGTCTTCTGTGGTCAAGTAAGTTTGAACAATGCTTAGTTAAACTAAATCCGACTGAGTTCTCTACTATACCACTTCTCAGAATCTTTGCTTAGCTATTTGCACATTGTGACCCTTCACAAGGAGCATGTTGCAAGTATATTTGCCTACAGAAATTGTTCATGGCTTTTACTACAGGAACGTGTTCCAAAGAACACTCCGTAAGAAATGTAAGGTAAGATTTCGGGGGGAAAAATTTGACAATGGGTTAATCTAAGAGTTATTGGGATGACAGAATTAGCTTTTAGACTTTCAGCTGAGACAATGAGCAGACAGTGATACACAGGGAAAATCCTTAAGGATCAAGATGTTCTTGTCACCTCAAGATAGGCCTGGAAGTGGGAAGTAAGGAACTCTAACAAAGTGTTAGAAGAAGGATGATGCTTAACCTATTTGCCAATACTAACCAATTATTATAGCTGCCTGAAATGATGGGTTGAGAAGGATTCTAAGATTTCACCAGGAATCAATGTGAGCTTGCATAAATCTAGTTATACTGTATTAGTCTGTTCTCACACTGCTATAAAGAAATACCCCAGACTGGGTAATTTATAAAGGACAGAGGTTTAATTGGCTCACAGTTCCCCATGGCTAGTGAAGCCTCAGGAAACTTACAATCATGGCAGAAGGGGAAGCAGACGCCTTCTTCACAAGGCAGCAGGAGAGAGAGAAGTGCCAGCGAAGCACGCAGAGCCCCTTATAAAACCATCAGATCTCGTGAGAACTCACTCACAATCACTAGAAAGGCATGAGGGAAACCACCCCCATGATCCAATCGCCTACTTTTCTCCACTTGTGGGGGTTAGAGGTCCGTCCTTCGACACGCTGGAGATTACAATTCGAGATGAGATTTGGGTGGAGACACAAAGCCAAACCATATCAGAAACCTTCCATGGAAGCAAGGAAAATAACAAGTAGTGCTCCTGTCATATGTTTATCACATATGGACCAGAGGTACGCAGCTCAGATAGTTTGTGTTGTGGTTTTAAACATTCTTAGCTCATGAAAACTTTCTTAAAAAGAAACTTCACCTGAAAGGTAAACATAACAGATAAAAGTAAAACTGTCTATGTAATGTCTAGCCTAGATACTCCACCTGCTCTATTGCTTCTTTCTACCTTCCTTCCCACTGACATTACTATTCATGATAATTCTGCAGTTAATTAACTAGTTGAGAAAGATAAGGTTAGCAGATGCTCAGGAAAGCTAGATAGGATGAATACACACATCTCTACCTTATCAGGGGAAATACTTCTTTTTTTCTTTTCTTTTCTAACATTTAGTTCCCATTTGTTCTTTATTAATATTCAGTAAAGATTTGGGGAACTTCCAGAGTAATTCAGTTTTACCAATAGGCAATTAAAGGGAGGGATTTTGGTTTCACATGTGAACATCAACATAAAAGATTGGCTTGTACAGCTAAGGGACCCAGGTGATGTTGAGGAGTAGATTGGCTGCAGTCACTGAAAGTAGGAAAACCCTAAGAGGAAGACGTTATCTGTGGTAAGCAGAGTCAGTGATCTCTCTCTCTCTGGCAGTTACCCTTGCTGAAGCTTTGAGGTTTTGAGATGTATTTAATTACTAGAGAATGATTTCTCAACTTAATCGTCTGTCCTGTAAACTCACAGTGAAGTGCAAAGCACAGGCTCAACATGTTTTAAAATCATATTTTGTCTTGGAATCAACCAAGAAGTACTACAAGAATAATTTGTCACTTTGACAAGCTTTGAATAGCTAATGAAACTAGCAGATACCTGGTTTTTTTTAAAAAGATTAGATCTAGAACAAAAGCAAGCCAATAATTTGGAGTAGGACAATAATTGACAGGTTTTATCTGATACATTCTTGTCAAGTAAAGCAACTTAATGTTCTCTTCTACTAGTTGCAACCAAACAAATTCTGAAGGCTCACAGCTAGGACAGCTTCCTCTTCAACTTTGCATCACCAACACCTAGCATACATGCTCAGCACACGTGTAGTAGGTTCTCAGGTATTATTTGCTGATGTAAGGTTATTGTTTTCTGAGTATCTGGACAATGTGCAACAGCTACCTTACTTCTGAGAGATTTAAACAATAAGGGGGATGAAAAACTCTAGCCCTCTTCTTGGAGGCCTTGTACCTATGTCTGAAAGTATAAAATCTGTGCCCAGATAGTTGCAAAGTCCAGAAAGCATGCAGACTCTGCCTTCTGACAATTTTTGAGCAATGGGGCTAGAAAAGTTACTAGCAATGCATTTCTATCCATAGATTGATGTGATTAACAAGGAAGTTGGGGTAATTTTTGCTAAATTACAAATTCCAGCTTATTATAATACAGATTAATAAGCATATTTTAAGCAGTGAATCTCTGAACATTTTCCACATAACTGGGTAGTTATTTGGTGAGATATGACTTTTTAAAGTGGGTTTTTTTTAAGCATTGATTTTGTGTTTCGAATTATCTAAAATGTATTCTGTGCACTGTGGCTATGAAATTTTGAAGAGGTACAATCTTGATCACTTACTCTGGATTTGTTTCAGCCAAAGCAATACGTTTTTTCAACTAATTGTAAATATCACCTTTCGGTGGTTTTAATGAACCTAATAAAAAGATATGGTAATTTGTCTGCTCTATACAAACACTTAGCTATGAGAAAATCAAATAAGAATGAAGCCATATTAACCCTCATTACTAAGTCAAAGTAGGTGTATATTTGTATAACTTAAGACAATAAAACAATGTTATATGTGAATCTTCATAATTTTTGAAGCAAGCATCTGATAATCTTTACAGTTATATTTCAGATGCAATAGATGGGATTATTCCTTATACTTTGAATAAGATGAAACATATACAGGGACATTTGGACTTGAACCTGGATAGACCCAGCTTTATTCTAACAATATACTTGGTAATAAGCAGGCACTTTTCCTTTCCTTTGTGTGTGTATGTATGCATGCCGTGTTTCATTGAAATGAACCCCATCATTAAAGAAAAAACTCAAGGATATGTTGTTAGACCTGTGTAGTCGTGTCTACATGACAGACAGTATAACTAACAGGATCTTTTAAAGCTGATAAAACAATTTTTAAAAAGTAGTGAACCCTAGGTTCTGCCTTTTGGAACACAGAGAAAGCATGCATTTTGCTCTCTGGACAATGGATCCCTCTGAAAATGTAAATCACTACATATATATATATATATATATATACACGCACACACACATCACTACACACACATACACATACACACACATACACACACACTCCAAATAAATAGCCTTCAACTGTATGCCTCCACGTTATTTTCTGAGCACACTAAATGAAACCTTATTCTCACACATCTGGACATATTCAGGGCTTGTCATGTTGAAATTAAGAACGCAAGATGGCAATGACCCTGCTGTCATTGGGTTATGACATTTGTATCAGTGTCCTCTCTTTAAAATAGGGGCGTTTAGACAGTTCCTGGAGGGGTTCTGGAGATCTAAGGCACATGGATGTGACTCCATCTACATGAGAAGGAAATGTTGCATCGTTTGGTAGTGGTTTCCATGCCAAAAGTTTGCAGACACTGAAGATATTGACACCAAAGTTTCAGAGAATAGGAACTGGTAGAGTGGCAGGGAGTGGGGATATGGGCAGAATCTCCAGATTTTGGATGCTTGAATCCAATGAAGCTTGAAGTTCCAAGTTATATTTGCCAGGAATTTAAAAGCTGCATCTTCTCCATTTGATGGACTCTGATGGCCCACAAGAGAGGCGTGCCAAAAAGGAGGAGCAAAGAAATTTCCTTTCCTTGTAAGAGTATAATATCTCCCAAATGTCTTGCAGAACCCAGTAATTAGGAGTTGCCAAAACATTTTAACATCACATTTGGCACATTATGGCACAACCTCACTGACTTCATGTTCATCTGCAGAAAATGAAGGATGGAAGCAAAAATGGAGATGGAGCAAATGAGAAAAAATAGCATAAGAACACCAGGTCATCAAGGCGAAAGCAGTGATATTATCTGGGAAACTGGAAGAAATCCAATTGTGGATAAAGATAAATTACAGATGAAACCAGTGCTAAAAAAAAAAAAAAAAAAGAAGAAAGAAATGGAATAGAAACTAGAAGGTATGTGACTTTCAAAGGAGAAAAGGCAGATTCCTCACTCATCTTATCTTTTAAGAATGAGATATTGCACCATCTGCTCCCCAAACCGTTATTTCATTTCACTCTGGATTTCTCCTTGGTCTCCTCCCTGTGTTCTCTGAATTTTCAGATTGGCTCTCTTCCTGTGAGTCACATCCTTTCTTTAAATGTTTCCATATTTCCCCTGTCTCTGCAGCTTATGTATGACTCTTTGTTAAGCATTTCAAAATATTACATGTTACTGCGTTGTAATACTTTACTTGTATCTAGCACCTCTTATTTTTAGAACTTAGTGTTTAAACAAATACTAACTACTATGTTAAAAATGCCTATACATTTTATAGGTGTAAAGTTACATCATAATTTTTTAAATGATAGAATGGCTAGCTCACACTCTCATACTACAATGCTTACTCTAACTTTGTGTTTGTGTGGGGCATTTCAAGATATACTCCAAATTATAATAACTTCTATGATTGCATCATTGCCTTTTTCTATAACATTCTACATGGTATATTAACACACATGCCTCAGAATTATTCATTGGTAATTATCTGCTTCACATTGACTAAGCCAGAAACTTACCACTTCTGTCTGCCTTACTTCTAGCAGGTGACCAAAACCTTGCAATTTACCTTATCAGCAGCTTTCCAGGTTTTGCAAACTCTGACCTGTGGGTCAGTTCCAGCCACCCACCTTGTTTTGTAAATAAAGTTTTATTGGAACACACTCATTTGTTTACATATTGTCTATGACAGAGTTAAGTAACAAAATTACAAATTTACCCTCCGGTTTAAAAACCCTCAATCCTCCTTATTTCCCTCAATATAAAGCTCACCCTTCTAAATTCAACCTGCAGAGCCTATTTCTACCTCTGACTCTTTTATCCCCTTTCTCCACATGGACATTTCATACAAAGTGTGAATGACATTAAATCAGTTTCTGCAGTATTCCATGCCATACCAGAAAAAGCTCCTGGCTCCAAAAGAATATGTTAGGTGCCTCTTCTATGCCCTTATATAGAACGTTATGTTTCCGCTAATCTAGTCCTTACTAGAATTGCACTGTAATTTGACTTATTTGTCTGAATACTCTGCAATAATCTGCTGCAGAGCTAGCACCCTTGCTGCCACATTTAACGGGATCAAATACAGCACCTGACACATAGTAGGGTTTCAGAAATATTTAATAACATAAGTAATAAAATGCAGATACCATTCATATACTAAAGAAAAAAAAGAAAAAATCTATAATATCAAGATGAAGTTTAATCTGGAAAAGTGCAAAGAAAACAACTGTTAAGGAGAAGTACACAAGGCCCAGGAGTGGTAGAATTAACATGAATTTTTGTTGGGACATTAAGGAAATCTGAGAAAGTGATGATATAGCTATGAGAGATAATGATGTAATAACTAGACATTTATAGATTATGATATACAAGGAAGAGGAAACAATTCCATAGCTGTATTTCACACTGCTTTGTCCATCATTATAAGCATGTGGATGTCTCCACATCCACATTTTCTTGTTATTAATGATTCTAACTTACCCACTCAATTATTTAGATATACATTTTGATTAATTCTTCTTCTTCTATAATTGCATAGTTTGAATCTCACTGTTTTGAAATATGTTAAAAGTAGTAGCATGAAAGTGGTAAACTTCTAGAAGGTAGAAGAAGAGACATTAGGGTTGCTGCTGAATCAGAAGAAGGTTGCAGGTATAGGCATAGGAAATCCATGTTTTATTTTCCATAAACACATTTTACAGATGGTGACCCGTTGTCAGCATATCCTATATCTTAACTAGTTTATCCGTAGTTGGTAATGAATTGTCTCAGATACAGCTGTATGCCTTTTCCATATGTATGAGTATCATCCTGTGAAACATATGAAGTTTTCTTTCTTTTTTTTTTTTCCTCGAGACAGCATCTCGCTCTGTCGCCCAGGCTGCAGTACAGTGGTGCGATCTCGGCTCACTGAAACCTCTGCCTCCCGGGTTCAAGCGATTCTCCTGCCTCAGCCTCTGGAGTAGCTGGGATTACAGGCGCGCACCACCACATCCACTAATTTTTGTATTTTTAGTAGAGACAGGGTTTCACCATATTGTTCAGGCTGGTCTCGAACTCCTGACCTCAGGTGATCCATCCGCCTCAGGCTCCCAAAGTGCTGGGTTTACAGGTATGACCCACCATGCCTGGCCTGAAGTTTTCTATGTTACCTAAATGGAAGGAAGATAGCTTGCCTATCACATTGACTCCATTTGCCTCATTAGACCAATCCCTAACCACTGTAACCATCGGTTTACCTGGAGTAAAATGAATGGGGGGGGGGTTCACAGGCAAGAAAAGCAGCCAGGAAATTAATGTTTTAATTCAGCTTAGAGTATCTGGCCCTCCCAAAACAACTTGGAAATTGGGACTGAATATAGTCTTCTTCAAAAATATTGTAAAATTAATTATATTGAAATATACTTTTATATGTTCTGTACAAATTTCACCCACACAATTATTTAAATGGTCTTGTTAGCATTAATCCTGTTGGAATCTTTGCTTATATAACTACAAAACGAAAGTACACTCCAACTAATAGATGTGCTTTAGAACATTTCTAGGAAGGAAAATATGAATAGAATATCAGAAAATAAATAATAAAACTTTCACAAATGAAAGCATTTTAGAGGGTTTGGAA
The DNA here is from genome assembly GCF_028858775.2 of Pan troglodytes. Lineage (NCBI taxonomy): Eukaryota > Metazoa > Chordata > Mammalia > Primates > Hominidae > Pan > Pan troglodytes. Next base: position 83,497,872 of record NC_072413.2, read on the forward strand.
AGCTAGGTGTAACCAAAATATAAAAAGGAACCTTATGTAAATGAGTCCTAGTGAATAAAGAGTGTACTCTGACCATAGTCCCAAAGGTGGTCTGGCTTCTTGCTTGTCTCAAAGTAGCCTCTTCCTACATAAAAGACTTTGCCAATAGAATTTATGAATCCCTTAGAAATAACATTTGCCTTTTAATCTTAAAATATCCATGGAAAGAATTGTCAGCATTCTTTTCTAACTATAACTATATAGCATTGGTTTCTAAAGGCAAATACATGTGGATTATCTGATTCACATAAACAACTTGACTTACCCCAAGAAAGGAAAGCCCTCCTACTGTTCTTAATGGTTATGTGAAGGGGACAAACCATGTTTGAACTGTTTGAATACATATCCCCTTACTTCTGCCTGGTGGGATTCATAGTCACCCACTAGGCAGGGTTAACTAATGACTGAAATGAAATCCAGTCATTTAAAGAAATCTCAAAGGCTTCCTGGAGTTAGGCTGGAAAGATGTCACTAAGAGAAGGGCTGTACTTTATGCTTTTGCAATGTTTACAGAACCTGTAACACAATGGAGCATGATTAATGAGACTCTTCAAACTCTAGCACAAGCATAGGACTTTGTACTTGTCATGTCTAAAGATCAGCCTTTATCACCCCATAACATAAGAAATGTAAACCAGAACCTAATCATTTCCTAAAGGAGTTACCTTGGCTTTTATTCTCAAGTAAACTTAGGGGTTAAAGAGGAGACGTTCTCATTTTTTAATAAGAATGGCACCTTTGCTTTGGGAAATGCTTTTCCCTTAAATGTTTTTACATTTATCATTTTATGCTATACTTACAAAATGATGTAAAGCATGTTTGCCAGAAATTATTATCACCTGTGACAGATGAGACATCTGGGGCATAAGAAGATTAAGTGACTTTCCTAAATACCCAGCTAGTTTGAAACGTATTTGATACCAAAACTCAGCCTGATTCTATTCCAAATAGACTGCAACATGCTATTATGCTTAAACACACCCTATAAAAATTAGGAAAAGAACCTGGGCAATTAGCAAATTTTCTTAGTATTTTCGAATCTACTTTCTATTCTTTTCCTAAAGTCTAAGTAATGTAAAGAATTTTTAAAAGATAATTTATAGCCACAATAAAATATCTTCCATTGTGTTAATTCAAGAAGTTGATCTCAAAACCTTCAGAATTGTGTTTTTCTGTCCATTCAAAGCTCACACCTCATTAAATGTGCTCACCCTCATCTCTCTTCCATTCGGGATACCGTCGTAAATGGGTGATGGATGGCTCACAGGTTCAGTAGATCCAGTAACAATTCTAACCTCCTTCATTCTATCAACAGTTTCCTGAGGCTGACAAACAAGATCTTCCTGCCTGTAAAAAGGCCGTTTAAGAGCATACAAACTCAATTTTACCACATCTTGTGGGCAAACTTCCATTTGAGAAAAATAAACTCAGAATACCAACTAGGGTCTGTTTTCAACTGAAAGCAACTATGTCAGTTGTCCTGAAGCTTCTCGTGTCAGAATCACACATCGGTGCTTTGGATCCCTTTATATTGTTGAAAGGGATGTGGATTATTCTTCCTGGATGTTTTCATCAGCTGCATCTAGGAAAGCATGATAACCGTCTACCCAGATGTAATAGACATGATATGACCCTATTCAGTTTTCTTCTTTCTTCCTTTTCTATTTTGGTTACTTTTTTTCAGGTAATCTTCCCAGTAAAATGACATGTTTGTCTATTCCAGATATTACAGTGGAAACCATGGAGAAACACTTTTGGTGGTTGTGCTTATTTATTTTCTTGTTGCTCACAGCTCTGGAGCTGTCATCATTTGAGAGAAGAAAGAGCCTTTATCTGAGTTCCTTGATGGACAAGATGTTGTCTTTACTTGTTTTCCCCCCTTTGGCAACTGATACTGTGTCTGACTTTCTTCTTAACCCATCTGTCTTATGCTTTCTTGTTTTGCCAGAAAAAAGAAAAATTTGACATCCTCACAAAATGGTATTTATATTGCCCTAACTGGACAGAGTAAAAAACACATGACTGATGAATATCTGAAGGAATTAAACTGTTCTTGAATATGTTAAAATAATTCTTAACTATATTGTGAAAGATAGATTTTTATTAATAAACAATCATGTTAACTTGGGCCATAGTCAACAAACATACCACGGGTTGTAAAAATAGAAGAATCTTCTGGCAGAAGAGCCTAGTGAGCAGAGAACTTAATACAAATACAGAAAATTTGTTTACTCTTGGTGATTCATAAACTTTTAAAAAATGTTAACTTTTTTTAAAAAGAAAATAGAGTGAAAGAGATATGTCACTTTGTATTTTGCTTATTTTATATCTAAATGTTACAGATCAAAAAGTGTATTTAATTAGATTGGAAATTACCTGCTGTTTTGAAAAGTTAGGGAACTACAGGAAAAATTCTTTAGACTTGTATATTTGTTTACTATTTCTGATACATTTCATATTCTTTATTTATCCTCTTAAGATAATTCAAGTCCTATTTATTGATGATGTATGAGGATCTAATAAGAATTTGACCAAGATATAGGTAGTGACCTCTTCCTTCCTAGCTTTTTAAAAAACACTTTTATTTAGATATAGTTTGCATAGCATGTAATTTGTTCTTTTTGTGTGTATAGCTCTCCATACATCTTTTTAGTTTTTTTTTTTTTTTTTTTTTTTTGATGGAGTCTCACTCTGTCACCTAGGCTGGAGTGCAGTGGCACAATCTCGGCTCACTGTAGCTTCCACCTCGCGGGTTCAAGTGATTCTCCTGCCGAGTAGCTGGGATTACAGATGCGTGCCACCATGCCCGGCTAATTTTTGTATTAAAAAATTAATTAAAAAATTAAAAAATTGTAGGATGGGGTTTCACCATGTAGGCCAGGCTGGTCTCGAACTCCTGACCTCAGGTGATCCACCTATCTAGGCCTCCCAAAGTGCTGGGATTACAGAAGTGAGCCATCGTGCCCAGCCTCTTCTTAGTAAGTTTACTAAGTTATGCATCCATCATCATGAATCAATTTTAGAATCTTTTCATCACAGTCTTATGATCCCACATGAGTATTTACTGTTAATCCTTATTCTCTCTTCTCTCCCCCAAATCCCACTCCTCTGGCAATCAATAATCTGCCTCCTGTCTCCATAGCTTTGAGTTTTCTGTAGATTTCTATAAATTAAATCATACGGTATGTGGTCTCTTGTGTACATCTTCTTTCATCCAACATAATGTTTTTGAGGTCCTTCCATGTTACAGCATGTATCCAGAGTTTGTTTGTTTTTTTTGCCAAATAGTATTCCATCATAGGATATGTCACATTTTGTTTATCTATCCACCAGTTGAAGGACATTTAGGTAGTTTCCAATTTTTGACTATTATGAATAATGCTACTAAGAACATTCATGTGAAATTATTTGTGTGAACATATTTTCATTTCTCTTGAGTAGACACCTAAGAGTGGAATTGCTGGGTTATATGGTAAATTTATGTTTTAACTTTTAAAGAAACCATCATGTCAAACTTTTTCCCAAAATAGCTGCACTATTTGACATTCCCATCAGGAGTGATTGAGGGGCCCAATTTCTCTACTTTCTTGCCAAGTCTTGGTTATTGTTTTTCTTATTATATCCTTTCTAATGGGTAGGAGTGGTATCTCATTGTGGTTTTGGTTTGCATTTCTTTAATGATGCTGAGGCCCCTTTAGCTATTATAGGCTTACTTTTATAATTTTTAAAGCCTCATGCTTAAGACAGACCTATGAAGAAGACATTGTCACTTTATGGGATCTGGCTTTTAGTTCAGAGATATTTAAAAAGTTTTGAAAGTACTTTTGGTTTTATCCATAATGACAAGAACAAATTTTCTTGCTGATGGGAGAATAGGATGCACAGTAGGTCACTGGGCTCAACTCTGGACAGGTTTCTCAAGACCTAGCATTCACTACTAGCTACCTCACTGTGACCTTGGATAAGGAGTTGACACTTAACTCATAATAGCGTGTCATGGAGGGTGTGGGTGGCAGGCCCTCAGATAAAATAATTCATTTAGGAATGCTCTAAGGGATAAAGGCTCTACAAATAGAGGCATTTTAATGCCTACTGCTTGACTTTCTATCAACCTTGATCTACAATCCATGTTCTTTTATCTGCTGAACTTAAAAATAATCTAACACTATATTATTTATAAGGCATTAAAGGAAAAGGAAGAAGGAATTCCAGTATAGAAACATGAAAATGCAGCAGAATCACTAGAGGGAAAAATAAATAAATAATTCAAAAACTGAACAATGCTGACCTTTCTGTGGTTTGATATTGTGCTTGGGATTGACTAGACAGAGACATCTCTTCAAAATACCAAGGAAAATGAGAAGGACTTTCAAAATCAAGTTCTTTATCATAGAAAAGAGCCCCTAGGCCTTTGTCAACCTACAAAACAGGCGGTTGGTCCAGACTAGCTCTTCCGTGTTTAGGAAGAATTTAACTCCTTTCCCTATATGATTAATAAAAAGCAAAAATCTAATACTAATAAACTCACTTGTATTCACGGTAAGTGATTGCCCAGCCTATTTATAAAATATTGTACTAAGGGAAACTTTCAAAGGTAAGACAGAGGACAGAGAAACAGGCACTATTTGTGAGGAACTGTTTCTTTAACTTTCTTATCAAGTTTTAGTGTTAATTTTATTTTTCAAAGATGTTTTATGTAGAGAAAAAGGAAACATAAAATCCAAGTGTTCCAACCGTGTAAGTGAATGAGATGACTAAATCCAGAAAACTCAAGCACTAAAATAATTCAAGAACAAAATTAAAAAGCAAAATAAAAGACTCACTTGAAAAACTTTACAGTTACCTCTATTAGCTAAGAAAAAGAAGGGTGAAAGAAAATTGGCTAAGCCATTATATGAATTTTAAAATAATACATGTAGTGAAAAGGCAAGCTTAGAATTCCCTGGTTTGAGGAAGTTTATTTCTAGGGTAGGTCAAGTTTATTTCTAGGGTAGCAAATGGTGACACCTGAAAGCACTGCAGAGTTAACTGTGCAGGAATTAAGCAGCTCTACACCTTTGAAGCTCTCAGAGGTTATATGGAACAAAGGTACCAGCAAAGCAGGAAGTAGCAATGCAATTAAAACTCCATGAAGTGGCTGAAGGTTAGATGGACTAAAATATATCTCACACTAAATTGTGTTCACGTTAATTATATAAATTATGTTTATATAATTTATATTATTTAATTATATAAATTATATACATATATACATTATATATATTTATATATTATATAAACACTTTAATTATATAAATAATGACAGCTTATTTTTATTTTGAGTTTTGAAACATCTCACTTTACTTGATCTTTTCATACCTACCCTGAAAGATGATCTTTATTATACTTTTTTTATTTGATAGAAGGGATGCTGAGGCTCAGAGCAGTTACGTGATTTCCCTGGTAAGATGGAGACATGAAGTAAGATCTTCCAAGACCAAGCTCAGACCTTTTTCTAACTGCATAAAGTTTGAGTGCAAATATTCATTTATTTCTTTGAATAAGCAATCTTGAAAATTGCCCCTGTCCTTCCAAAGAAGGCAATTTTATTTTTCTAGCACGTTGATAGTGAGAGAAAATACATATGAATTTTAATTCAGAATCTCATTTACATGTTTGATTAAGTGTGTTTTCCCAAATTAAAACATCACTTCCCTCTTTATCAGAACTATAGTTAGATATAGGTAGACTTGGTAACATTTTGTACAATGGTAGCATCTAGGTTTGAATAAGTCGCTAGGTAGATCTTTTATCTCTTTGTATGCCCTTCTTAAAAAGGTGTTACCTTCACTTATTCCTCCCAGTGCAGTTGGAGAATGTTTGTATCAAGTTTTTGCCAGCTTCCCTGTGGAACAGAGAGCAACTGCTTAACAAATGGCAGGTTTATGTAAGAGGAAATCTCCATGGTTTAACGTGCTTTTGTTTCCTGCCAATATGTACCTTCTGTTTTTGTTCACGCATAATCATCTTGTAACCTGCACAGAAAGGCAAAGAAACCACGGCCTGAGGAAATGGATATTCAAGCAATTACTTCCACGCTGATTTTCCAATTCTTGGCCCAAAGGACTTTCCTCGAGACTGGGGACTCCAGTAGCTGGGGCTGCTGTATGCAGAATGCTGGATATAAAATAATGCTACGAAGTCCCTGGTAAAATCAGTACGTTGTCAAAAAAGCCTCATCATCATTTGAACGAGGTCTTTTCTCTAGAGAGAACCTGTTTCAGGGCACAAAAGTACTTTGTATATATCTAAATTGTTATATTTCCCTAAAGAGAGGATAATTATTTTTCTATGGGTCTCCTCTAGACTTTGAGGTTTGACAGATAGGGACTGAATCTATTCATCAAGGGCCTGCTACATGTTTTGTGTTTTCTACAGATGTGTGTTGAAAACACATCTGTTTTTCAACAGTAAATGGATGAGCCATTTACTGTAGAGTAGTGTTTCAAAATCAGAAGGTATGCATTTCAATGTCACAGATTCACATGAATCAAGTCACACTCACTAAAGGATGTCATAGATTGAGTACTTTATATTCATGAGAGAAAAGAAAACCCACTTCTCCATAGTGTGGTAGGCATGGGTTTCCTTACACTGGTCCACATCTTGGAGAAAAAGATGCTCTCTACCTGACAGGGGAGCTTATTTGTGAATTCAGCAACCATGTTTTGAGCATCAATCAGGTGAAAGTTCTATACTGGACACTAAGAGAATGGAAAAGTGAAACCAACTTAACTCTTGGAGTCAATAAGATCTAGACATGAGATTAAACATGTAGATTGCTAATATTACTTTAAGGGAGAATGAAATGAGTACCATAATGGTGGAAAAATGTAAGAGAGAAGTGTAGGACATAATGGATATTATCTTTTCATAGAGAAGTTGGAATTTTGAACCATCCGGAAATGTGGCAATGGGACTGGAAGAAAGGGAGAATTAAAAAACAAACAAACAAACAAAAAACTTTACCA